>NC_046315.1:48690557-48995349 GCF_009819535.1 Lacerta agilis | reverse complement strand
TGATGAGGCCCTAAGCTACTGAAGGTAATGGGGCCCTTTATAGGTCCAGCTGTCCTTTGTCAACAACAAATTGTCGCTGTTTTTTTGTGTTGAATAAATGTTATATGGTAATTTATGGACCCAATAGGTATCTAAAGCCATTTGCACATAACAAAATATGTGTTTTATCAAAGTAATTGTTGAACTGAATTACAATTAAGAAGTATATTAATAGTGAAAAAATTATTAAGCTCTAACTTAAAATGATTTTTTTATTCATAACAAACTTAATAATGCAAACACAGTGGCATTTGGCAATAACAAAAGTTCCTTTAGAAATGAGCAAACCAGTGATATTTTAGGGAGCAGGCTAGCAGGTGGGGCCCATTATTTACATCATAGGAGCCTACACAACACAAAACACTATTGCTGTATGTAGGTTTTATTTTATTTTATTTTTATTTTTTATTTTGGAAATGTACATCCAGTTTTTCCCCCTTTAAACCTTTTTGGGGCCCCCAAGAGAGTGGGGCCTTAAACTATAGCTTGTTTAGCTTATATGCAAATCCAGCACTGATTACAGGAGATCATCTGGGCCTGCAGAGGTTCCTGGTAGTAGCTGGCTGATAAGAGGAATAGCCTACATAGCACTGGGATAGATAGATCTTTGCTCCAATGTAGCAAAGACATTTCATTTAAAAAGATGTATACAATTTGGGCTTATGCTCATGTTTTAATCATTTCACATAAAAACAAGCAGCTTCCCCCTTCCCCCACTTACACTTTTATCCAGATTAGTAATGTATTTGCCATATAGAATGGACATAGAGATCTGGCATAATGCACAAGGAAAAAGAGTCAGCAGAGAGCTATCATCCAGTTCCAAACGGAAAGAATACCTGTAGGAGGAGGATAACACACCCTGCAGAAGCTTTGGAAGACAAACCATGTTTGTGTGTGTGTGTCTTTTTAAAAAAGCAGCTGCTACAGAGATTAGCAACGCAGAGATTTCCTTGGGTTCGCCCATTAATGTGTGGGCTAGACGTGGGTGGAAATTTCGGATGTGTTGACACACTTAGGACAGCTGTTGTCTTGTCAACATCTGCTATCTCCAGTCCAAAATAAGATACCTTAATCTGTATCTCTTTCTCATTGTTTATACTCTGTTGTTACATCATATTCTGCTCTCTCTTTTCACTGAGCAGCATATTAAAAATTCTTATGAGAAACAGATCCAACACTGTTCAGGGCCAAATATTCAAATATGGAAGAAACCACAGCTTGACAAAACAGCTCACAGAAGGCATTTTGCTGTCTTATTCCCCACCCCCAACTGGAACAGATATTGTAAAAGTTCCTTGGTAGAGAAAATTCTTCCAGTTTTAGTGTCTGCCATATTTCAGAGATACTCTGTTCACTCCCTCCCCCCTGAAAGAGATGTGGTGATTTTAATACCTACATGGCAAGCAGAATAACAAAATATCATTCCCCCCCACAACATAGAGCTACAATAGGAAAGTTTGTACCTGTTTAACCTTTTGCTGTCCTACAACTGTTCAAGGCATATACTGTAGCTTCTTCAGGGGGGAGTCTTCCTAAACATCTACCAGGGTCGAAAGGAATGTATTTGGAAGTCACATTTTACCTTGGAAGACAGGTGGTGCTTTTAGTTACTCAGTCTCTGATAGTTTGAACGATGGTTGCCAGCTTTTGAACTTGGACACTTAGTTTTGCTTCTAACAGCTGAATCAGCAGCTGAATGTTAAAGTTCATCCCTATGGAAATCTTCATCAGTTAATTGCTGCATATGGTGCTCATCTTCCACTCAGCTTTTGGTGGCACAAGAAAGGTTGGTGAGCATTCCAGAATAGGATTATGAGTGGCTGTTGTTTTGTTTGTTTTCAGTTCAACAGTAACTAAAAGACCAGGTGAAGCACTTTCTGAAAAGATGAATGAGTAGGAAAGAGGAGACCACAGATAGTTAGTTACCTGCTCCTTCTGTACTCACAACTGAATGTCACTTAAGTGGCGCTGAAGATTTCCACCCTTCTACAGTGGTGCCCCGCTAGATGAAAATAATTCGTTCTACGAGTTTTCTCATAGAGCAAATTTTTCGTCTAGCGAAGCAGCAATGGAGCGCGGAGGTTTTCGCGCCAAAAAAAAAATATTTTTTTCCGTCTTGCGAGGCAGCCCCATAGACTTTTTCGTCTTGCGGGGCAGCCTTCCGCTAGACGAATGCCTTCGTCTAGCGAGTTTTTCGTCTAGCGAGGCATTCGTCTAGCGGGGCACCACTGTACTTTCCAGTGATGGTTGGATGAATACACCTGAATAGATAAATTCTGAGAACAATCTATATATGGGCCCTCCCAAAGAAATGTGATGGACAGTCCAGGGAAACCACTCCAACTCATCCTCAAATATAGGGTTACTCTGAAGAACCTCTGTATCTGAAGAAGTGTGCATGCACACAAAAGCTTATACCAAGAACAAATGTAGTTGGTCTCTAAGGTGCTACTGGACAACATTTTTTATTTTTTTATATATTTCGACTGTGTCAGACCAACATGGCTACCTACCTGAATACAGGGCTACTCTCTTTTACTAAGACCTTCTCTCTGCCTCCCAAGTTTACACCCCCACTCCTATGCTTTATGTATGTACTTTGGAAGTTTACACCCACATTGCAATTCAGGGATTGTCGGAATACGTTTCACGGATCCGCCATGGATCCATAATTAATTGGTTATTTTATGGGTTTTTCAAGGTCTACTTTTGGTATAATTGCGCGCAAAAGTGAAAGTGAAAGCATGAATGAATAGTGTGGTTCACTTACAAGATTAATCCGCCTTTATTTTGTAGATCCGGTCATGTTCAAAGTTGTTAATGAGCGTTAAACTTGCTTCCCGCCCTTTTGGAGGGCAGCAACAGTGATTTTATTGGTTAAAGTACTAATGATGATGTCACGTTTGTTCCCTAATAAAAGGCAGAGGCACCCCGCTTAGGCAGGAGGAGTAGCACGAGACCGCACGTTCTTCTTATGTTCTTTTAGTTGGGTTTTAGTTGAAGTCAAGTTTAGTTTAAGGGGCTAGGAGCGGGCTGGACGGGTTGGATGGGTTTTTCTTTAGTTAGAGTTAGATCGCGGAAGATCATTCGGTTTTAGTTTTAGTTAGGTTCTTTTAGGTTAGCCTAGGGATAGGCCCGCGGAAGATATTTCGGTTTTAGTTTATTTAGTTAGCCTCGCGGAAGATTGGGCGCGCAGGGTCTTTAAGCTTAGGAGAACTTAGCTTAGGGGACGAGCCTACGCGGGTTCTGCCGAAGCCACTAAAGATACAACCGGTGTCTGTCTTCCTTTGGGGTTAACGGGGGAGTAAAGTAAAAATTTTAATTTTCTGTAAATTGGTCCGCCTATTCAGAGTCAGGGTACAAATTTTATTTCACGAGGCAACTTTTCTCTAAAGAAGGCAACTAGGAACTCACACACCATCAGAGTCTTCAATTGGCTTACTCATCATCCTTCAGACTGTGAGGCTTGGCCGGCGACCGTGCTCGAAAGCACGCGGAACGCTGGCCGCTTTCCCCGCAACTGGTACCTCGTGCATAACCAGTCCAAGGCCGTGCACGAGGAGCTCCAGCACCCATACCCCGACAAGTGGTGCCCTCTCTGAGGCAAAGCGTAGTCAAAAATCGCTTCCACGAAGATTCCGGTTAAAGGCAACATATCGGAAGTGGCTCGGAAACAGACGTTGAGAGGTGAGGTATAACGGCCCGGTTTATCCAGGATTTCGCTGCAGTAGCGCGAATCCACCGCTTGCCCAAAGTAGTGTAAATAGAAGTCGCGCGCGTATATTTTGCCCCAAGGGGTCCCCGGGTAGAGCGGCAAGGAGTTTAGTGTAAGCCTACGGGCAGAGTAAGGTCTTCCCTAAAGCCTACGGGTGGGAAGGGTTCTGGCAAAAGCCTACGGGTGCCAGGGTCTGGCTAAAGCCTACGGGTGCCAGGGTTTTCGGTCAAAGCCTACGGGTAGGGCCGGTGTCTCCCGAAAAAGCCTACGGGTGGGAGGGAAAGGTTTTCTGGCTAAAGCCTACGGGTGCCAGGTTTTTCGGTCAAAGCCTACGGGTAGGGCCGGTAGCCCCTAGTAGAAGCCCACGGGTGGGGGCGGAGGTTTTCTGGCTAAAGCCTACGGGTGCCAGGTTTTTCGGTTAAAGCCTACGGGTAGAACCGGTGTCCCCTAGTAGAAGCCTACGGGTGGGGGAGGAAAAGTTTTGGAAAAGTGTTTAAAAAATGGGCTCCTCACTCTCAACTGCTCAAGTAAAATTTTGTGAAGATTTATTGTACCTTTTGAAAAGAAATGGTCACCCTGTCTCTGAATCAGAAGTAGAGCTTTTAGTTAAAACCATTGGGGAAATTTGTCCCTGGGTCCCTAAGGAAGGAACGAAAGATTTAGCCTCATGGGAAAGGATCGGGTTAGAATTTATGGCCAACCCGAAAATCGGAATTCCTGTACAATTAGTATGGAGCAAAGTAAGAAACTGTTTTCAACAAATCGCTCCAAGAAATGTTTTGCTTAATGGAACAGTGAATTTAGGAAATACTGCTTTTAATAGTGCCCCTGTGCTGCCGCTTGCGGTTGTGCCATTTTCGGCCCCCTCGCAGCAGCCAGTTCAGGCCCCGTTGTCGTACACGCATTCGCCCTTGTCCAATTTGTCATTGCCAGATTCATTGCCGCCTGTGCCGGTGCAGCAGACGCCGTCGGCCTTTCAAGCCCCGCCGCGGACTGCCCCACCGCCAGTCGCTCAGCAGTCATCGCAGGCCTTTTACCAGCCAGCGATTTCAAGTCAGCAGCAGCCGCGGACCTCGCTCCAAGCAACGGTCCCGCTTCCTTCATCGCAAGCCGCGCTTTTGCCAGCGATCCAGCAGCAGCAGCAGCAAGCAGCCTTTTTGCCAGCAAACCCTGCTGCCCTGCAGGCCGCACTCAAGCCAGCAGCTCCAGTTTTGCAGCAAGCTGAATTCCAATCAACAGCAATCCAAGCTTCAATGCAAGCAGCACAACAGCAATTTACCAACCCTTCAGCACCTCCAATGCCAATGCAGATTCCAAGACAAGAGCAAAGCCAAACAATGATGATCCAGATGCCAGGACTTGCAGTACAGAGCCAACAACCTTATGCTCCAACTTCAAGTCAGCCATCTTGTCTTCATCCAACTTCAAGTCAGCCATCTTGTCTTCATCCAACTTCAAGTCAGCCATCTTGTCTTCATAGTCAGCCATCTTCAAGGCATCCAGATGTCAAAGACTCTTTAGCACCATCTAGTGGCTCATCATTTGGAAAGCATCAAGAAGATTTAAACTCACTGATGCCACCTACAGATCCAACAGCAATGCAGCCCATCTGCAGAACCCAAGCTTTGGAAGCAGCTTTGGGACAAATAGACTTTAGTGCTGATCCAATGCACATCTTTCCAGTGATTCGTGCTAATGGAGGACAACCTGCAAGATATCAAGCCATTCCTTTTGAAACACTACGTGAACTGCGAAAAGCCATACGCGAAAATGGACTTCAAGCTCCCTATACTAGAAGTTTACTTGAAGGACTGTCCACTAGTAGACTTCTGCCATCTGATTGGAAGTTGATTCTTCGCACCTTCCTGTCGCCTACAGATGCTCTTCTGTGCCTGCAAGAGTGGAAAGAAGTAGCAGCCAGACGTGCAACGCCACTTGCCACAGAAGATATGCTCACAGGATCAGGACATTACTCCAATCTCAATCAACAGCTAGCCATACCTGATGCTGCACTTGTCACCATAGCAGACATTGTAGTCAAGGCTTGGCGCAGACTACCCAATCGCACAGATGCTAGCTCAGTATCAGGATTCGCTGCAGTTAGGCAAGGTCCAAAAGAACCTTATGGGGACTTCGTGGATCGCCTGATTGTTGCAGTGGAACGCCAGATAGAAGATCGTCATGCCAGAAACATGCTGACAAAACAACTTGCCTTTGAAAATGCCAATGATGACTGCAAGAATGCCCTAACAGCAGTTGCAGCTCGTCCAGATGCCACATTGACTGAGATGCTACGCGTCTGCCAGAATGTCGGTACCCACTCCTACAAAGCACAGCTCTTAGCAGCTGCGGTACAGATGCCACGTCAAGACAGCTCTACGCCAGTCAAGAAGTGCTATGGGTGTGGAGGCGATGGGCATTTCCGGTCGCAGTGCACAACAACGCCGAGGCCTTCTGCCAAGCCGCCAGAGAGATGTCCCATCTGTCAGAAAGGATTTCATTGGGCGAATGATTGTCGCTTGAATCCACAAAACACATCACCTACCTCATCTCCAGTTCAGGGAAACGGTTCTGCGGGCCGCGCCCCGGCCCCGGTAAAACAATAGGGTGCAAGTTCAAGAACATCATGAAGGTCAACCATCCCAGAAAGGTGAACAACGCTACTCCTTATCCAGGTCATCAGGAAAAAAGAGTGATTCAGAGAGATATCTACTCTTCAGATGTCCAGAGAAAAGATGTGACCTCATCAAACATTCAGGTTCCAGAGGTTTCATCATCTGCCTTACCTATTCAAAGGGTTCCAGTAGAGAACACAGCATTCAGTTCACCTTCTGCTGACCGCCCTTCAGTTCCTGCTGATGTTGATCCTGCTTCACAGCAAGCAATCACAGTCAAGTCTCTGATCGCAGAATTGCCTTCAACGTTGAGAAAACATCCTACTGAGGTCAACCTCGCAGCACCTGAACTTTACTCATCTTTGAGTCAAGGTCAATCTGTCATTGAAGGACATTTGCCCTTGATGAAACAGCAGTGTTCAAGTTGCAACCCAGCTGATGATCACTTTCCATGTGGCCAAAGAATGCAAGTGAGTGAGCCAGCTCCCTCTTGTGGAAGCTTAAACATCACTCCAGTTAACAATGTCCACACCTTTGTGTCACCTCCAGCTTTTAAGCTCAGCCCGCCACAACCAAACAACTATCAGGAACAACAACTTCTACTGCCTCGTGTCAAAGAAGAAGTTCCATCCTGCCAGTTTGATGCACAACTGACTGAATGCCAACAGGTTCAACAGCATCAGCAACTTTTACTAACAGAGGAACCTCAAGTTTGCCAACTCAACGCCAAGCAACTTCAGAGTTGCCAACTTCAGCAGTGCAAAAAACCCGAAGCCAAAAAGATATCTTCAAACACTGCCAACGAAGAACAAGAAGAATCTTCTGTCCCAGGTATACCACTCTTCTTAACAGAGGACTGTTACTTCTCAAATCCATGGTTTGCTCAGCAATTGCCAACATCCATTCGTGGTCCATTCCCAGACACCTCAATTTGCCTTATCCTGCCTAGGATGGATCGCCTCCCTGCCACAGTCACACTGACTGCAGGCCTAGTTCGAATCACAGATTCATCGCAGTTGCTGATTCCAGGATTTTCAACTGTTCCTTGTGTCCTAACGAAAGGTTTGGAAATTGCCAGACTCTATTTGCTTACTTCTACGCCTACAGCTCCTGTAGACTCTTTGCCTTCTCAGACAGCAATGGCGCTAATCAAGATTACAGAAGAACGCCCTCATCTCGTCTTAGAAATGGGTGGACGAAAGATCAAGGGTCTTCTTGATACAGGCGCAGATGTTACAGTGATCGCCAGAAAAGATTGGCCTGACCAGTGGGCAACGACTGTCACCCAGGAAGTCTTTGGAGTCGGAGGTTTCGAACCCGCCCACCAGAGCGTGCATCCGATTACCTTCCAGTCAGACTCAGGCTCCATGGTGCAGCTCCGTCCACTTGTTATGGATGTGCCTATCACCCTTTGGGGTAGAGACTTATTGTCTAAAGCAAGAACTGTTGTCCATACGCATTTTTGATGTGGGCCTTTGCATCAGCGCCAGTACATGCTCTTCCACTCACATGGAAGGAAGGACCCCCTGTATGGGTCGACCAATGGGCGCTGACGTCAGAAAAGCTCGCTGCAGCAGAGGCCCTAATCAAAGAGCTGCTACACCAGAATCACATGCTACTCTTTACTCTCCATCAGATACCTCATGGATAAAGCTCCACAGTCATTGACTTTAGAGTGTTCCCTTGATAGTCTTCAAACTGTCCCTTGCAGAAAACCTATTGCAAAGTTCTCCTGGAGAATTTCACTGCTTGGTAAGGTGAATTCTCCTGTCTACAAGTTCTGTTCAGCAGCATCTTCAAGCACTCTCACGCCGTTGAAACTTTCCTTTGTCTCAGTGATCCAATCGTCAACCATGGGACGCTCCTTGCTATGTTCCGTGCTGTCTTTTGCATGGGCATTCTGTTGGCTGGTTTTGAATGGTACTCACCGTGCCTACAGATTGCTGCCATCACTTCTTGCAGCATACCTGTTTCCAACCAAAACCGCAAACCCTTTTCACCTGCTTTCTGTTGCTCTCTACCTGGTTGCAAATATGCTCCGCATCTCCCCAGGTATTCTTCTGGAGTATCTTTTCCTGCATCAACCAAGAACTCTACTACAGGCTCTTCGGGCAGTTCCTCCTTGTGCTCAGAAGTACTGTCTTCCGCAAGGAACTCTTCACCTGAAGATCAAGTCATGTAACCCTGCGTGGTACTTGCCAGCCTGCATCTTCAACGACAACCCCTTGTTGCTTAATCTTCTCAGCGGAGGACTGTCCCTACTTCTGCGAAAAGAACCCCTATTTCCCACACCTGTTTGTGTGCTCAACTCCATTCTTCACTCAAGAAACACGCTGGACAAACTTTGCGTGAAATTCGATACTCCCTTTTCATCACAATCCGTGATGTCTAACTCTGGTTGTTAGCTATTCGCTAACTTCTCAACTTCCTGTCAAATGCAGCAATTCTTCAAAAGTGCTCAACTAACAGCACCAGTTGAGTTCTGGGCAGTTTGCCTTACCCTCCTACTGCCTAGGCTTTTGTTTGCCTCTGGGCGGCCTCTGGTTCCTGGCTGCCTAGATTTGTTCCAGTTATTCCCATACCTGCACTCACTAGCAGATCACCTTGATTTGCTTGCTTAACCTCCTTTCTTCTACAGGTATCGTTGTTTCTTCAGAGCTCGATGTTTCAGTACTTTCCTGAGCTCCATGAACTTTTCCTGAGTTCCAGGACTATTTCTTCTACATGGTCATGTGTAGTCGGAGAAGAAGACGACCGGCAACTCATTCATCGTCTTCATCCTCCTCTCCAACACCATTTTGCAGTTCTAAACCTGTCTTGTACTTTATATTGTACTTGTAAAAATTGCATATTTGCCTTTGTATGCTTCTTGAAATATCCGCCTCGCATATTACATGTGTTTTCCATATAGCTTGGTAATTAATGATATGGGTGTTTATATATATGATAACTTTTCTGCAATGGTTTCCATTTAGAGCGTCACAATTTTGATGATATGGAAATGTTTATGTAAGGTTAAAAACATCGTCTTTGTGCAGTTCTAGTCATAGACATATTCATGCATATATGTTTTATTTCAGTAATCCTAGATCTCCACGTTGTGCTTGCAAAAGTTGTAGTTTAAAAATGTGGTAACATTTATATGCCTTATTTGAAATATTTCCTTTGGTCAAAGAATTGGTCATTCTCGGATTTGTTCAAGATATATGTGTCAAGTCTGGTGGCGTCCTACCCTTTTGGTACCCCTATTTTCTTTGAAGAATACCCCTCTATATGCTACCTTTTGGCAGTAAACCAGGTTCCCAGCTTTTCCCTTCACTCTGTTTCCTGCTGTTGATGGGAGACCTTTATGTAGTTGGTTTAATTCCCATCTCGTTTCGCTGGAAACTCTTGCGTAGATGGCTTAAATCCTCATCCTGGCTGGGACACCTTTATGTAGGTAGCTTATGTCCCCTCTTGTGGCGCAAACCACTTGTACTTAGGTGCCTTAAATCCCCTCTCTGGAATCGGACCCTAGTTCCCCATTACCTGTGGTCGCTGTGGTAAGTCCAGAATCTGCCTTCCTGAAAGTTCTTTAGATTCTGTAGCCTCAGTGCCACACACCCTTTATGTTACCTTATCCATTTTACTTAAGTTTTCCAAATAAAAAATTAAAAAAAATGGGGGAGGGGTCTGGGTAGGCCATGTAGCCCCAGCTCTAGTTATACTTTAATTTTGGGTCCCGGATCGGGACCTCTCTTATGTTTGGGCAGTCGTTATCCGTTATTTTTAATTTTGGACCTGCATCAGGTCCTCTCTTGTGTTTGGGGAGTAATTTGTTGTTTTACGCTGCACGCGAAAATATATATGCTTATGAGGTGATTTGTTGTGTTACACTACGTATTGAAGTATTTATATATGCCTAAAAGGTTTACAGTGTATCGGATCGATCACTTTTTATGTTTGGCTAGTGGTTTGTTATTTTCATGACTTTATTGCTACATTATTGTACAAGTATTTCCTCCTATGAAAGGGATGGATGTTAATGGTTTTGCTGGTGTCGTGGGCATTTGTCTGACACAGGCATTATCACGGTTTTGATGTAGACTTTGGCGTGGACACTGTCGGCATTGTCGACGTTTGCCTTTTCATGCCAAGGCTTATATCGGGGCAAATGGTTGTGTTTGTGTCGGATAGATGCTTATGATATTTCTAACCTTCCTTTTATATAACTAAATCAAAAATAATTTAATTTAAAACAAAAAAAGAAAGATGATATGTCGGAATACGTTTCACGGATCCGCCATGGATCCATAATTAATTGGTTATTTTATGGGTTTTTCAAGGTCTACTTTTGGTATAATTGCGCGCAAAAGTGAAAGTGAAAGCATGAATGAATAGTGTGGTTCACTTACAAGATTAATCCGCCTTTATTTTGTAGATCCGGTCATGTTCAAAGTTGTTAATGAGCGTTAAACTTGCTTCCCGCCCTTTTGGAGGGCAGCAACAGTGATTTTATTGGTTAAAGTACTAATGATGATGTCACGTTTGTTCCCTAATAAAAGGCAGAGGCACCCCGCTTAGGCAGGAGGAGTAGCACGAGACCGCACGTTCTTCTTATGTTCTTTTAGTTGGGTTTTAGTTGAAGTCAAGTTTAGTTTAAGGGGCTAGGAGCGGGCTGGACGGGTTGGATGGGTTTTTCTTTAGTTAGAGTTAGATCGCGGAAGATCATTCGGTTTTAGTTTTAGTTAGGTTCTTTTAGGTTAGCCTAGGGATAGGCCCGCGGAAGATATTTCGGTTTTAGTTTATTTAGTTAGCCTCGCGGAAGATTGGGCGCGCAGGGTCTTTAAGCTTAGGAGAACTTAGCTTAGGGGACGAGCCTACGCGGGTTCTGCCGAAGCCACTAAAGATACAACCGGTGTCTGTCTTCCTTTGGGGTTAACGGGGGAGTAAAGTAAAAATTTTAATTTTCTGTAAATTGGTCCGCCTATTCAGAGTCAGGGTACAAATTTTATTTCACGAGGCAACTTTTCTCTAAAGAAGGCAACTAGGAACTCACACACCATCAGAGTCTTCAATTGGCTTACTCATCATCCTTCAGACTGTGAGGCTTGGCCGGCGACCGTGCTCGAAAGCACGCGGAACGCTGGCCGCTTTCCCCGCAACTGGTACCTCGTGCATAACCAGTCCAAGGCCGTGCACGAGGAGCTCCAGCACCCATACCCCGACAAGGGATGGGGGACCTGTGACCCTTAAGATGTTGATGGACTCCAGTTCCCATCAGCCCATCCCTGTTATCATGGTATGTCTTCATCATCCCCTTTCACGTGAAGAACTGTATTCCTGCAAACTCTCCTTATGCATAGTAACTCCCCACATGTTTCTGTTTCAACATTGTAGATGCTTTATTGTCTTCAGCAGTTTCATTATGACTTTTGTAAGCTGTACTTTTAAAATAAATAAATAAAGGTATGACATGGATAAATAACCATTTTTTAAAAAATCACGTGGCTACTTCTCTTTCTTTGTTATCAGAAGGTAACACCAGAGGATGTCCTCACACTTTTACCACCATGAATGGGTTGTTGTTGTTGTTGTTTAGCTTCTAGCTTTTCTGACACATGTAGCACTGAAAAGGCCAGAACCATTTCCAGATTGTATATTGTAAGGGGTTAAGGTATTCCTACCATTAAATTAGGAGAGAGAGACTGTGAAACTCCCAACTGATAATGATTGCAAGATGCTTAAACTTAGATTTGAGTCCAGGACTTATCAAGAGCTTGTCAAAAAGTCACACATAGCTGGCTTGGTTATGAATAAATGGCAAGCAGCTTGATATAGGGTCCCTCTCCTGCAACAGATATTCTTGAGTGCTGAATGAGCTCTTCCCCTTTACAGAACCTCGTTCCCTGAAATTCAGCCATCTGTACAAGAGCTCAAGAGGCAATGACCACATGTGTTTTGAATGTTTGCATTTTTCACTATGAAGGGGAAAAACCCATTCTGGATTTGGACCAGCACAGAAGTATGCTTTCTTCATCATTTTCCCAGTTGGGGCATCTTATATATATTGGTAGGGCCGTCGACTTACAAAAAGCAAACAGAGAGCTTTTCCTTCAGAAACACTTTTGGAAAATGTGGGTGGCAAGATATAGGTGGTCTTTATACAGCTGTGAGTTTACATTGAAAATATATGCTCTGGGTCAGAGAGAAATGAGTTTATATAGAAGTATAAAATATACATAGCAGATGTAAAACAGGGAAGATTGATGAAAGAAACTATAGTACAAGGAGCTTGTTTGTAGATTCACAAGTTCCAATTGGGACCACTTAAAACGGTGGCAGGTGACATCAATTGTCATAATCTGTACTGCAAAATGGTTGCAATTAGCAGGTGAAATTGGAAAGAAAGTGAAAACAGATTCCACTTATTTGTTATAAAAACATCTTATTTTCCCTGCAGGTGCAAACTGAATAATTTTCCATTTGTACCATCTCATGGAAGTGGAAGTGTTAGGACACTGCAGACACTAGAACTGGTGGTTCTGGCTAGGCCCACTCATACAGTGGCTCTGCTTCAAAGGAACAACAAGCAGTTTGTGCTGCCCCACTCTATGCAATGAATGGAGCCGTTGTGGTCACACTTAGGGTAGGTTTGATGTCACCAGAAAACATACAACCTAGAATCTGACTATTTGGTTACAGGTCTATTTTCCACACAAATAATTCTTCTTTTTTACTTATGGGGAAGCTATCCCTAAAATGAAAACCTCTGTGGCATACAGGGTATATTCCAAGGCAATTAAATGCCAAAAAACAAAGAAGGCGGAAGTTGGGCAACTTGTGTTTCAATACCTGTGTAGGGTAGTCACCAGTTGATAAAAGAACTAGTAGTCTAATGTAACATAATGACTATGAAACCTGTAACTGAACTACAAAGTCCATGTTTCAAATCTCGATGAAATAACATCATAGATTAAAAATGATGTTTTCCTCCACAAAACTATTAAATACATGGCTTTCAGCTTGCTTCAGTATACCTGTTTTAATTTCACATTTCCATATCTGGAATAGCTGTTTGGTAGTATCTCAGTCCTTTTTGATTGCGTCCAAGCAACCATTGACACTTTTAACATAGAAACACAGCCAGTCAACAAGGGGTTCAAAGTCTGTAAAGAAGGTGTGCCTGGAGAAATTAGGTAAAATGCCCACCTTCCTAATTTCTCTGTCCACAAATAGGATGGAGAATTATGAGAGGGCATTTGTGCACAACTCTAAAGCCCACATTTTCCACGAATGCTTTGACACAATCCCACAGCCCTGATACCTTCCATGTGTCAGTTTAACTAGACATATATTCTTCATCTGTTTACTTTCAGCTCCACCATCCTTTGCACCCTCTTATTACTTCTGCTTTCTTGAACTGTTAGATGGCAAACTTTTGGGGGGGGGTGTGGATCTGGGTGAAATCCAGTGCTGCTGTTTTCATTGTGGAATGGCTTTTGTTCCAGTGGAGGCATAAGATAATTTTCACCAATTCTTCCTTCTCCCTGCTCCTCGTGAGTGGCTATCTGTGCCACTTACCATGCTGTTCTGAAGCATCCTTCAAATCTCTAGAACACATTTTCAACTGCAGCTAGAAGGCGAAAATCCTTCACCCCTTTAAAGTAGCAGACCTAACCTATGGTTAGCTGCAGCTGAATATAAGAGTTGAAATAAACGTGCAAAATAAATGTGTCATTTAGAAATAGAAATAGCAAAGGTAATGCTTGCTTGTTGTGGGACAGAGAAATAATCTATGTAAATACCAAGCTTCCTACCACTAAGTTTTACAGATTTCATTTGAAAATCTGCTTCTTTTGAAACCTGCCAAGACTATTAAAAATATTAATGATTAAAAGAAATGAAGGAAATCTCATCTTAATTACTTGAAGATCTTAAGAATGAGAACAACACAGACCACCAGCTGACAATATTTTAGGCAAGAAGGATTATTTTTGCACCATAGCTACGTATTACACCTCTAGTGTGTGTGTGTGTGTGTGTGGGGGGGAACCGTGAAAGGATTATCATGGAGAGAGAATTTAAAACATTCTCTGCCGCTGGCTGATATATTTTTATTTGCATTAATAAAATGTATTTCAAAGTTGCACTCTGATTTTCACATCTCTATAGCACAAAACATTTTTGCTTTCCTCATACAAATATCCAGAACTATAACATGTTAGGGCAAGTTGTGAAACTACCAATGCAATTTAGCTTTCTCTATTCCCTCATCTACATTCTTCAAAGACAACAATGCCCCACTAAGGATCATTTAAGAGATTAGTGGGGGGAAATTGCTTCCTGTTAGCCTGCTGTATGTCTCAGGGATGCCTGAGGCAACCACCTCAGGGTGGCCTGAGGCAACTGCTTCTGGCAGCAGATGCTGGATGTGGGGCAGCAAGCAGGCCTTGAGTGTTCTTTCTGAGCACTCCAGTTATTTTCTCCTGTCGCCACACAATGCCTTCCTCTATTTGCACATGGTCTAATCTGGCCTGCTGCCTCAGGTGCCTTCTGTCCTTCACTTCAGGCAACCAACTGTCTTAAGCTGATCCTGGATCTACTTCTCAGCAGCAAAAACTCACATTTGGAGGAGGTGCTTGGAAAACACAGGATGAAACACTGGTTTTCCAATAATGCGTTTCTCCTCCAAATGTCATATCAGCATAGAAACAGATAGCGTTCAGATACTGAAGTTCATTGCATACTTGTAGAATAAATACAATAGCAGAATGTTTTCCCCTTTCTTGCTTTTCTGGATCTTAGGCAGAACCCTGTGAATCTCAGCTGTACTCATGAAGAATCAGCCGCTTGTGTTACTTCTGGCCAGTCCTGTTTCAGGAATCTAGCTTCATGCCCACCCTCTAATACTATGATAATTTTCTAGCTTTAAATAAAAGATTCTGGCCTGACATTAGAACTTTCCCTACACAGCAATGCAAGGGTAGGCGGCCTTTTTTCTGTCAAGGGCTACATTCCCTCATGACTTATCTGTTGGGGGCCCATATACTGGCAAGCAGTGAGTATATCCAAAGCTAATGGGGGATGGGCCTGAGCCAAAAGTGAATGAGACTCTCTTTTCTCTGTCATCCCATTTCTCTCTCTTCTTGCCATCTGCTTCTCTCTCTGTTTTCCCCTGCCCGCCACTCCACTTTCTCTCTTCCCTGCCTCCAAGCTATCCAAGCAGTGGGCTGTCAGAGAAGGTCTTGCCCAGGGCTGGGTTTTTTTTTTCAAGCCAGAATGCGCAGGAACTTAGTTTTGGCACCTCTCAGGTAAATGCCGTTGCCATTATAAGAGAACAAGGGAGGCGTTCATGGTGAATTCTGGCACCTCTTTTCCTAGAAAAATGGCACTGGTTTTGCCACTCCTGGCCCAATATTTGCAGATTTGGCCTGTTTTGCAAACTTAAGTAGAATGCTAACATAAGCATGAATTAATTCCACTCCTATATAATAAATAAATGTTCACTACATCTTGACCTATTGAAGTCATCCAATGCTTCGTTAAAATATTTATTCCATTATTTACTGTTCAAGCTGCTCTTCTTACTCATTAATTCCAAGAATGTCACAAACCAAATTATTGTTTTAGGGCAACAGTTTAGGCTGGGGAGAGGTAGATTCTATGCCACAATATAACTGTATTCACATCCAAATAAAAATGATGAAATTATGGAAATATGTGACTGTGGGCTTGGAACACTTGTTTTAAAAAACCGCATAGAACTGCATTTCCAAAATGCAGCTAATTATATATGAATTTTTGCTGCTTAATAGCAAGCTGGTTATTTACATTTTGTGCCTGTGGAAAATATGCCTAATAATGTCAGGTATGCATTATGACAGTTTATAATAGGTTCAAGGGGTGTCATTTAAAACATATGTAGTTTCAGGGAATTTTCTGCTGTGTGACAGAGAAAGATGTAGACAGGAACTCAGGACATATACTCTGATAGCGCCCAAGGCTTCTCCACCATAGATTTGCTACATGCCCACCAAATTACAGAGACACAACTTCCTCTCCCCCAAGCCTAGATAATGGTGATGAACATGACAATCATATCCATTAGCAGCAATGCTGAAAGTTGTTTACAACTGTCCTGTACAGAGCAAGATAGAAAGGCAATGACAATAAAGTATACTCACAGCAGAAACCAAGAAACCAAAAATCAAATTAAAACCCAGCATTTGCAGTTTAGAGAAGGAAATGAAACACTCAAGGTAGCTCTCCAAATGTTTTTCCAAACAACAGGGCATTTCACTGTTTCTTGAATGAGTTCAGATGTTTTCTTTGGGGTGGGTGGGACAGCATTTTAAAGGCTTGCTCCTTCTATTGACAGATCTAACCACTGTTCTAAAGCAAGACTTTAGATCTGAGAAGAGCTGCCCTGGTAATCTCAATTGACATGAAAATGATGTTTCCTAAGGTATTCTGGGCCCCGAACAATGCTTTTCCTGTGCCCCTATTCCTTTGTTTTGGTGTGTTCTGCAGCATGTTCCTCACACAATAAGAGAATATCATTTGACCAAATCAGTGTAGGGCTGTTGGATCAGATACTACTTCCTTCATTAGCTTGTGCCGACAAGAAGATGCTCTGAGTGGAACATTTAAAAAATGTGAACTAGGCCTTAGAGTCATAATGTCTGCTCTCAGGTGACCAAAGCTTGGAAACAGAGAAATGAAGTCTGGGAGTTGCATGTGACCAAAAGTATCTATGTTTGGCACTTCTGCAGCAAGTCATCCATCTAGTGATTTATTCAACATTTACTTAAGGAAAATAATACATGTATAATTGTACCCTTCCTCCAAGATCCAAACTTAAGAGACTGTTTAGTGATGCCCAGAGTAACCTAAGAACTTGCATTAGAAGCTGCAATTGGGTGACATCTGATCCTTAAATATATTAAAGCAACAATTCTTATTGAAAGCAGCACTTTAGCAAAGCACAGTGGAATGAAAAAAAGAATGGCAGACTGCATCTGGTTTAAATATTGCTGAATAACACACTGGTATGATTCTATGACTGTATTAACAAGTGGAGAGAAGGTGCTCATATTCCTTGAAAGATGATAAAATAAGTGGTATTTGGTCATTGCTTCTAGAGCTTTAAGGCTAAAGGTGCTAAAGGTGCCATTTCATTCACACACAAAGGGTGAGAGCTAATGCAGTACATGCAGGCATCCATTTGTACAAAAGGGTTCTTCACACATGTCCCAAATTTGCAGATTTTGGTTGCTACAAAGGAGAAGCTCCATTGCTCATGCAGAGGTCCATTGTTTAAGCAAGTGGACTTCACATGATGTCTCACACAGAAAATTCAATGTGTCAAGCTCCTTATTCCATACTTCAATAGAAACATTTCACCCTTGTATAGCCAGAGTGACCTGCACATGGAAACCAGTTTTGGAAAATGAATACCACCCCAGCTAAAGGTGATCCCTTTCTCTTTCGCTCTCCAACTTGCATCCAGTACCTGGAGATGTATGCATGGTATGCCTTGCTGGAATAGAATGTTTCTGGAGAAGCCATTATCATCTAGTAATAATTAACATTATTTGCATTCAGAAGGTCCCATGTTCAAACCCTGGCACCTCCAGTTAAGAGTATCAAGTAGGAGTTGATGGAATGACCGCTCCCCACATTAAAATGGGGGGCGACGTTTGCGTGGTTGTGTGTAGCCCCCTGAATTCTTGGGCAACACCTGGTAGTTTGGCTGGCTGCACCCTCCCCCAGAAGGGATACCTGGGGTTTCCGCCTACCCAGCTAACTGTCCAATCCTGCCTGAGGGAGGCGTAGCCAAGGGACTGGCCAGGAGGGACTACCAAGCCCACACAATAGAGAGTGTAGCTTACCAGGAAGCAGCAGTCGGGCTCCAGAGCTTCTCCCACCCTCCACTCCCTCAATTAACGCTTACTTTACAGGTTAACCTTTTTTCCACAGGCACTCAGGCGCTGCTATGCCAAGGCTGCTGTTGAAGGGCCTGAAAGGAATTTCCCTGCAATGGCAGGTTTCGCCTTTCCCGTAGCAATTTGCCACAACTTCGGCGGTTTCAGGCATTGGGCGGAATCCTTTAGTCATCTTCCTAAATGGGGGCGGGCGGCATGGGGCGGTGACTCCATGCCACCAGTGTGGTGGCGATAGCAGGGTTCCCCGTTAAAGGGGTATTGGGGGGAGGCATTGTCCATACGCCAAGAGGTTGTCATTGCTCTCCCCCACCAGTGGCGGCAAAATGGGGGGCGGGCTATCTGCTTGAACATATGTTCTCCAGAGCTAGTCCAATCCCCAGACATTCTGGATAACCCTGCAGTTTCCCAGATCCCCAGCTGGGGGCTGGTAAGGATAAATGCCCAATGCCTGAGCCAAGGTCTCCCTACATCTGAATCTTAATAAAGTTGTGGCCAATTTTAATCCCATAACATGTTGTCTTGTGTCATTATTCCGCTCAGGGGTCGCCTGGGGTTTGGAGGACTCCGCCTGTCCATGCAAAGGTCCTCAGCTAGACACCCTGGATAGCTGCTGCAAGACAGAGGAAAGAATACTGAGCAAGATGGACCAATGATATCATTCAGGGTAAGGTGGTTTCACATGTTGTGCCTAGTAAATAACAAATCCAACACTGAAAAATAGTACTGAAGATCTGTTTGGTTGGAGAAGAAAATGGGCTGTTCTCCTTTTCCCACAGATAGCTGCCAACTTGAGAGCCATTTCGGGTTAGGGCTGGGTAATCCTGACACTTAGCAGCAAGCATGCAGCAGCAGCAGCAGCAGCAAACATGCATGCAAAGACCTCTGGATAGGGGCCAATTCTTCTCCCTTTCTGTGTTGATTCACTTGGGACCAAACCAGTAAAAAAGGTCACCGAATTACGCCTTAGAGTGGAACTAGCATACGTCAAAACTGACCCAGTTTCACTGTTCTGTTATTGTTAGTGCAGCATTTGAATTTGGTTTACAGAATGGCTTGCTGAGGTTTATGAAATCTTTGACTTTGAGAGAACCAGGGCTAATTTTCGGTTTTTACACAGAAACCTCAAGGCAGCAAATCTGCTGAAGTTTCTCCCAGAACTTGCCTAAAAGGGACAGTGGGACACTATTAATCATTTTGTCCCCATTCTCTTTGTATATACAGTACACATAGGAGAAAAGTCTCTGAAATGCTGCACACTCCTTACTGAATGGATTCTTCTCACATTCCACCTCATGAAAATTGACTAAGAAGAGTTTGTATTAAAATGATATGGTCGTTGCTTAAATAAGTAAGGCTTTATGCAAAGTCCCGTATGATCTAGGTTTATATGCTCATAAATGACAGCGTTGACATAGATCAAGGGTGGTGAACTACTAGCCTGGGGGCCAGCCCACCAGCTCCCTCACCAGATTTTTCTGGTGGCAACTGCTAACATTGTAGAGGATCAGTCAATACACACTTTCCCCCCTTGTGCTATGGTTTCCCTCATGCAGATCACAAATGGAACAATATGCACTTTACATGTCATCCAATCAGTATGGCTGGTGGAGGAGATAATGTTGCAGAAGAAGGCAAATACCTGCTGCTGCTCCCTTAAAAAGAGAGAGGTGCTTTCTGAGCAATAGGAACAGAGCAGCTCACTGTCACTGTCATTGAAGGAAGGAGGTGAAGGCTGCAATGGCAGCTGTGTGGCTCAGGCAAGTCAGGTGGCTCTAAAGAACTACAAAGTCGTGAGAGAGGGCAAGGGGCGTTGGACCTGTACTGAATAGAACTACAGAATCTGCTGCTGCAAGATGTAGTGATGGCCGCCAACTTGAATAGCTTTAAAAGAAGAGTAGACAACCTCAATACTGAGTCAGAGTATTGGTCTATTTAGCTCAGTATTGCCTACACTGACTGGGAGTGGCTCTCCAGGGTTTCAGGCAGGAGTTTCTCCCAACTCTACCTGGAGATGCCAGGGATTGGCCTTCTGTGTGCAAGGCAGATATTCTATCACTGAGCTATGGCTCAGGCAATCCATGACAGGGAATCACATTGGCAGGCCATAGTGGCTTGGTGACTTGGGACAGTCCAGCAGCAAAACAGCTATTTGGGCTTAAAATGTCTTGACTCCCAGTGACAATACTGTGGCAACAACATCGAAAATAATTGTGCTCAGCACATTATTGACTTTGGTGGATTTAATCACATTTAACTGTGCTGGATTGTGGCCATTGTCTGGAGAAGCCTCAAACTTCTAAGCTGTATCCAGTGAACCAGTTGCATTGCCTCTAGGTAATAGGGTCTGCCAACCACAATTACTCAGACATATCTAGATGTCATATACCCACACCCAGTCCTGAACTATGGCCAGAAAAATAGAGCCTATAAAACTGCGATGAGATAAAAACAGAGAGATAAGTTATCATAAGTTATACCCAAAGGGCCATTCAAAGGACGTGAACATGCAATTTTCTCTCTCACTGTGTTGGCTGCAGCAACTGTAGGAATGCTCATGCAGTCATGGAGAGGAATACTGTGAAACATTTGCACAGACATTTTGCCACACAATCTGTTCCATAGGAGAGGTCACAGGAGGTGAGAACTGCATCTTCATCTACAGGCAAAATGGTGCAGAAGCTTCACATCCATGTTGAACAGAAGGAACGTTTGAACATTTATACACAAATATGAAAGTTGTACCTCACCCATAGCAGCATTCACAAAAAAACCTCACTGGGAATTGCATCAGAACACTTGTCATCAAATCATACCTTAACAAGCCACACCTCCCTCTCTTTGCTGCCTTAGATTCTCTGAAGAATTAGAATTCTAGCCCAAGTCCTGCACACCCATCTCAACTAATGGTGCACTGATAACCAAGTGAGTCAGTGAGATTTGAACCACTCAAATGGAAACGGTTTCCATGGTTCAAAGTCTTCAAAAACAAACATCTCAGGAAATAGGAGGGTCAGCAGGTTATGCCACTAAATACATGGACCTAATGCTTCTGCAGTCATATACCATGGAGCCCTATGAATAGCAATTGCTGTCCTCGCTGAGAAAAAAATACATCTTCCAAGCAACAAAAATACTGCTGTTTCATTCTGACATATTCACAAGCAATAAAAACGCTTCCTCAAGGAAAGGCTTCTGGGTCTCCTGAGTAACAATGGTATATTTATGGCACTATAACAGATTGTCTGGGAATGTCCTTAAACCAGGAATGGGGAATTTATGACTCTATAGATGCCATCGTACCACAACTCCCATTGTCTTTAGCCACTGGCCATGCTGGCTGGGGGTGATGAGGGATGTAGTCCAATGACAGCTTGGGGGGGGGGGTTCCCCATCCCTGACTTAAAGCAAGAGTGCTTTAGGTGTGAATGCTTTTTAAGGCAATATTTTGGCTATATTAGAATCCTGAATTTTTCACTAATATGTCTCATCTCTGTGGGATAGAATTTCCATTGGTCTTTTGTTTTAAAAAAAGAAAGAAGAAAGAAAGAAAATGAGCACAGTCTGCACTGGACAAATCGGCTCACTGCCCATTCCACCCGTCTCTGACAGTGATTAATTTTGGATGCATCATAGGAAATATATGCAAGAACTCAAGGCCCCTAAGAAGTGATATTAAAATTGAAGTAGAAACAAAATTTAATCCCAAAGGGAAGTTCTGGCCAAATATGAGACTGAAAGATTCACAAATATTTTGCCAATATTTCTTTTGACGCTTTCATATCATTGGATGAAATACCAACCGTGTGTTCTTGGTGAAAAAGAAGCAGCAAGGTTAAAGTGGAATGCGAAATTAGGCTCTTTAAAAAAGTTCCTTTTCTCCAAGTGATAACTAAAACCTCATAGAGGATACATTGTGTGGTTTAATAACAAAAGAACCAAAGAGAAAGGGAGAGGAAAAGGGGGGCTGGCAAAGGAAAGGAAGTTTATTATTTGTGAAATATGCACTTTCTGTTTCTCCTTGCCTGACTGTTTTAAAGGCTGTACTTATTAAGGAGAGGAATGCAGAGTTTATTGTCAGTGTGAGAGTTATGTGTGTGGTAATGAGCCTCTTGAGGCTGTTTTATTTTAAGTACATGAAATGTAGGAAAAGCAAGTAGTTATAAATTTTTATCATGGAATGTAAGGGACATTAACAGCCCACTCAAGAAGAATTTTACAGCATCCAAATCTCAGCATCTCTCTCTATTGCGAGTGGAGCAGCAGAGGACAAGCCTGGAAGTATATTTCATCATACATTACCATCCATTTCTGCAAACTTATTTGATTGCAAATTTCCATTCAAGTGCTCAAACAGCCATCAAAAAATGCATCAGATAAGGGAATAGTATGCTGTCTGATACTGACGTTTGCAGCTTATTTGGTCAAAACACCACATTTTGCTATGTTTACCAGTGGCTGCTGTCAGGATTTTTCCATGACTTTTTTTTCCTGGACCTGCTTTCTTTTTCAGTTCTGTATTTTCTTCGCCAGGAATTCTAACTGTGTAGAATTCAAGTGGACTTGAAATTCTGACAAAGCATCAAGACTTTTAAGGACGATTTGGCCAGTTTGCAGCTTGCTTGTGTGCACATGGAGAAGATATCACCTCGTGGGATCTTGCAACAGCTTTGCTAATTTGGTCCTTCATGCAATGCCTAATTGACGCAGGCCTTGGAACTGATTTTTAAACTCAGTTATTTAAAAGTACGTAAAAGGAACTTACAAAATTAACCCTGCAAGGACACAGAATTTACAGGGCTAATCCAGACTGGTGTTTGGGTGGGTGGCTTTTGTGGGGGGGATGGTGGTGGTGGTATTTTTTCAGATTTATTTGGAAACGTGATTGATGCAATAATGGCGTAATAGTAGTGGATTTATACTGGACCATCCACACAGTCTGCATTTTTAGTTGCTCTGATTCTTCCCCAATGCTATTGTATTATTGCTATTGCATTACAGTATTGCCAGCCAGAGGGGCACTCTTGCACTGTAGTGTAAGAAACGAACAGAGCTGGAACATTTGTAGTACAAAAAGTTACAGGATGTCAAAAAGAAGTTACATTCACTGACTGGAAATAAAACCATATGACTGCCCTGAAACTTTTGCAATGCCAACAAGCATTGAAAGCTGGATCAGGTATTACCATCCCATGCCCTTCAGGAGCACAAAGCATCATGAATGCAGGATACAAAGGAAATCTGGAGGAGAATTTAATCTAGTAGATAAATTGTTTCTTATCTTCTTTCCCACAAGGCACAGGAATCTGGACATTATGACCCAGATTCAACTAAATAGCTGCACTGGTGGGAGTCAGTGCAATGAGTGCAATGGGGCTTTCCCCCTTCCTGCCCCCCAAATCTGCTCAAGGGGGGGGGGTTGGGGGAAAAGCTTCTTAATAGTACATGGGGGAGAAAAGTGGAGATTGTTCCCTCTGTGAAGCATAAATGTTTGCTCTGATGAAACTATTGTAGTAGCACAAAATTGAATTCCACTCAATATTTTTAAAGCATTAGTTGAAAAATATATCATTGGGTGTTGGCACTGATGATGCCTTCCGTCATCCACTATTTCCTGCACTCAATTTGAAGACGAACTGGAATTCCTGTTAGGCATTTTATGGACTTGATGATTCCAGTCACACAATGCAGGATATTCCCCTACTGACCAATAAGTTGAACATGTTGAGCTCATAAGATGGCTGCTCCTTTAACTTCCTTTTTCACATTTTCCTAATTATAAACTTAGAATTTAACTTCCCAAGACCTGACATAGGATGTCAATGCATCATTCGCGAGAGCTTCCAAACATTCTGAATGACTGGTGGTTTACACATTCTGGCAAACATGAGATAGCTTAACAAAAGATACCTTCCTTCATTCTGATTGTTAGCATAATAATAATAATAATAATAATAATAATAATAATAATAATACCTTTATTGTCAATGTACAAGCTGTGTACCATGAAATTAACCGAGCCTCCCTCCCCTCCCCAAACAATCAATCTCATTGTACTCTGTGTGCTTGTCACACAACACACCAACCCCGAAAGTCAGTTGCCCTATATTATTTTCCATTCAGCAGCCTAACAGACCATGGATAGAAACTGTATTTTAGCCTCTTGGTACGACTGATTATACGTCTATATCTCCTGCCTGAGGGTAGAAGATTAAAGAGGTGCTGGCCAAGGTGTGAATCATCCCTGAGAATTTTTCTCGCTCTCCTAAGGCATCGATCCCTTGCAAAGTCATCTAGCGGGCTCAGGGGACAGCCCATGATATCATGTGATGTGTTCATCACCCTCTGTAAAGACTTTCTGTCCGTGACTGTCAAGACAACATACCACGCTGTGATACAATATGAGAGTGCACTTTCTATTGTGGACCGGTAGAAGGAGGTCACACTTGTTGTTTAACGTTGTTCTTTTGCAAGACCCTGAGGAAATGGAGTCTCTGTTGGGCCTTCCTAACCTCCTGAGTTATATTGTTTTTCCAAGTGAGGTCTTCACTAAGGTAAACTTCCAGGAATTTAAAGGAAGAGACTCTCTCCACAGAACCCCCCCCCCCAATATACAATGGCCCCCCCTCTCTTCCTCTGAAAGTCTAACACCCTCTCCTTTGTCTTGCTAATATTTAGGTGCAAGTTATTCTCTAGGCACCATGAACCTCCCCCCTGTACGCTGATTCATCTCCACCTGTAATTAGACCCATTATGGTAGTACCATCTGCAAACTTAATAACTGCAGTAGTTGCATGATGTATACCATAACCACATGTGATATCAGGCATCACACTAATACCCAGGAAGCCAGTGCTAATTATTCATGGTACAGGCATTCCCCCCACTTATGTGTGTTCTACTCGCATGAGACTACATATAGGTGTAACTCTGGGAAATAAATAAATAAATAAATAAATAAATAAATAAATAAATAAATATCATGCCAAGAAATGGTGGGAGATAGCTGGAGAGTCCTTGTGGTATGTGAGATGTTTTCCCCCTACTCCAGAGCTCAAAGAGGACATTAGTGAGGGTAGCAGAAACCCCAAAGAGTCTAGAGCAGGGGTAGGCAACCTAAGGCCCATGGACCACAAGCAGCCCACAGGGCTCATTTAACTGGTCCATGAGCTGCCCCTGAACTGAGCCACCCGCTCAGTGAGTCCCCGCATGCTGCGCTAAACCGGTGTAGCACGGTGCGGGGACTCGCTTCTGCGGTGCCGTAAATCGCGCCTGTGCAGACGCAGACAATCCAACCCACAGAGAGTTCTCCGCTGGAGTGAACCAACCCAGGCCAGGTAAACCTTGCCAATTCCTGGTCAAGAGGCACAGTCGGGCTTTGTTTAGGCTGCTCAGTCACCATGCCTAACAGCTGATGGGTAGGGTAGTGCAGCTGATGCTGATGCTTTTCTCCACGTCCTTCAGCCACCTGTCTTCAACCCTAGATATTTGGGTCTGGATTGGAGAGAGAGCTGGAGAACAGGGAAAAATAGCTATTTAGAGGCTTTTTAGAGGGTGCTCCCCACTTTACGCAATTTCACTTATGTGCGTCAGGGCCCAGAACGTAACCCCTGTGCAAGTTGGGGACACATTTGTATTGCTTACTTAGATTTCTAGAACTTGCAAAGGACTGACTAAAGTCTGTTTATCATGTGCTGGCCATTTCCTTCCTTATTATTTTGAGAGTAAGAAGAAATTGCCGGAGCATATGTGCACACTCAGAGCCACTGGATCATGAGACATATTCCTCATAATATTATACAGTCTGAAATCTACAGTATAGGTACAGTTGAGTATGTATGTGTGTAGAGAGCAAGAAATACACACAAACTCTTTTATTTCAGTTGAATATTTGGAAGGAAGAAAATAGAGTTCACTTGCATAACAGACTGCGTAGCATTTATCAACAGAAAACAAAGCACATTGTGTTCAATGTAGATATTGAGTTGAATCAGGAATAATTAATGTGTTATGCATTATATAACTGTTTCTTTGGACGAGAGTCTGGAAATGCTTATTTTGAAGCAAACTATAGTCATAAGTATAATATGTTAAAAATCCCTAATATGTTTTTTTTCTTAACCCTAATTTCATGGCCTTTATGTTTGCTTGTGTTGTGGAAAAATACAGTTCAGGTCATTCATTTTAAAAACACAAGGAAGGGTGGTTGCACAATGAACAACAGCACATGGCGGTTGACTATGGAGCATAGAGTCAGTGTTTATGACACATGGTTTTAATCACGAAATGCCCACCTTCTGGACTCTGTTAATGCATGAGAGTGGATGCTTCAGAAAATAGCAGAGTAACTTGACAAATAACCTAGTATTATTATTGTGACTTTTCCCAAGTAAATAACCTGTGCTATTAGTATTCTGAAGGCATATTCTTTCTTATTTTTCCCTTCTTCCTAAGGTCAGTTTCGAAAACAATATGCAAGCACATGCATTGCCAGAAAGCAAGGGGAATAAAAATATATATGCACATTTCTTAAATAGCAGAGTTGAAGAGAGAATTCAGACTGGATTGTATTTGTCACAGGAGGTGTTTAGGGCAACACGGCAGATGAAAAAATGCTCTTTTGCCACAACTCCCAGAACTTTTACTGAAAGTGCATTCCATAGAAATAATAGGCAGTTGATTCTGAACCCGTGTGTTTAGTACATACATAGAATTATTGTCAATTAAATTACACAGTGGTGGTGGTTGTCCCTTGGGTCTTGGAGTAGGCAGAAGGTTGAGAGGTCAACAGTAGGCAGACTCCTAGTCATGACAGGGATAGCCAAGAGATTTAGTTCTGTCTCCATCATCTTCTATGCCGAGTTCTATAGGGGCAAAACTTGAGGAGAAGGAAGTTGACAAGCCTTGGATTTCTTGTAAGAAGGAAGACAGGTGGGGGCTGACCGAGGTTCATTTTCCCTAGTGAACCAGTCTTATTGTCCATAATGTATTATGCAACATGTCAGTCTGGGTGGAGCATTGTGACAACCTCTGAAATGGCCCCCAACCAAGTATGGCAACTGGGGTTTACATTAGGATCTGGAATTAACACTCTAAGATCTAATCACTTCATCTCACCTTGATAAAGTATCTTGAGGATAATTCTTTTGCTCCTTGAGGATTGTGCTTCTGCAATTTAAGTTTGTGTGTGTTCATATCCAAGGGACAGATCAAATGGGCTGCAGTCTCAATGAAAGAGAGGATTCCTATGAAAAATATTTGGTTCTTTCCGTTCAAAAATGACACTGAAGGAATAGTGATATGCTGGTTTGGGATTTATCTCATAGGAAATAAATGTGAGCCAGCACTTGGCCACGTCACAAGGATCATTGTTTCTCCAGCTTTCCACTTACTGTCTGCTCTGGAATCTGCTGCATTTAGTCTCCTTGAGCTTTTTGGCACACTGATCCATCATGGTGTTGGGCTGATGGCGACTTACTTTACAATGTTTAATTAATGCCAGCTTTTAAAAGCCCTGAATTTGAAGGAATCTATAAGCAAAGAGAAAAAGAAGGGAAAGGGGAAATTCATTTGCTACAGTGCCATCATTCTAAAGGGAGTTGTGTTCTGCGAATATGAATATTTGATATTCTAATTACCCCAGAAGTGCCTTGCTGGATGGGGTGGAACCATTAAGCTGGTTTCCTGGCAGGTGGGTAGCTGTTTAGTGGGTTGGCTCCACCGACATGTTTTCACTGCACTAACCTTCCCACTGCCGCACTGCTTCCTTCCCCTTCTCCAATGAAGAATTTGCCACATCCAGGAAACAATTTCTAAGTTATACTGAACAAATATATTGATTATTATATAAAAATGAACCAGAGCTACTGCTTATCCTTTATATGCAGGGATGGTCTGAGCCTCCAGGGCTATACAGTATCTGGCCCTCAAGATTCTCCCCAGCCTGCACTTCCTTCTCATGCACACCTTGCCAGCCTACCTTAGCACCCTTGCACGTGTTTTTTCCTGGCTGCAATGTGTCCTTGAATTATAATAAAACCTCTTGTTTGCCAGAATGGAGAGAGACATGAGAGCAGGTATAAAACTAGCCTACTTGACAAAGTCAACAACATATCCATTGTTCTGTCATCTTTTGCCTCTGGCTCTCCTACAGCTGTCATGTGGACCCTGGTAAAGGTAAAGGGACCCCTGACCATTAGGGTCCAGTCGCAGATGACTCTGGGGTTGCTGCGCTCATCTCACTTTATTAGCCGAAGGAGCAGGCGTACAGCTTCTGGGTCATGTGGCCAGCATGACTAAGCCGCTTCTGGCGAACCAGAGCAGTGCACGGAAACACTGTTTACCTTCCCGCTGGAGCGGTACGTATTTATCTACTTGCACTTTGACATGCTTTCGAACTGCTAGATGGGCAGGAGCTGGGACCGAGCAATGGGAGCTCATCCCGTTGCGGGGATTCGAACCACTGACCTTCTGGTCAGCAAGCCCTAGGCTCTGTGGTTAAACCCACAGCACCACCCACATCATGGACCTTGGAAGGTTGCTCAAAAAGGTCTGGAAAAGGTTCCCCATCCCCTGCTTTATATGAGATACAATTAACTGCTAAATGTTGGATAATCTGAATCTTACTCTGGTAGGATCAGGGACAGAGTTCCATTTGGGAGCTATTTCTCTAAGGTTATGTACAGAAAGAAAATCTTACATCTCTAGTCAATCCTACAATAAATAATGGATTCCACACTCCTGACAATTGTGAAATAGAATTTTTCCTCAATGATGCACCTATTTTTACATTTTAAAAAAGCATGAATTTGTTCAACACTTTTAATAGCCTTTCTGGAATGAAATATCACACATGTGGAATAAATTTATTGAGTGTCTTCAGAATATCTAACAGAATGATAGACTCAATGGATATTTTATGTTCACTTTGTTTAGCAGGATTCCTATTTATTTATTTCAATGAAATAGGAGACAACTTATTTAACTTAGTCACTAAAATTAAATTGTTCCTAGGATACCCTTTCTATGTGGTAATATAATTTATTGCATTGTCAATATGGCACATGATACTACATAGATATAAATACATAATGCTTCACATACATAAATTTGCTATGTGGATATAGCCTTTTGCAGTGTTAAAAACTCATAGAAAGGAGTAGCAACAGAGGGAGCATAATTCCGTATATTTGAGCCAATCCAATGGCTTCTTACATGTGCTGGAGGTGCACCTACGGCACTCCTCAATATATGATGACTTTCTTGTCTAATACTGTGTTGGAGACCTGCCCACATCCATTGCTTGTGTGAAGATGCTGCTAGCATGGCAGTGAGAAGATAATATTGCATGTGTAAAGCAGGTTATAGAGCAGGTTGCAGTTATAGGGTAACATCTAATGATGTCCACCTACTTGTGCAATGGAAATCCTCTTGTGTAATGAGACTTCTGGTTTCTCCCCCCCCCACCCCACTTCAATCTTTGTACACCCTAAAAAATTGCTCATGGGGGAGGGGTGTCCCTCAGCTATCTGGAGAGAAGTTGCAGGAAGGGAGCTGGAGAAGAGGAAGAAGAGGAACGGAAAGCCCCTTCTGCAAGTAGACACCTACTCACATGTTGCTAGAGCTTGTCCATAAAATGTGAACAGAATTATTGTAAATCAAATTTGCAAAACTTAGTTGCTTTTGTTTTATGGGCTACTGAAGTGATGCTTAAGTTACCTGAAGAAAGAAGAACGGCTATTCCTAAATACCCTTTTGCTCAGATGCAAAGGACCCCAGTGCTCCACATATGTGTTTTTGTATGGGGTGTGTGTTATATGGCATGTATGAGCTAGTTGAGACTCCTGCTTGGCAGGGAGTTGGACTGAATGACCCTCAGGGCCCCTTTCAATTCTGCAATTCTATGATTCAACAAAGCTTGAGAAATAAAAGTCTGTGCCGTGTTTCAATAGTACTGGTGCACAAAAAAAACACAAATGATAGTTGTTATAATATTGTAAAATTGTTTAGCCTCATTAGGTATATACTCGTGGTAAGTAATGCCATTTGACATGCTATAAAATATTTGGAACCAGATAAAAGAAACATCAAACCTGATGTGGAACCAGAATTAGAAGACTCAATTGAAACCAGATTCTGTAGCACATTATCAATACATGGTGAGTTTGAATAGATGTAAAGTATAAGCAATTAAGGCAGCTGATCTTCTTTTGTGTTTAGTTGTGAAAAAACTGAAACCATATGTTAATTAATTTATTATTTTCCCTTCAGCTAACTGACAATAATATGAAAACCCAGGTCCATGGAATTCAATTGTATTTTCCCACTGAATTTGTCATGTATCAGATAGCTATATTTATTGTCTCAGTAAAAAATAGTCGATACTTCACATTTTTAAAGTTCTGCTCAGATATGGAAATTACTGTTGAGGTTGTAATATTAATGTATCAAGCACAACGTTGTGCTATGGTCCAGTGCGCCCTATGGAGCGAAAAATACGGTACAAGAAATATGGTTTTACCATGCTATTGTGTTTATCATTTTCCTCTGAGCCACAGAAGTGAGATTTGTTACAATGTGTACATCTGAATCCACCTATATGTCCACCACATATATAGACCCAACATTATTCAGACGAATGAAACCTACCTTCCATATGGTATCAGGACATGTGTCTGTTAGCAATATGTATATATATTTTAGCAGGTGTAATAAAGAGCTTTACACCAAGATGACAGGCTTCCTCTCATAGATTCTAACCATGTACATGGGATCACAGGTTTGGAAGGAGCTCACAGGTATTAGCCAGACTAACTCCCCAAACCTGTAAAAATTGAAAATCACCTATATCAGTACACATTAGTTGTTAAAAATACTATTCATCTGTGTGTGCATTGTCACCTGTGCATACACAATGGCTGTCCAAATGGACATACCTTAGCCTAACCACAGCTTACATTTTCAAAATGGATGGAAGCTGGTTTGAGGGGAAATGCATTAGATAGCAGTATTTCTCAAGTAACTATGGGATACATATGGATTGTGGCTAATGTTGTGTGTACCCAGCTTCAAACACCAGGGGTGGGAACACACTGGAGCTAGAGTAAACAGCAATGTGTACACAGTTTAGGTCCACAAATTAAGTAGAATCAATCACTAGAGGTAAATTGGTCCTGGGACATTTAGGTCTGGGTGATGTGACCTTATACAATAAATACAAAACCACAGACTGTAGGAAGTCTGTGGTGAAGTAAAAAAAAAGAAAAGGAGATGAATTTATGCTAATTCTGAAATGCTGTTTGGCCCTATATGGTGATGAGTAGCTGGTACTAAAATGGTTATCTGTAGTCTTATATCTTCATTTTAAATGGTTAACCAAATGCCTCCATTTCAAACTCGAAGGTTTAGCTTTCCAGATGCACTCTATGCTGCCCTTGTACTGTGACATGATAAGACTGTCACCACAACAGATGGAGCCAACCACTTGAAGGCAACAAGATGCCCAGGGTTTTGTGTACATAAGAAATATTGATTTACTGAGCCCCGGTCATATTAATATCAAATGCTAGTACATGGAATCATTTGGTATAAAGAGTAATAATGCCATTCGACATGCTTTTAAAAGTTTGGAACCAAATAAAAGAAAAATCAAGCTTCACCCATAACCAGAATTAGAAGTCTTCATTGAAACCAGATTCTGTAGCACATTATTTAAAGAACTTTCCACCAAGAGAAATGGCTTCATCTGGAAATCAAAAACACTTTGCATGCTGAATTTTAGATCCAGGCTTTCATCTGGTATAACATGACATTTTTCTGATTCAGTTAATGGAATGCCAAAGAACTAGTTCTAAATTTTTGTACTTTACACTTTGACTAAGTTTGAAGAAATCCTTTCCTCCTCATTAATAATGCCCATTGATACTAGTACAAGGTCTTCTTCTGAAACCACAGAGGGATGTTCCAAATCCTTTCCTTATTGTGTGAAACAACTACGTCGGAGCAATGCATATGTGTTGTTTGCATGTAGACATTGGTCTAAAAAATTACTAACTGTATGCTACCTCAAAATTAAACACCATTGAGTTCAATGGGACTTCCTCCTAACTAAGTGTGTATGGGGTTGTAGTCTTAGAGGGATAGAAGCCCGACTTTTTTGATTTTTATTTATTTATTAAACAGCAAAATCATATACATAACTCAACAAAACACATGACAATTTCACAACACAAAACACACACACTTCTACATACAACCCATACATAATTTAACAATACTAAAAGAATAGTCCTAAAAAGGAGCTGAAAGACAAAAAGAAGAGAATAAAGAGGGAATGGGAAGGGGGAGGATGGAGGGGGGAGAAGGGAGGGGAAGGAAAGGAAGAATAGATTTGACTTCCGTTTGTACTCTTTGTTCCTTTATCTTAACCCTTCTTTTTCCCACACAGGTCTTGTTACATCCAAATTAGTCTTATGTTTCTTTCTAATGGTATATTAATGGGATAGAAGCCCTACTTTTTGACCAGACAGGTACCTGGCTTGTAGCCTGTTTCTTTTTTTTTACATTGCTGTATTGTTCTGGTATCGGCCACACATAAGATCTCCACAATAACTGAAATGGATCAGGAGAGTTAAAAACATCTGAAAATGATAAATGGCAACTAATATTGCACAGGTTAAGTTTTGTGAATATAATCGTGGGTATACTCTACCTATATTTGCTCTGATCCAGGTAAATTTAGTTGTGGCTAAGTCCTTTTGAAGTCAATGGGACATTGGGACAAGTTAGTAATCCCTATTAATTTTTCCACTGATTTGAGTGTAGCTTTAGCTGGATTGTCATGATGCAAAGTACCGGTATCTTACATACCGTAAATGAGATTCACTTGGCACTGCAGCCATATGTCCCCTTGCCTGAGCTCTGAAGATCTCGCCTCCTGCTTCTCCAGGGCTGGGGGGTAGCTGTTGGACCAGATTACCTGTGATGTCCCTTCCAACCTTTTTTTCAATGAGTGTGTATTCAATAATTCCAACTCGCACTATTTAAATTCAGCACAGGCAATCTGCAAAGCTCATATTATGTAGGGAAGTCGGGAAGGGAAAAAAGAACTGTCATTGGATAAATTTCTCCACATCACCCCCCTGTAAACATTTGCTTATTTGAATCAATCCCACGTTGTTGGAATCAATTATTTAAATTATTCAAGATCTAAATGTGCTAAAATCCATGTGGGCTCCGTTTGTAGTACATCTATGCCTATTAGGCATTCTCAAAATAGCTGATCCTAAAAAAAAAACAGGGCTTTTCCCTTTGCAAAAAAAGCTGCAAAACTTTTAGCTGATCCTTAAAAAAACAGGGCTTTTAGAGGAGGAAAACCAGAAAAATATTTTTTTTCTTGTTTCCTCCTCTAAAAACGAGGTGTGCCCTATGGTCCGGTATGCCCTATGGAGCGAAAAATACGGTACTTTATCTACATTTATTGTATTGCTTCTTTTATCTTGTTGCTAATGAATAAAGTTTGGATTCGAATAATAATAATAATAATTAAAAAACTTCACCCATATTCAGAATTAGAAGTCGTCATTGAGACTTTTCTTACATTTTAACAGTACTTTTTTCTGGGAGGATGCAGGGGAACGCATACCCCTAAACATTTTGTGAATCTTTGTACTTTTGTCCACTTACTGCATTTATTTTTCCTGATCTGAACTATAAAATGGTGTTTTTCTTGAGTCAAAAATGAGAGTACTCCTAAACATTATTATTTTTTTAAAGAAAAAAAGCACTGCATTTAAATATTTGACAGGCTGCCTCCTTACCTCCAGACCCCCTGGGATGTCAAGATCAGCTGAGGAATAGATCACCATTTTCATTCCACTGTTTTCTGTTTGATGTGACAAGTTTTCAGTGTTATTTTTTTTATACAGCAGCTTCGAAATGCCCACTGGAAAGAGATTTAACGATGTAACAAGGGGCTAGAAAAAATGGCTGCCTAATACACATGGTGTTTAAGTAAACAGCTTCCACAATATTAAAGTGGAAAATGTGAACATGTGTTTAGATAGCAGTTTTAGCCATGGGACTCCCTCAGGAATGGTGTTACTCACAAAATGCTGATGCTTCCATTTTCCACCATGCTTTTAACTCAATAATTTCACTGTGGTCCATTAAAGACTCTAGGAACAATTTAGACATATTTAAAAGATTCCAATCTCTGTGATGGTTTAGTGTTTTGACCAGAGCTGGTTTCTGAAACATGTGTTAAATTAGAGAAGGAAAGCAATTTACCTTTTAGTAGGACCTGCAGAAGATCAAAAACCTTTTAGGACAAAAGAAGCAAAGCCATCTCCAGTTCTATCTAGTTCCATATACCCGTTTCTATCCAGATTCCACATTTGCTTAACTTGGCAGACTCCTTTCCTCTTGGTTGATCCCCCCCCCCCTTTTTATGAACTGGAGAGAGACTTCCAGAGTCATCTCCTAAACACATCTGCCATACTCACATTGCACACGTCCCACTCTATAACTTTATTTTTTAAAATTAGAATAACTCCATTGTTTAAATGCCATTGTTTGTAATATTCAGTGATAGTGTAGATATTTTCAGCTTTAAAGGTGGATCAGACCAATTTATGGAGAGTAAGTTCATTGGCCTTGAACATTAATCAGAACATTCATGTTCAGAGGCACCATATCACTGATTACCATGGGCAAACACAAACCCTGCTTATTGGCTCCTTAGAGGCACCTGGTTGGCTACTATGAGAGGCAGGATCAGGGACCAGACGAGCCCTTAGTCTGATCAATCAGGGTTCTTATGTTCTTAGGATTTTCTTCCAGTATATATATATATATTGCATAGTTTATAGTTTCATATGCTGAGAAACGACAAAAACATTACAATGTTTCTTTTCTGGAAAGCGTCTATGAAATTATTTATTTCCACAACATAACCCTCTGAAGGATGCTACTGGGAGGGGGGAATGCCCTTTTATTCCCCCCACTAACATTTTAATAGAATAATTACAAAAGTGCATGGAACATGATTTAATGTGTCCTGCAGGCAAATTCCCTTACAGTGCCAGTGTTCTTTAGAGACAGGGTGTACAGGAATGCAAAGTACGTGCAGAACTTTCATTGGCATACGCATCAAGGTTGTTGATTTTTTTATTATTAAAAAAGGAGAGCTATAGGAGGAATGATGATGTCATTGTCAAACCTACTTGAAAGCAACAAGTTCAATTAATTTCTTTTCAGGATAATCAGGAGTGAAAGTTATAGACTGAATGTTCTAGCTGTGCTACTGCTCTTGAGCAATATTTAATTTAACACATAAATCATTTCATGCAATTCATTTTTGTCACCATAATCTTCAAATTACATAAAGAGAATAATTCATGACTGAACCAGAAGAAAATCCATGGGAGATAAGAATGGGTAGGAAAATAACAGAAGGCTGTTGGATCCAGACCAACCACGAACTGACTTCTACTCATGGGCGGGAGTGGAAATTTTTGGCAATTCCTCCTTCCCCTAGAAGTTACCTGTGACACCTGGAAAGCTGAGCACAGGAGGATGTAAGGAGACTGTGATCAGCAGATAGAATCTCCTCCCTACCTCTAATGGGAGTCTCTGCAGCATCTCAGTCCCTCCTGTTTGCAGAAGAGCATGTCAGAATCCAACACAGAAAAAGTGTAACTGTGTCAACAATGGGTGTGGACAAGTTCAGAATAGCATTACATGAAAATTCAAGGGGAGAGGGGAGTGGTTCCTTGGTTGTTTTTTTCAGGAAAATGGCAGTGAGTTTAGATTGAACCACAAAGCAGCTTTGATAAAGAAACAGATTCATAAGCTTGGGCAACTTTTAAACTGGAGAGTTCTCTCAATAAAACTGGTCTGGGGTGACCAATGCTCCACTGCCATAATAGAGATGGTGCATGTATGGCCACATAGGGAGCATTTTAGTGTTTTTGCTGTCTACAATAAATAAGCTCCCCATGCATAACAACTTACCTTGTGGGGCAAGTCTGAAAACTGATGTTTATGTCTGATTGACTCCAGGCAGGATTTTGGAAGCAATCCTTACTCTCATTTGGGAGTGGCAGGGCTGAACAAATTGGGGGAGCAACTGCTACATCTGGCCAGGAGAGAGGTGGGGTGGTGGTTTTTCCTGCCTTTCTTTTGCTATGCCAGCTCTAGACTGGTGCTATAGAAATGCCCAGATTGCGCTCACTCCCAGTAGCTGGACTGGCTTAGCAGCTCCGTGATCCCAGGTCTGTCATTTTGTGGGTTTCCATGGCTACCACAAGCAGGAATACTGCTGCAGCAGCAGCAGTACTTTGACAGGTGCTGTGTGGACCTGTTCCACCACTGGAACCTAGCAGCATCAAGCACAGTTGTCTCTCTGCCATATCCAAAACCCCTTCAGTGTGTTGGATCAGGGATGTTAATCGCTCTGTTAAGTTAAGCACTCTGTGTGGTGCCTTAAAGCCCCATTGAGTACAGTAAGATTTAAATGCATACAACTGTGCACTGGATCAGCTCATCATCAACTTTTTTGTGTTGCATATTTATTCATTTATTTAATGTGTTAGCAGTTGGGTGGATTAAGGTTTTAGCATTATTGTACCTTGGCACTTCAGCCCACGTTCAGCCCACCCCCCCTTTTAAAACAACAAAAACAACAATGCTAGGATTTCTCTTTTAAAATTAAAATGGGATTTATGGTCATGACACACAGGGAAAGAAAGAAAGAAAGAAAGAAAGAAAGAAAGAAAGAAAGAAAGAAAGAGATTAGTGCTTTGTCAATTCATACTTCCTTTTTCATTCTGGTCCAAACTAATATACAGGGGAAATTAATCTGGGATTAAGCCTGGGTGATATATCAATAACCTTGGATTCAAACAGAAATCAAACATTGCTCTAACTCTCTCTGGCTTCCCAGTCTGCAGCTTTTCTTTTAGCTTCTAACTCACCTCACTCACCTCTCTGCTCTCCAATCTGCCCTTGTCCTTCTAACTACCTGTTAGAATATGGAATAGAGCCCCTTCTTTTGTTCCCCTTAATGACCCATCACCCTCACCAGGAAGCTAGCCCGACTATTCCAATAATTAGAAGAGAGCCCAGGCACTCAGCCTATTCCCCTCCAAAACTCAAAATAGCATGAAATTCAAAAAATTATTGAACTGACCAGTGATCCACGGTTAGTGTGGGCCTGCTTTTACCAACTTGCCACATCATGCCTATTCAAAAATGGGTATTGTGTTCTGTTATATTGAATGACATTCTCTGGATATAAATGATGTAATAAAAACATTACAGAAACAGTGTAAGCACGTTTTAAGCAAAAGAACCATAATGTTGGCAGTCATGAGGGAACATTGAATTCTCATCACTAACTCCTTATTATTCAATTTTAAAGTTAAAGCTTCAACTAAAATAATTCCTATATCTTTAAAAAATGTACTACCATTCATTTTTCATGGGCAACACATCGTAACTGCTACTTCCTAAGTAATTATCAAGTTACTGTGTAAGTCGGTGGTTTTCAACCAGTGTGCTGTGGCACCCTGGGGTGCCTTGAATGAATCACATCCACACCACAATGATGATCAGGAGTGCCACAGGCAATGCTGCCCTCTACCCCTCTATGTCCTAACACCTGGTTGAAGTTATTGAAGGAACATTCTTACCAGTGTGCCTATCATCCCAAATATAAACAGTATGAATCAGTAGAGGGATCCTCATTATCATCCTGAAGGATACAGCATCATTTGTCTCCAAGCTCTGAAATGTGATGTGATGACATCAGTGTTGTGCACCAAAGCATAGGCACCTGATCTGGACCAAGTTTGGAGTCCAGAGTGGTACTGAGAAATAATACAGCCTTCTGCAGTTTCTTCGGGAGTAGGTGTATGTGTTCATTCTCAATGGCAAATGCTGAAACCAGAAATCCAGGAGTAAATACTGAGCATTTTTCACAACTCCAAATCACAGCAGAGGCTTTAGAGGGCAGCAGGGGCGTACCCAGGATAAAACTGGGGGGGGGTAGCCATGGTCGTTCAGCTTCAAAAACAAAAACAGCTTCAAAAAACAAAAACAGCTTCAAAAAAGAAAAACTCCCCCCCCAACAGAAAGCCCCAAATGGCAGAAAAACTCAGTTTCCCAGGATCCTCAGTCCTCGCAAAGGAACTACTCACCATGCAAGGGAACTCAGTTTCCCAAGCTCCCTTGCAACGATGAATCCTGGTAAATTCAGAAACTGTTCCTCTCTTGCCAGCACGATGTAGCATGCATACAAAAAGCAGGCAGACGAGGAAGGATGAGAACCCAGGCTAAGACCATGGTCAGCCCTCGGATTCGCCCCCTGACACTGCCCAAGTCTCAGCCTGCATCCCCATTTGACCAAGCAGGGTGCAGGCTAGGATCCGGTTTCTGATAGGCACGCCAGCTCTTTGTCGGCATGAGGGAGAGGGAAACAGCCGGCGCAACACACACACACACACACACACACACACACTGGCAAACTGTGCCTCGGCAAGAGCTCAATTGTTATTGAGATTTTGGGAGGGGGAGAAAGACCAGCCGTTGAGCTTTTATTCAGGAGGAGAGCTTTTTTTCCCTTTTAGGCTGCCGATAACGATTTAATTTTTTTTTGCTTCGGGGGGGGGGGGCAGCTGCCCCCCTGCCCTCCCCTGGGTACGCCCATGGAGGGCAGTCAAACATGCTTCATTTTCTTGCTTCACCCAACAGTGATTAGGTTTCAGATATTTGCTCCAGCCTTCTGTATTCATTCAACTGATTTTTGTTTTTCCTTCAGACTAACGTATACTTTGGTAAAGAAAATAGTTGTGACTGGCCTAGAATAAGGAAAAAAAATATCAATGCACCAGTCCTTTCCCACCCTCTAATGTTATTCTTGAATAATCATAACCCAGGATATAGGGTAAGATAAAGACATAGGCAGAAAAACTCTTGTTGCTTGTGTTATTCCCATTCAAATTGGAAATCAGTGGGCATTTTAAAACATGTGATAGCTGACAGCATACTTTAACACTTCAATGGGTTTCAAATTAGATAGTTTTATTATAGTACATTCCAGCTTAATACTGCCCCATTAGTATAATACAGCTGTGCTGATTTAGATCAGACTGAAGAGCCAGCCTTTTTTATTATTTCATCTGCCTTGTTCAGCTTTCCAATTTACTTTAAACAGACTTTCACTGGGACTGTCAGCTCTGTGTCAATTTCCACCTATTCTCATTAATGTAACATTCCATTCTGGCTGTTGATGTAGACATCAGAAATATTCCATTCAAAATTTTATACATTGTTATTTAAGGTTTTTTGTTTTTTGTTAAAAACAACAACAACCCTAAACCTTGCTTTCTGAGCTAAAAGCAATATGGCACATGACACTCTATAATAATTTGAATCAGAAGCATCCTCCTCTTTGTGTCCAAAATGTCATGTTTTACTATACAGTGTATAATAAAGAAACCTAAGAATGTCACTCAGTATGCCTGCATGGTTGTAAAAACATCTATAATTCAAAATGGCAAGCACTCATTTTGAGTTGAAGAATATAATTGTCTGTGATGGGCCTTTTGCTCCTTTCCCCCTAGAAGATGTCTGGCCCTGATATAATCTTAGAGACAGGATATGGTAGTAGATGGGCCATTAGTCTTATCTAGGATGACTATTCTTTGAGTCTATTCTCCCCACAAAAATGTCTGAGCAGGGCTGTTCATTTTGTTTCATTATATGTTCTCACTGACGTTGGCAATGGCACCAGTGTTATCATTAAACTTGTATAATTGGTTCTTTTACTGCTGTTGCTGGTAAAAAAGGGAGAGATTGCATCAGTTGTCTCATTGCTTTTGTCTTCAGAAAAGCAGATGGATCATTTTATAGAATAAATATGAGTGAATAGTACTTATAATACTTCTAATGTTGCCATTGTGGTTCTTGATTATCTTTGCCTTAAGTAATATTGGGAACATGGTAATGAATCTGACAAGGCCTGCAGGGTGCCCCATCCTGCCCTCCTTGTGAGCACCTTCCCTTCTAACTTACTGGTAAACAGGGAGTCTGGTGATGACAACTAAGAAAAGAGGCACAGCAATGGTCCTTCAGTAGACTACAGCAGCATTGTGAGTGCCAAGATCCAAGGGATGGCGAGAAGAGCTGGTGCTGGTGCTGTAATAGCACTTTGGAGAGCTTGGGCTTTGTATATAATTACTCTGTACATTCCAAAATGAGAAAGTGTTATTTCAGACTCCCCATTTCTCAGCTTCAGCTGCACCGGTGTTAATGTCAATTAATTATTTTCACTCCCAATGACACACTGTCATTATACCAATTGCACCTTGCAAATAGATGTCATGACTGCTCAGGTAATTGAAAAAAATTACATGACAAATCTGAAGTGGGTTGAACAGCCAGTGACACCCCTTTTCATCATTACTGTTTTAAAGGCTTTTTGTGGACATATGGATTTCACCATGTCACCACTAGCTGCAAATATCCTTTATTTTAAGGCCTAGTCAAAATTAGGAAAAAAATCCCAGCGGGAAATATAATCATAAGAGGTAGGCACTGACCCTATTGTTGCCAAATTATAAGAGATCGCCCGTGAAAAGAGAAAAAGTTAACGCTCAGCTTTGAAGATGGTCACTTTGCGTGGTTTACTAAAGATGAACAAATGAAGGAAGTTATGATAAAACGGGCAATGGATTTTGGGTATAATATTGATTATGACGCGTGTTGAGATTATGGAATGAAAATATGAAATTTATGGCATGTGTCACTTTGAAAGAGAATGTACAAAAAATGATGTATAGATGGTTTCATGCCCTTGTAAAAAGACATTTGTTTGAACAAATTAGGTGTGCATCACAAAAGAAATTACTAATTTTTTGAGCTCAGGTTGGAGGCCTGTCTTTTCCTTTACAGTGCCTGTTGCTAGCAGATGATATCCTTTCATATTTTTAAATAATATTAAGAAAAGCTCATAAAGGAAGCAGAGAACAAGAGCAAAGTGGACTTCAAAACTGCTTGGAAATAGGAAATGAAAGTAGACATGGCACGTAACCAACCAACTCACTCAGATACAACCAATCTATATGGACAGATTTCCATGTTCAATCCAGCCATTTGATGGGCATCTAGCTAGACTGCGATATAATATCTTCAGTTACATAGCATTAGTATTTTGCTATTGTAGTAGCTGACTCTGGTTATTTTATAAACACTATAGGAGGTACTTTCAGTATACATTCTTGTTTCAGGTGTTTACAATTTTACAAAATGATGGAAGTAATGCTTTGTTTGGAATTTCTTATTTGAAAGCCTTGTTCTCAAGCCAAAAAAATGCTTTGGCTAGTTTCTGTTTGATTACTTTTGAATTTAAAAAAAGGATGGGGGCGATTTAATTTCATGCTTTGCAAGCATTTTTGGACATATCCCATATGTGCTTGGAGAATGAGAAGAATGAGCTATTTTTAAAAGGCCAAATTTTTCAATTCTTCAGTGAGGTCAAATTTCTTTGGATTCGAATGGAAGACTAGAGCTTCAATGTGCAAAAGTGATCAACAGTGCGCCTACAAGAGGGTCTTGCTGTGGACTTCCCCAACTGTTTGGAATTGAGAATAATGTGATAGCTGAAATCCCTATCATTGCCTGCCACATCAAAAGTTAAAAACTGAGGTAATGGGGATGCCTTCTAAAGCAAATGTGCTGTGACTTCTGGCAGATCCTGTAGGAGGGTAGAAGGGATTTGTGGACTCTGTCCTTTGAAAACGATATAGAGAATTAAAGGAGTTTCTGTTGATGGCTGTGTGAAGGGATTCTGGAAGGGGATCTTGAACAGGAAAAGGAGAGGGTGCTCTTGAGCATTTTCTTCGTGGTGATTCCAAATTCTTCATGTTTCTCACATAAGGTTTCCTGCCTTTAATTCCCAAGATCTCATCTTTCCTTGGTCAATGCAATCTGCCTTTTTTGGTGTGATATATATTTTTTTCATCGTAAGATGCATCTTCTGTGATTACTGGGCACATGCCCATACTTTTAAATCTATAGTGGTACCTTGGTTTAAGAACAGCTTAGTTTATGAACAACTTGGATTAAGAACGCTGCAAACCTGGAAGTAGGTGTTTTGGTTTGTGAACTTTGCCTTGGAAGCAGAACACGTTTTGCTTCCTGTGGAGCATGTTCCATTTGTAAATTGAGTCCCCCGCTGCTACGGGAAAGCATGCCTTGGTTTAAGAATGCTTTGGTTTAAGAACGGACTTCTAGAAAGGATTAAGTTTGTAAACCAAGGTATCACTGTATTTGACGTTTTCATGATCTCTGCATCATGGATATACCCAAAATCTCATAGTAAGCTTCACTAAGTCAGATGCCAAGTAAAATGAATAAAGCCATAATTAACACCTGTGCTGTAATCCAAGATACTAACTTTGCCGTCGGACACTCATTTTGCACATCAAAATGCCAGACCTATTATGACATGATTATTATCACCATCATCTTCTATAATTTATGTTTCTCAGCTCTCAGGCACAACACTGTTATTAGTTTAATTTGGCAATTATTTTGAAAATAAAAAAGACTTCCCAGTCTAATTAGATTATTAGTTTGTGAGCAGACTAGGAAATCCAGTACATTTATGAAACCAGACCTTTGAAATGATAAACAAACTGAATACACGCCTCCCATCAAATAGTTTGTCTTCTAAGGTGTAACAGATTTGCTCTCTTTTTCAATTTAACAAGCTCAGACAACAAATTCAGTTTATGAATCAGCAAACAAAAGGCATTCAGCAAAAGGCACAGTAGGCACAATTCTGCCAAATGTAAGCATTTTTATATCATGTTATTCATTTTAACAAGATAATTAAGCAGGTGCTTAACTTGCTCCCACTGAAATCAATGGGACCAAAAAGTTTATTACTGTGGCTGGATTGTGCCCAGGTGCTTCAGTGCTGGGTCTAAGTCTCACTTACTGAAAAATGGATTTATTGAGAAATTACTGAATTGTTCATTTATGAAGCCCTATTTAGAAATTCTCCTCCACAAGTTATGGCTTCTAACCCTGTCCCTGTCCATACACCAAGCACAGATGCCTGCATGATGGTACCTACCCATGTTTCAGCTGAATGCGGTACTTACCCGGCTGTTGCTCCAACCATACAGAGATCCCAATTGCAAGGAATAACTATCCAAGTCAGCACTTCTTTCGAGATGTAAGATTCCTCTCCATACATTTAACCTTTTGAATTTCTGAACTGGAATTAGGGCCACATTAGTGGAGGCCATGGGCTGTTTCCATCTTATTTTTTAATTTAGCCAGAGCAGTTCCTTTGTAGTGGCAAAACCTCCACCAATCCATGCAGTGTGAGTTACAATTTTCCCCTATTAGCAACATTTTAAGAGTTTGGAAGCTTGTGCATGTTCTCTATTTAAGAATTTGGTATTTCATTCCATTAAAAATAAGAACTGAATATGCTATTGACCCTTGTATTTGTGCAACTTATTAAAAAAAAACCCCAAAAAACCCTCCAACAAAATGCTTTGTTTATGATCAAAACTTGACATTTGATCTGTGGAAAAGACTGTATATATTAAAGTTTGTTTTTTTAGTTGAAAAGAGAATTTTCAAGATGGTTATATTTATAGAAAAATAATCACTCCTATAAATATGCAGAGGAAGCAGCATTGTGCCAGAAAGTCACTCTTATTGTTATTAAATTATATTTATATACTGCTTAATGCCAAAACAGATTTGAAAGTGGTTTACAAAGTGTAAAAACCCATTACACAAACATTAAAATATATTCCTAAAGAAAACACATAATAAAACAATCCCATTTATATAACAGAGCAATTAAGAAGTGGAGGGATTTGTAGCTGTGTTGGCTCACAGAAGAGGTAAACTGAATAGATGAATCAGCTGCAGCTGTATCAACCAGCTTGATTCATTTGTACTCAAAGCACAACTGGATTTCATGCTTTGTAAGTGCCATGTCCCAGTTGGGGATTGAAAGGTGAATCTGGTCAAAAATGTAATGATGGGCAGCAGATTCTATGGTATGAAAATTGTTTTTAATGTTGTTTTAATGTTGTAATCCATCCTGGGACTTTAGGGTGATGGATGGGTATGAAAAGCAGATGGTCCTGTGGCTTCCCCAAGCTTCCAGGTGAACTTCTGAGCTGCCTACACCTTTCTTCCAAAGTGGAGGTGCTTCAGGGCCACCAAGAGTTTTCATTGCAGCAGCTGGTTGAAAAGACCCAGGAATAGAGTTGCTAAGACTTTTGCTTAAAGTAAAAAGCCTAAAACAAAAGTTGAGGTCAATTGGGTGCTTTTTGCTTTAAACGGAATTCAAGGAAGGGAAATGACTAGCAGTGTTTTTCAGGATGTGTTTCTCAATGGGAGACATCTGAAATGCTGAATCTGAGCACTACTGAACACGATCTATATGCATGTTACAGGTACTCTTCTCTGCCATCTGGGCACCAATGTAAATCAGTAATTGAATTTTCAGCTGAGTTTTCATGGAATTGATACAGAACAAACATACTGGAACTCTGATAGTTAAACAGTGTTTCCACTTAGAATAATTCTACGACCAGAAATGGAACTACTTCTCGGATATTTGTAGTGTTTGCATTTTGGTGATTTCAGTCTCTTTAGCTGCCCAAATAGTGCAGATTACCATTCTGACCCACAGGTTTCTCTGTAGCCTCACAAAATGTCCCAAGATCCTTAGGAAGCCAACTGGTTCCATCCAATTATTTTGTTTTAATTTGGTTTATGTTTCATTTTGGTGAAAAGTCTCAACTGTGTGATTCCATTGGAGCCTAAATTACTCACCTTTCCGTAGCTTATAGATTTACATGAGGATGAAAAAGATCTGCTGGCTGAGTCTCACATGAAATTTCTTTCCTTGGTATTTACAAGTTTTGAAGTGGGAACATATGGTCCTATGGCCTAGCGTGCCAAGGTGTATGAGTCTTGTAACTGCTTTCCAAGCATTTTGTCAACCAGAGCTTACTACTGAAACACACATTAAAGAACAGAAAACAAATATTTTGTTGATGATTGTATGCCTAATGCCTTCAGTCACACTGTCTACTCCTGAAATGTTACTCCTGCACTGAAATTTCACTGGATTTAAATCCACCAAAGAACTTGGCTTATTTGAATAATGTCAGTATGCTTCTTATTTCAGTTTTATTGCAGTTGATGCAGCTGATCTTGACAACTGGTCAAAAGTCTGATTCCTTGCACTGACTGAAGTCTCATTCTCCTCTCTGTTGATTCAAAATGCAAATTAATTTGTAGAGATGTCGTGCTTTGTCTTGGCAGTCACTTTTAACTGCAAGGTATAATGCATGAAATGTGAACTGACTGAGGGTGAGTTTCTAGTTCTGTTAGAAAGGTTACCATTGCACTGTCAGCTTTTTTATGTTGATAATCAGGTCCTTGTCTTTGCATATAAAATGTTTGGTTTGGCTATCAACAGTTAAGCCTGCAATTCAATACATGCAATTTTCATGTATTTCATGTATTCATGTGTTGAGAGGGTTGAAAACATGCAAAAATGTGTGAGAAGAGAGTGTGAATTTGTCTATGGCAGCCTTTCCCAGAACCTGGAGGAGAAATGGAGGGTGCATGGAGAAGAAAATAGATTTTGTTTCCACTTTAAAGAGAAAACACCTAATTCAACCTTCTCAAAGCAATATGTGAACCAAAATCCTGCTGTCCTTTAAATTTTGCTCTCCTCTGAATTTTGCGATGGTGTTCTGAAACCAAACAACATGTAAAAATGCATTGTATTAGGGAAAACTGCATGCACAACTGTGTACAAAAGTCAAAACTGCATACAGAAATGTGTTTATTAAGAGAAATTTTCACAAAAATGCTGTCAGATTGTCATAAGGTTTTTAAAATGTAAATTGTTGCAGAAATGAGAACTGAAGATTGGAAAACTGAAAAACTCAGAGAAACAAAAATTGACTGATATATCAATTCCTACCCAATATATTTGGGACTATAGCACCCATCAGCTGCAGCCAGCACTACCATTGTTCTGGAATGATGATCAAGAAGTTGTAGTACAAAACATTTGGAGGCTGAAGTAAGACAACACTGGACTGCATGGACAAATGGTCTGAATAACAAATGTGAAGGACAGTAAGAGACAGCTACTGCCCTTGTATATGTTTTCTAGAGGCATCTAGTTGGCCACAGTGGAACAAAATGCTGAACTTTGGTCTAATCCAGAAGAAGATTCTGCTCAGTTATACTTCTGTCATGACTTATATATTTTCTTATGTGGCCAAAGTGGGAGATACTTAGTTAATATGCTGTCAACTGGTGCAGATGCATTTAGACTAGTTCTGAGTAAAAATAGTTGTGAAGCAGCTGAGAGGTGTACCCCAAACCAAAGTGGCCCGAGGATTACAGTTTAGTTGCTTTGGGGATTACAGTGCCAGAGACACTGCCATCTCTAATTCCTCCTCTTCATCCTGATTGAGAAATTATACTTCAGAAAAAAAGAGCCATGAAGTCTCTCATTTCAGTTATAAACTCTTCATGACAGCCATATTATGTCATGCCCAACTAGTGGGTGGGTGTCTGTAGACAACTGAGTTTATTTAAAATGTCAGATACAGCTTGTGTTACATGAATTGTGGTCCCAAAGAAGAAAAACCAATACTTCAGCCCATAAATATTTCAGTTTCTATTTCGCTCCAAGGTAGGCTTGAAGCAAAATAATCCAACACTTTTGGAATATCACCCAGTGTTGAGATGTTCTTTGGTTTTTACAGTAGCAGAGGTCAGGATGTCAAAATAAGAATGGAAAGAACAGATGATTTTGAACAGTTTAAAGTTTTTGTACATTTGCATTTGGCTTTTTATCACTGTTCAGTGTGTTTGTTGCTATTAACGTGGATTAAAAAAAAAAAAGATTGCCTTGCAGATATACTATTTACACCATTTGTTATCTAACTGGGTCCTGTTCTTTGAATAGCATTTCCCTTACCACCCCCCTCACAAATATCAAATGATGCACAATGGCCTGTATAAAAACCATGCATTTAAAGGACATTTAAAACACAACATTCTCAAAAGTATCCTATTAATTTACCCCTTACAGAGCTACAACTCCCAGAAAACCATAGCTCCCAAGATTCTTTGGGGGAGAAACGACAACGACAACAATAAATAATCATAAATTTATTCCCTGCACTTCACCAGCAGGTCCCAGGGTAGGTTACAAGGATTTAGAATTCAGGTTTTAAATGTGTGGTGTGTACACAGCTAATGTAGCCTTCCATAGCTCAGGTAATATAAGCTTTGAATGACATAGAACATATACCCATTGGATTTCTATTAAATATGGCTGTATTTTGTTCACTTACAAAAGATATATAAAACAGTGTAGCTACAGACATAAAAAAAAAGTTGGTACAGCATCACATAGGTAAAAGGTAAAGGTAAAGGACCCCTGTGCAGTTAAGTCCATTCAAAGCGACTATGGGGTTGCAGTGCTCATCTTGCTTTCAGGCCAATGAGCCAGCGTTTGTCCACAGACAGCTTTCCGGGTCATGTGGCCAGCATGACTAAATCGCTTCTGGCACACAGGGAACACCATGACGGAAACCAGAGCGCACAGAAATGCCATTTACCTTCCCGCCACAGTGGTACCTATTTATCTACTTGCACTGCTGTGCTTTTGAACTGCTAGGTTGGCAGAGCAATGGGAGTTCACCCCGTCACGGGGATTCGAACCACCGACCTTCTGATCAGCAAGCCCAAGAGGCTCAGTGGTTTAGACCACATCGCCACCTGCATCCCTCCACAGCATCACATAATTCCCCCATTAGCAAATGCAGGTGGCTGAGTGCCTATCAGGTTGGAAGTGAAATGGAGCCATATCACAACAAAGGAGTTGTTTCAACATAGCAAACAGAGAAGTGTTCACATTAATAAAGAAAAGGAAGCTCTGCAACAAACCTCGAGTGTTGCTGGAGCGTGTGTGTTTGAGAGAGAGAGAGAGAGAAAAGTGTGTGTGAGAGAGAGAAAGAGAGAAAGCAGGACTGGACAACCTGTGCCCCTCCAGATGCTAGTAGACTACAGCTCCCATCACCTCTGATAACTGACCATGCTAGGTGGGCAGTATTGTCTCACCTGTTATGTATTGAAGTTCTCACCCTAGGCCACTAGGGGTGTGTGTATATAGTTCATTCTGCTGCAGTTTTCACTCAGGTCCGCATATGCAAATGAAGGATTGTAAACTGACGTTCAGGGATTGGGTAACTACAGAAAGTTGTTACTGTTGCTTTGTAGCTGAGTTCTATATAAGCAGGTTGCTGAGCCCTTCAGCTCACTTTTGTTCCAGCCTGAGAATAAACAAGAGCTGTTTGGAAATCACTGTGTCGTCTGCTGTGTCCACCCAGATTGCCCACCTACCCCACCACTTCTACCGCTAGTGGAATATCCTCCTCTTGCTGAATTTTGGTGCACAGCATCGCTGCTCGCTTCCTCTTCCCCTGGAGCAGAGAAGGCAAGGGTCAAGGCCTTGCAGAGTGACTTTCCCTCAGAGTTCAGTGAGAAGGGGGAATTCTGGTGGTGGTGGAAGGGGTGGGGTGGGTGTGTTTGGCAATGGGAGGGGGCACAGCACAGCGGGGGACGGCACATTCCTCAGATGGTGAAATGGGACAGGCCACCCTTGTGGGTGGGGCTAAATTGAACAACACCCCTAGTCTCTGTGGGATGTCAGTCAAGTCCAACATTCTAAGGGAGTACCAACTGCCACTTTGTGTCAGTTAGTTTTGGTCTGTTGGTCGGTTAGGCTGCTGCTGCTTGAAGATGTGTTAAGAGACTCACTAATATAGATTATATAGTTTATATCTTTTGTTTTGTAACCTAAATATGTACATGAATGAATCTGTCAGTAAATTACTTTACTTTGGTTATTAATCAGATTCATGTTTATCTTTATTTTGAGAGGGATAAAGGGATTGACAATCAAGAAAGGACGAAAGACTCAAACGAGTCAGCAATCCGCTTGTTGCTGTGCATGTTTAAATAAGGAACGTTTAACTCTGCAACTATATTATATAAATGTTCCCACAGTCTCAAGGACTCAGGAGTTGGGCTGGGCGTGTGATTCTGTCAGCTGCGGCAGAGAGCAGTTGAAACATGGTTTCTCAGTTGGGGTGGGGGAAATGGAGGGTAGGGGCAGAGAGGAAATGGGCCTGCTCAAGCCTCTAATAGCTTATAGTCAATATTGTACACCGGGGCTCAGAGGGGTGGGGGACATAGGCCTAGAAGTTGCCCTGCACCATACAGGGATGTTTCAGGTGGAAGGAAGCTTTTCCCTTTCCTACTCTCATGTCCTTTCTCCCCTGCTCTAGAGCTGTAAAATGCTCAGCTTCCAAGCTGGAGCTCTCTATACATACAGCAATATATAGCATAGAAAGGAAAGGGGGGGAGGGAAATCATTTCCACGTTCCTGAAGCTCTCTTCTATGGCACGATGCCTAAACAGAATTACATGGCTCCTGTTCGAGAATGGTTTGAACCCTGAACAGGAACACCCTCTTAGGGACTGGGGTACATTGCAACATTTTGTCGGCTATCCTACTTGGGGTGTATTTTCTTCTTTTTCTATTTTATCTCCAAACTTAGACCTCAATTCTGAGGAAAACATATTGTTTCCTCAGCGTGTATCACCACCTGTAACTGAAGCAGCCTAGCCAAAAGCCTGTTTAAATGAAACCAACCTGTCAATAAATCATTATCTTGCTTTTCAGCTGTCATCCTATTTCTTCCAGGAGTTTAGCCTTTCCTGAAAGTTGCTCATGTCTTTTCTAATCCCGGAGTCATAATGCAGCAGGTCGCCCCGCTATGCTTTTACAAGAAAGTGTCATACTAAGCATTTTCTGTCCCTTGTCAGTCAGAGGAATTATGTGAAGTGGGTTTTGTGTGCATGAGCTAAGCCACTCTCACAGTTAGGTAGGTGCAAGGGGTGGGGGTGGGGGCTGGGAGGTCAGAAATGAAACTGTTTGAATGAAACTGTAGGAGCACATAGCCTCAAACATGAAGCAAACCTCCCAGATGTCTAAGGGCAAGGGGAGGTCTGATAAATTATATAACTCTTGGATGCTCTCCAAGATCACAGCCAGTGTTTTACATCTGCAGTGGCTGTGCCATTTTCAAATGAGAAAACGCCATGTGCAACATGTGTGTCTCATATTTTAGAAGCCTGGGCCAGGGCGAGCATTGCCCATAGATGACATCAGGCTCCTACAGTTTCTAAATAAACTCCTATTCACTTGCTCAGTTGCTTTTTGTTTGTTTCTATGCGACCACCATCAAAGTTGCTGTGCTGGCCTTATGCATTACGCCTTCACCGAGGATCAGGTTTGCCAGCTTGGGACTGGGAGGTGGGAAACTGATCCATCAATCAAATGTTATCATACAACCCTAGACCTATTAACAGGGGGTGGGGAGGATGTTGGGGGGGGAGGGGGGACCTCATTGACTTCCATGCTTGTAGCCTCAGGTCAGTATGGAGAAAACAGCAGTCAAAGCTTTCTGCAGCATGGAGATGAGCATTGTTAGTTTGCTAAGGGGGTGCAAAGCAAGCTGTTCTTTCAGGACATATTCAGAAGTCGGAAGGACAGTTAACCATCCTGTTTTAGGAGGAGGTACCCTGATTTCAATCTTGCAGGACTTGTACAAACTATGACTGTGCCAGGACATAGCTTTAGTGAAGTTGCCAATATTTTTAGAAACGTGGACACATTTGTAAACTGGATAAAACTGTGGTGGGCAACACATGCACACCCCAGTTCTATTGTCTAAAAGAGAATGCTGCTTTTCATGCCTAATTTCAGGGGAGGATAGGAAGATGGGACCCAGAGAGCACCTGGGATGGCCTCTGTGGCCACATGTGTGTCTGTGGGCACCACATTTGTGACCCCACAGGGTCAGTGGAGCAGAAGAAGACCTAAGACTGCTGTGTGAATGGTTGATTGTTTCTACCCATTAAAGTTATGTCTTATGCCAGCCCTCACTCTGATTTCCTCGACCCCATATCCTGACTGCAGGACTCCTGCACTTCTAAGAACTCCCTGATCTTGAGAAAGAACCAGGTAAAGCCTTTTCCAGAGCACTACCTCCATGCAAGCAAAGCCATCAAATTTAACATTGGTGGTGGTCATGCATCTCTTACCTCTAAGAGAGAAAGGCCATTGTTCCTTCATGCAGGCATTTTCAAATTCAGCATGATATGGATTCAGAGTGAGGCAAACTCCTATGATCTCTTGCAGTAGATCCAATATGGCCTTGGAGTAGTCTCAGTTTCTTTTCATTGCCTAAGGCCATTAACATAATTATTTTAATTAGGGACTTTAAAGCTCCAAGGAGCAAGGGAGACAAAGCAAAAGGACAGAAAAAGAGCCCTGTCAAAGGTTATTTAATGCAGTATTGTGTTTGCATCGCAGCCAACCAGATGCCCATGAAAATCCCACAAACCGTTCATGAGTACAATAGCCCATAGCCTCTGATACTCTAAGCCAGTGGTGTCCAAACTTTTTTCAAAGAGGGCCTTTTTTAGGATTGAAGTTGTTGAGATTTTTTATGATTTTACTCCAAAGTTGTTGAGGGTTTTTTTTTTTTTTAGGATTTTACCCCAGGGAATATACAGCCACAAGGGCCGGATTAAACCGACCGACAGGCCAAATTAGGCCCCCGAAACAGACTTTGGACATGCCTGCTCTAAGCCATCATAATTAGTAGCCACTGATAAGTCTTATGCTACATTGATTTGTCTGATTCATTTATAAAGCTTTCAAAGTTGACAGCCCCCACATCTTTTTGTAGCAAATTCCATAGTTTAACTCTGCACTGTGAGAAGAAGTCATTCTTTTTGTCTGTCCTGAATCTTCCACCATTTAGCTACATTGGATGAACCTGGGGTCTAGTATTTTGAGAGAAGGAGTTCTTTCTCCACTTGAGAGCATGTGGACGACTGAGTATGGATGGGGTATCATTATAGCTGAAATTGTGCCACACCATAGTGGCTAATTTGAGTTTGATTAGGACATATACCTTGTCATTTCGCACTGGTGTATAGGTCACAAAATCACAAGAAAGAGTAAGCAATGATAGCTTGCTGCTTCTGAAATGAATGCAAAATGTATCTAGGCTCACACATGCATAAATACATGCACAAACATGCAAGTACACACACAGACACAACCACACCCCTTGCTTTGATTGTGTCTGCTTCAAAGCTCTTCTCACTGTGCTACTGTTGTCTGTAAAATGCTTGCAGGGCAACAGGCCTGTGCAAAGAAATTTCCATGTTGAACTGCTAAAGATGCTGAAGATATATCTATCTATATGAAACTGTGGTGCCAAAAGTCAGGAGTGCCTCTAATTTTGTAAACGGGATGGGCAATGCTGAAATGATAACCTCTGACTAGAAACAAAGAGGAAAACATCCATTTTGGGTGAGGAAAAATTGCTAGTAGTCTAGTCCTTATGATGAAATTCTTTCCTATTATAAACTTCCAAAAAACACCAAATAAACCCAAGATTCTGTTGTGGATGAACCTTTCAGATGTCTGCAAGTAGAAACTGTTGGTATATAAGTTTATGACACTATAGGTATGGGCAGATCTGTCAATTTTTGCTTTGTCTTAGTTTCACATTTTTCTAATCTGAACTTTAAATAAACAAACAAATTTTAGTCCTCCACAATTCCACATCAGCTTCCAATTATTATTATTATTATTATTATTATTATTATTATTATTATTATTATTATTATTATAGTCCTCATGAAAACCCACCAGCATTTTAGTGCAAATTTCTATTATACACACTTTTGTATGAATTTTTTCCTATTATATACTTTTCTGCAAAGCAATTTCCTCCAATATTTGTGTGTGTTATGTTCACAAATATATTCATTTGTATCTTGCTTTAGCCCAGTATATGCATTTTTGTACACATTACTCTGCTGGAGAACTGACTGCATTGCAAAATCTGAAGTATGACTTTGAAAGGATGGCTGTGTTTACGTCTGTGTATTGTGTCACAAAGTGTAAATTAGGTAGGCTCACCTTTAAATGTGAATCATAGACTAGAATAATAGAAATGGAAGGAACCACGAGGGCCATCTAGTCCAACTGCCTGCAATGCAGGAACTTTAAGCCCAACATGGGGCTTGAACCCAGGAACCTGATACTAAGAGTCTCATGCTCAATTCCGGCTGTCCTCCTTCATCCCTACTAAACTCTCAGTTTTGCTCCTGGTGGTCATAAACATCAAGTGGTGTGTAGGCATTTCCATCTCCTCCATTTTCTTTTTTCACTATTATTAATTTATACTGATTGATCCTTTTGTCTTTATGGGAATACTGGTCCAGTATTTACATAATTTACATAAAGTAAATTACAATTTACTTTAGCAGAGTACAATGAATAAATCCTTTTTTACACTCAATAAGGCAGATCAAATTGCCCCATTGTCCCTGCCTGAACATTTTACTTCAGTATTAGCTCTCTCTCTTTTTTAAGATGGCACATGTAAATACAATAGATCCTGTTTATATAAGGAAAAACTTCAGATACGAGAACACATCATTTTCTTCCATCTTTACTTGTATATCAGATATTACTAATGAAATAGCTTGTCATCAGACTGCTGTAATAATATAGCAAATTCAGCTGAATTTTTCTGTAGTCTGCATATATTTGGTGCTCAAGAGAATTTGCTTTTCTTTCTGCCCTTTAGAGTTGTTTGGTCTAGCTGGCATTGTGGGATGTCAGCACGTGTGAAGTGCTATATTTTACAGTAAGCATTGGCAAACATCACTTGATATTTTGCTGAAATTTCACGCAACCTTCCAGGAGCACCTCTTTGAAACTCATCACAATGAATTACTAACATGGCTACTTGTAGGCATGTTGTATATCTAAGCAGATGGGTTCCATGTGTAGCTAAGGGAGACCATGGAGAGTAGCTTTGTATAAGTACAAGGAGATGCTTATAAAAGACACAGTGCTGCTAATGTGATTTGGAGGTATGAGTGCATCTGTAGCTCACATTTATGTAATAAGTGTAACACAGCACTGTGTGTATTTTCAGGACCCCAAACTGTCTTTTCACACATTGCAGAGTTTACTTTTCCGAACACATTAAAAGCCACCATATGTTGCCTTTGGAGGAGACAAAGTGCTTAATTCCCCTAGTATCAAAGCATATTTTAAAGGTCTCTTTTGCCACTGTGCAGTTCAATTCTCTCCATGCTTATTCAGAATTAAGTCCCACTCACTTGAGCTTATTCCCAGAATGTGCACACAGGACTGAAGTCTAAATGTACTCTCATAGGCATTTACACAGAGAAGGCACAATCTTTTTCCAATCTACTACCCTTCAGAGAAAAACCCCACTCCCACCCTCCCACTATATATGACTTCTGCTTCAGTGTATCTCTACGGTGCTACTGGACATTTTTTTAAAAAAAATCTTTTTCCTGTTCACTAATTGCATAGCATCAAAAAAGGCACTGTCGGCCACAGTGGACACAACCCAATAGCAATTCTTGGTCCCAGAGTAGCCCCTAAGTAAGCTTGTGATCTTTGAAGGGGAGCATGAGCCATCCACGTGAGGTCAATTGGCCTTTTTTATCATCGACATCTTAGTCTTGTCTGGACTGAGGTTGAACTCATTGATTTTTCATTCAAAGATGCCAAATTTGATATAAAAGAAAAGTGTCAGGGGGTGTTGTCCCACTCCCATTGCAACAAGTTGTGGTCATTTCCTTCCTTTTGCTACACCCGAACAACTTTTCCTGGGAAAAGAATTCTGTCATTTCCATTAGGAAGATGATTGACCGAAGCCAATTTTTCTCATGAGCCAAGTCAGGAAATCAGAATGACAACTTGATAGTGTTCATAGCGTGTCACAATTCATCTAGCTAAGATTTCCTGAAATGAATTAAACCAACAGGCTCCTTCCTAATCCAATTTGTAACCATAAATGGAAATGCAAGCTGAACAGCAAAAGCAGATTTTGAGACTCGTAAGTCGTACAGGTAGAACCCTTCAATTAAGTTACCTTCTGTTCATAAAGGCGTGTTCGGTTGTAAGCATATACTTATCCCCCCTCTCCCAAATTAATCATGTGCTTAAACGCTTTGCAAACTGGTGCCTTGCTTTTGTGTTTTGCAAAACATTGCCTTTCAACTGCAGCAGTTAGCATATGAAAGCCGCATTGAGGAGGATTAATTTAAACATGATCTGCTATAGCTGAAGAAAGTAGAAAAGGTACCCTTTGCAGGAGGCTAAGAACCCTCAAACAATTTTCTGACAATGGCAGTTCCTCTTTTAGCTAGATCATATAATAACAAAACACCATATACTGTAGTAGTCTGATGGGAGGAAAAATGCAGTGTTCACCAAGAGAAACTTTGCAAAAAGATATTTGAAAGGCACACAACAAAAGAGGAACTGAGCATTGATTGCAAATAGGGATGGAATTTTTGGAAAACCTCAAACTTATTTCCACTATATTATGAACAATCCTTACATATTATATGAATTATTATATGTATGACACTATATACCGGTACATATCAAAAACCTCCACACCCCAAGTTTCTTAATGTAACCAGCACATAAACTGATAAATTAACCATACTTATGATTGTATAAATACGAGTATGTATTGATGTATGTATATCTATAAAGATGCTGCAGAAATATAGTACATGAGGCCTGTCTCTTTTACACATATTACAATATACTCCTTTTCACATATTGTGCATAATTAATCATTTATAATTTTGCTACACCCAACCATATGGGTTAAAAACAATTTGGTGGTCACTCGGCATGTAACAAAATAGTTTTAAATATATTGTAAGCCTAGCTGCCATGTGAAGTTTCTGCTTTCAGCCTATATGATGCCATATACCAAAAATGAGGAACCTGTTGTTGGGTTACAGCTCCCATAATCCCTGCCCATTGACCATGCTAACTGGGACTGACGGGAGGACCACAGTTTGCCCATTCCTGCTTTATGCGTATTGCTGCTTGAGCTCCTTTGAGATTTCTGTCACATCTGTCTTTACAGCTCCGTAACTTAAAAAATAAAATTAGCCGGAAAAAAGTCACAGCCAGTTAGTTATAATGATGTAAAAATGAGAGAAAATCATATGGGAAAAAGATCTGTACCTGAGATGTACAGTTCTCATTTCTTGTTCTTTACTTTCTAAATGTTACTCTGTTTTCTATAATGAATTGAACAGGAAACTCTACCCTTTCCTTTGAATGACTCATGATGTAATGTAGTTACAGATTAGGAGGGACACAATTTGACCAATGTGTTACAAGGCAATTTGCAAAGGCTTTGCCCAGTTCCTCACATTTGCCTTAGTGGAAATATCACACTACATCATTTGTGCTAAAATTAGAACATGCGTAGAGGTTTGGTGCAAGACACCACATAACACATTTATGGCTGTATCTTTGCTGTTTAGAACTTTATCTTTTCATTTTCTAGGAGCATGAATGCCAAAATGTATTTGCTCAATTGAAGTCAAGGGCTTCGAAAAGAAATTTCATGGTAACTGACTCAAGACAACATAACTTCTGCATTTTTGTGGACAATAACCCCCCCCCCCCGACCTTTTTCTAAAAGTTATCTGCAAAACATCCTGCAGACTTTTTGTTTGTAGGACTAATTTAAAAGAACAAAGTTCCATGGGAAGCGGGATGGATAGTTAAACCACTTTGAGAATTCTAGCTTTGTGAGGGGAATAGGCCACTCCTAATAACTTACAGCACCTTTAACAGACTACAGTTCCCAGGATTCTTTGAGGGAAACCATGGCTGTTTAAAGTACAGTGGTTGGTACCTTGGTTCTCAAACGCCTTGGTACTCAAACAACTGGGAACCCAAACACTGCAAACCCAGAAGTAAGTGTTCTGGTTTGCGAACTTTTTTCAGAAGTCGAAAGTGCTCCATTTTGAGTGTTACGCTTCCAATTTGAGTGCCACACTGCCAATTTGAGTGCCACACTTCTGTTTTGAGTGTTATGCTGACGTTTGTCTGTTTTTGTTATTTATTTTGCATTTTTGTTTTTGTGGCTCTTTTTGTTTTGTTTTTGTGACTGTTTGGAACCCAGTTCAGCTACTGATTGATTGATTGTGTTACTGCAGTACATTGTTTATTGCTTTCATTTTAATGGTCTTGTTAGACGGTAAAATCATGTGAAATTGCTGTTTTAGGGTTTGTTTTTTAAAGTCTGGAATGGATTAATCCATTTTGCATTACTTTCTATGGGAAAGCGTGCCTTGGTTTTGGAACACTTTGGTTTTGTAATGGGCTTCCGGAACGGATTAAGTATGAGAACCAAGGTACCACTGTAGTATGATACTGCTTTAAATGTTTAGTGCAGATGGGGCCAAACACTGCACTTCCTTGGGTGTAAGCCCCATTGAATTCAATTTTACTTCTGATTTACTTCTGACTAAATATGGTTTATTAAATATGGCCACCTCATGAGATGAGAAGACTGCCTAGAAAAGACCCTGATGTTGGGAAAGATGGAGGGCACAAGGAGAAGGGGACGACAGAGGATGAGATGGTTGGACAGTGTTCTCGAAGCTACTAACATGAGTTTGGCCAAACTGTGAGAGGCAGTGAAGGATAGGCGTGCCTGGCGTGCTCTGGTCCATGGGGTCACGAAGAGTCGGACACGACTGAACGATTGAACAACAACAAAATATGGTTAGGAGACTCTCCAATACATAGATTTTCCAAACTAAACATTGATGAACATGCAGTTTGAAAAATGTAATGCGTGAACAATGCAAAGTTATTCAAAGCGGATTGTATTTCCCCAAAGACATGCCAAACTCTTTCAAATAAAAGCCACAAGTACCATAATAATTAGTTTTTATCCGATTAAGCAAACTGCAAAGAATGGATTGTATGTTTTGTTTCTGAAACCTTAACAGAAGAGAAGAACAAGAGGTATATCAGATTATGTTTACTGGCTTCCATGCTAATGTTTATACACATTTTAAATTGTCTGTGCAATTACTTTTTCTGGATCATACTGAAGAACCACACGTTATTTAAATCAGTGAAATTTGCTAACTGGGCAAATATTTGCTGTTTTTTTTTTGGGGGGGGGCGATATGATTATCTGCTATTCTCATGCTTTTTCACATTCCTGTGTTTTCACTGCATAAATTTGAACTATTTCAACAACAACAACAACAACAACAACAACAACAACAACAACAACAACAACAACATTTATATCCCGCCCTCTCCAGCCAAACCGGGCTCAGGGTGGCTAACATCAAAATATATAACACATTAAAACATAAAATCCAGCAATCGACTGAAATACAGCTTAAAACCAGATTTTATTGAAGGACATGCTGCCCCAAAGACCACTGTAGAGGTTTAACCACAAAACTAATTCAAATTTTGAATAGAAATGGGACTGAAGTAAGACTCCTATCTTATTCCACCTCTCAAATTACCTATCCTAACACCTATCCTAACACTTGCATGCGCTCCCACCACGGGCCAGATTATAATGGCCGTGTAGCCCATGAACCACCTTACTATCACAAAACAAAGAGTATCAGACTGGTTTCTCTTTAAGCCTCTGTGATTCTACATGCCAACAGTCAACCAATGGCAGGGAGTCATAAGAACACCCTCAGGGTTCCTTCCAACTCTACAGTTCTATAATTAGAAAAGTCTACTGGATCAGGCCAATGGCCCATTTAGTTCAACACCCTGTTCTCATAGTGGCCAACCAGATGCTTCTGGGAAGTCCAGAACTCCAGAAGGAAGCTGCTTAGCAACTTGACAAGTGAAGATCACTTGTTCCTTTTGGAACAACAATGGCATGGCGTGAAGTGGTGTTCCAACTATCCAATATTGGCCATTGCTGCTTCTTCACGGCCCCTTTCCATTCCAGCTTGATCTCCACAGATCTGCCACTGCCCCCAGCCTCGCTGCCTAATTTATACATCTGTATTGTATATGTGTATGTGTATGTATATGTATCTTTTCTTCTAAGCTAACCCCCTCCACCGATGGTCTAACTGTTCTTCACATAGGAGTTGCTCCATCTCCTTTTGATTGCTCTTTCCTGCACCTTTTCCAGTTCTACACATATGGCAAACTTCGTTCACCTTAGTAGATCAGAAATTACTTGTGGGCCCAATCTGTGCACAAATCAAAGCATGGGCCTGAAGTGCTCTGCTTTTCTGTGGCAGCAGCAGGTTAGACACAAATACAAAATGTTGATTAGGGCAGCTGATTCAAGGTTACTTAACCAGCTACTTCTGTGAACGTGGCCTTAGAAACAGTACCAGTGTCCTTTTGCTGAAACTCCTATTGAAACAGGGATTTATATGCAGAATCAAATCAGGTGCATTATCTGTTATTTCCTTTAACAAGCCATTTATTTTACATTGTAGCCATGGCAATACTTGGCAAGAGCGCTGTTATAGTGAATGTGTTTATTGAATTAACTTTGTGGTTTCATAACAGTTCAGTTTCTAGAATATGCAGTTTTACAGGAAGGAAAGTTGGGCCCAGAGAGGATAAATGAAAACTGCAATATGTGATCATGTCAACAGATGAAGGAACACTTTGAATAATTGAGGTAACAGCTGAAAAATAGGTCCGTGAAGGTGTTTGGAGTTTGTCCCAACACATTCCGATGGGGTGGGGTTAGAAGTGCAGCACAGGCTTCCTTCTTAAGTTTAGTCTTACATTCAATTCATTATCAAGGAGGCCTAGCAGTGTCAAGGCATGACCCTGAATGACATAACCATTGATATGCTCAGTGATCATGTCTGAACATAAATTGTGAATGTTGACATTCACACTAAAGGACATTTAATAAAATCACAGATGCGCTTTAAAATAAAGATTGAAAAGAAGAAGAAAAAGACCCACAAAATTCATTTTAATTTATTTGTCACCAGTAAACGCTCCTCTTTTGAAGAGTTTTGTGGGGTTTTCCCATTCTGTCTTCACAACCACCTAGCAAGCTAAGTAAGGCTTGTTTATGGAGCGTTTATGGTTAAAGACAACATAGTAAAGAAAGAGAACTCATAGTGGATTTCTCAGCTGAAAGGAAAGGGCATCAACAACCTGGTATCCTCAAGAAGATTTGGACTACAGCCCCCATCAGCCCCAAACCAGAGGCCCCAGTTTGGCAAAGACTGATTTAGAAGAAGTACATACCAGCAAGCTGAATGCTCGTTCAGCTGCTATTCTTAACCCCCACTCCCCGCTCATTTCAGACAGGCTGCCTGCTTTTAATTTTCACTTTAAAAGCCACAGGTACATATCCACACACATCTTTTGCTGTAACAAATTTATCAATAGAAATAGTAGTGTTATCCTTTTTTAAAAAGTACAAAACTGCTCCAGAATTTGCAGAGGACAGTGAGGTTAATTGGGGACATCACAGAGCAGTATCCAATGAGTGCTGTCCACAGATAGGATCAGTTGCAAACTTGCAGGACTTATTTTCTTCGCACAGCTGATGCCAAGAAGAGCATTTCCAAATCATGCCCCCCCCCCCCGCTTTTAAAGTGTCGTGTCAGTCTGACCCCTCAGAGCACTTTAAGAGAGTTTTCTAATCCAGAGAAAAAGGGATAAGTGAAACTGAAGTCTAAATGTGGCTGACTTTAGCTTACCTGATACAACCACTAGCTTTCCCAACTCTGTGGGGAGTGGGGATGCTGATCATTTTACCAAACATCAGTGCCTGACATATGGTAAAATTCTCAGCACCACTTGCTTCAAAGTCTGTCCAAGGTGTGAGGACTCATTCTGGAGTGCTTTGGTGATTTGTATGAGTTTCATTATTGAACTGAACTGTCATGGATTCTGACCCACATAGTATACTTTAGTCACTGGACCAATTTGCCTCTGAATGATGTGGAATCCAGGCAGACCAGTCAATCCCCATGGGACCAATCACTTTACATGATGGGGAAGTTTTGTACCATCTCTTCCACATTGTGCCAGTAAGTCATGTACCTGGCCAAATGGGATCATTGGGAGAGCATCATCCTACCACCATTATGGGCTGTTGAGAACTTGATTGTGTTGAAATAGATAGCACAGGTCCAAAAACAACAGGAATAGAAGAAGCCATGTTTATTACCACCTACAGCATAGGGTTCTTGGAGGGTCATGTTTTCATCAAACCCTTTCATTAATGCTTTGAGAAATGTAACTCAAAGTAGCCCATTGTCAGATGGTGCTGAGCTTTGCTCTTAGAACCTTTATGCATGAGAATGGGTCATAAGATTCTGGTTGTAAAGCCATAAAGAGGCTTTTAGACACTTATGTTATTACACCACAGTCATCACTTCTCTGACTGTAAATTTTAAACGCTCAAGGATCAGACCTTTCTCCTTCCTTCCTGGCCCCTCCAAAGATTCTCATTATTTTCAGCTGTCACCACAGTGTCCAAACCCTTTTAAATCCAGGGTAGATCAGATAATTCTGATAGCTGCAATATGATGCACATCCTGTTTCAAATCATAACTCTGCTCCAGAGGAAACAGGATAAGTGAAAATGAGGTCTAAATGTGATTGCCTTTTTTAATACATGTGTTTATCCAAATAAGTAGCCTCTGACTGAGAGTACCTCACACTTCCACATTTGTATCTATAGGTGGTGTTTGCCCAACTTGTTTCTACTGCATGTCTTCACATTTTCAGAGAAAGATGATCACGAAAGAAAATTAATTATTAACATTAAATAAAAGAATGAATTTTGTTTCATATTGGATAGCAGCCAACTTAACTGAAAATTTGATCCCCTATTGCTCAGTTATTGATTATTCTATTTATATGCTTTCTTTACCTGCTCTTCTCCATTAGGTTTGAGAAGTAGTTAAAATAATGTAACATAAAGTTATCAGTGTTATCAAAACAATGACCCCCATCGTTAGAATTATAAAAACAAGTAAAACAATTCCAGGCAGAACAGCATAAATTCAGCAAAATAGCTGGGTCCCACAAAACAAAATACCTTGAACTGCTGAAGACCAGGGTATAGAGGTGTGTTTTCAGTGTATGTATACAAAGAAGATGCTAAACACATCTATGTAGGGACAGAGTTCCACAATTTATGGGCTAACATAGAGAAATGCCCTGCTGGGATGCCATTTCCCACACTTCTGAGAGTGGGGATAACACAGTAACTGGACCTGGGAAGGGGTTAATTTCCTTCATGAATGTAAATCATCCAATGGATGATTAAATCACAGGTGCAAAGTCAGCCAAGCCAGTTGCTATGGTAAAATCCGAGTGCTCCAACTATATCTGTGATTAATGTATGCATCCGCACTTGTATGTATCTGCCTATATCTGTACCTGCAAGCTGTATATAACAATGTCCAGAACTATTTTACTGAGGCTTGTCTTTTGCAACAATAAACCATTTGGACCTTAAGCTGTTTCCATGGGGTGACTGGTACTGGAAGCAACTTCCACTGTGTTTGTATCCCACCTGAGATTCCCAATAGGTTATGGGTTCAGCTACCCAGCTACCGGTACCATAGCCCAGCTACAAGAAGTCAGGAAGCAATAAATTGGTGGATGTCTGGACAGACACCAGCAGAGATGCAGGCTGGAGTTGAAGCAGTAAGTTTGCCTTGACTGATTCTCGGGAAGCGGATACTTGTGAGTGCTATGGATTGGATTAGATACTATGTACATTGACTCTGGAAGTGGGTGGCAGTATCATTTGCCTCTCCACCTCAGGCAACAAAATATATTATACTGTTCCTATGAATGAATGAATAAATGAATGAATGAATGAATGAATGCATGGTATATGCAATTAAGTAGCTGAGAAGTAAATATTTTTAGTTGTGGTTGTTCTGCCCTTCTAGAAGCAGTCCATCATAAATGGTAATGTGTAAAGGTTTCAGGCAAGTTTTTCAGAAATTTCAATTTTATTTCTTAATCTACAAAACAGATTTGGAGAAATTAATCTTCTGTCCACCTCTTACATCAAGGCAACAGCCAGCATTTTCCCCTATTCTTTCAACTTCAGAAAGAATCTTTCTAACAGCAGATCAGGGACAACAAATTAGATTTACCTTTGCTATTTTGAAACAAAACCTTGAGCTTTTATTGACCTATACTAAATTTAGATGTACTTAGGAAAAAATTGCTGTGCGTAAACTGAGTGAAAGAAACTAAAATGAGACAATGAACACAAAGTAACAAATGAGTTGTTTCCAGTCTGGTTTCCCTTCTCTGACACTTTCTTCATATTGAAAATGTATCCCTGGAAACAGAATCATCTTATTTGTCCAGGCATAACATCACCTGTGGCTCCTAAAAGCTGTGAGCATGTGACAGCAGCCACAGCCCAGGAAATGGCTTCGACTGGCTGCCTAAGCCAGGTGAGGGTAGCTGATGGGTCTCAAACTCTCAGTGATTTAGCGAATTCCCCTGCATGCAAAAACAGACTCTGGTGGATTGAGCAGTCAAGACCAATAGTGGGGCCCAAGGTCAAGAAAGTGGTCATGAAGGGAAGTGAGGGGCAGATGGGGCCCATCAAACTGGGAAGGCAGCCTATCTAGGATAAGGAGAACTCTGATCCCAAACCTCGGCTGTCTTATGGCTATACTCATTCATGAATAAGTCTGTGGGAGTAAACCCTAAGACAAAATTCATACCCTCTGCTTAGTGGGATATATTTGGGAGAAGAAAAGGTTAACGAGTAAACCCTACACAAATCTGGAGTGAAGTCCCCATGACGGTTAGCTGGCATCTTATATGCCTCTGTCTGGCAAATCCTGCTGCCAAACGTGCCAAATGAATTGCTCTGCTTTCCTTTGCACTACAGTTATGAGTCACCAATTTCTACATCCACAGCAGGCATTGTGATTCCCCAGTGGTTTGACTCCCCCCAAGGCACAAACTATTGTCTCTTGAGACAGACGGATGCCAACCACAAGCATCTTCAATGAAATGAACAAATAGAGAAATGCTTTATACCTTGCAGAAGATGCACCTCTTGGCATTTGACTCCTGAGATCTGTGTTTTTGGGACCCACTTCTATTCCTGTGATTATAATTGTCTATTGATATTTGCTTACTTTTCAGGTAAGCAGCTCCAGATGGGAAAATGGGCAACCAGAGGACTTTGCCCAGGAAATCCTTTATTTAAATACTTAGGTATTGGAGACATGGACACGCATAAGATTTTATTGATTGATTGATTGATTGATTGTATATCCCGCCCCCCTAAGGAGACCAAACACCTGAAGCAAGCAAATGCCATTGCTATTTGGAGCTGTGAAATGATTTCATAATCAGACTAAAATATTTTTGAAAGATGGGAAGGACTGTGGGGGTTGGACTAGATGACCGTTGTGGTCCCTTCCAACTCTACAGTATTAGATGATTGTATTGTCCTTTTTTCAGGCACCCAGTTTTACACAAGTCATTTAAACAAAGTTGGAAAAAATGCATTTACTCATTGTACTTTTGTTAAACCAACTCTATAAAAAGGAAAGAAACATGTTGATGTCCAGCTTTCTGTCTGATTCTAGATTTCTCCTGAATATTTTTCACCATGGCAATATGTTGATATGGATTGCAGCCCAGGTCTTTTTCTTCTGGTAAATTTTCTTTTCTTGCCATAAATAGTATAACTGATGAGATGCAGACATCAGTTTTGAAATTGTTCCACACCTCTCCACTCTCAGTGAGTCTTTTTGTGGTGCTTGCCAAGACTATATATTATGTAAGAGATCTCAGTCTTCAATTAACTGTGCCAGTACAGAATTGCCCCTGGCTCTTGTGGTTATAGATAATAATAATAATAATAATAATAATAATAATAATAATAATAATATAATATAGAGTACCTGTAGTAGTTTAGAGCCACTGACTACCCTAGGTTGAGGCACAACACCTAAAGTAAAGGCAGAGCAAATGACAGAATGGGGAAGAAGTATCCGAAAGAGCCTTAAGTAACAATTGTGCTCCAAGGTTAGTTATGCACATTTCTGTTTTCTGAGTAATAACATATATTTTAGCATAATATCTTAAAATGTTTCCAGACGGAGGCTGGAATACAAAGTAGCATTAAGGAGATTGCTCCATCAGTGCTTTCCTGAGGTAACACTCTCCCCTCTCTTCCTCCTCCACACTGTTCCGGGGTTCTACTGACACCCCGAGCCATTTGAGGGGGAACATGAAGGAAGGAGATGGGGGAAGCCCCATTGCAGTAGCCGGGCTCCTAGTGCTAGCTCCTGCTAGTGCAACTAATTCAATAAATCGTGCTCAGAGGGCTTTTTGAATGTCAAGTGTATTGACTTGAGTGAGCCTGAGGCTCCCCCCCTACACTTCATATTTATTAGGTTACCAGTATCAGTTGGTGGGGTAGCAAAGGTGGGTCAGCATAAAGGTGGATGGTTTCAATTTGTTTCAGCTTGATTCATAATTTGCTCCAGCTAACTGAGAGCCATTTTCTGAAATTCAGAAAATAGTTTGCCTGTTCTCAAGTTAAATTAGGAGACCTTTTGGGACCACGTTATACTTCTGGTAATGTCATTGGGAATGCAAAGACATCAGGATTATCCACAGGTAGGGCTGGATTTAGATGAAGAGAGGCCCCTCCCCATCCCCCACCCTCACAACTAGAAGAAAATGGAAGTGTTATAAACAAAATTGAGTGAAGCCAAGGATGATGATGGGTATTCAAAATTCTGCAATTCACAATTTCTCCTTTAAATAACATACAATATTATTGTTAAATACCATGGTGATTTGGGCAGGCCGCGTCTTCCTGTTGTATACCTGCTGGGGTTGACAAGGCATCTGACCCTCACCTAAATCTCATAGCTCTCCTGACAAGTGCTTTGGTCTGCCACCAGATACCAGACACTCTACTATTCAAATTAGGCCCCAGTGTTTTTGTTACAATCCCCTTCTCAATTAAGTAATCAATTTTAATCTAGAATTTAAATTATCAAAACTTTCTTATTTGTTAATTCGAGCAAGTAAACTACTGCTCTCACTTCATTACAAACAGTATTTCTACCTGCAACACACTTGAGCAAACCTGCTCATCTTCCTTTCACCAGTGTGGTGTAGTGGTTAAGAGCAGTAATCTGGTGAACCGGGTTTGCGTCCCCCTGTCTATGTTAAACCTATGTTTGCTGCCATGAATATGTGGAATGGCCCTGGGATCTGCAAGTCCCATGTAAATTTGCTAATCCAGATGACATACCAGGTGCTAGTAGGTCAGTGGAGAGAGAATGAATGCAAGAAAGTACCTCTGCCTTGAAGTATTTCCCCCTCTTACTTAAGTGCAACAGTGCTAAATCATGCATAAAGAAAGCTGCCATCTGGGTACCGCCTTAAACTAACAAACCCTGTGGATATAAAGAAAAGGGGGAATATTGTATGTCAAACATGCAGACACATAATATCAATGAAAACATGCTTTTGGAATGCGGCATTTATGTAACTTTCTCCCGGTGAGTTAGATCCTGAGTTCCTATTCAACCGAGCTGTCTGGGTGATTCCGAACCATATGGTACATGTTAGTGATGGCCGGAAGACATCACCATTGCTGCTTAGCTGCCATCATGCTAGAAACAATGTTTCTTATTTATTGGTGGCACTTGCCTTCTAGAATCCACAATATTCTGGGACTGAGGTATATACAGAAAGGGTAAGAGTAGGAAATGAGAAATGGGGAAGCTGCCTTCTATGTGCATCCTATCAAGAATTTGTAACTACATAGGCTCTGTTTCGGAAGGAGACTTCTACAACAATGAACTACAAAAACATCACATACTTTAGGAATCTGTATTTTGGGGGAAATGCATGCATGCTTCCATAATGGATTTCCTGCCTAACAAAACTCACCAAAACTCTTCTTAATTTGTGTGTGTGTGTGTGTTAAAAGAATAGGTTCAGTTTTAAAGTGCAAATAGAAATTCTTTTTATTCTAAGTATATTTGTGTCGCTGTGGTGTATTGGGCTGTTGCCTGTAAACCTGCTTAAAATAAAAAAGAAAAAAATAACTCAATTTGCTCATTTGCTATTCTCTGATAATTTGCTTTAGATCATCCTTGCCTTTTTAGCAGCAAAATTAAAGGAATGTAACTGCAGAATGTGGGTGGCACTGTGGGTTAAACCACAGAGCCTAGGGCTTGCCTATCAGAAGGTCAGCGGTTCGAATCCCCATGACTGGGTGAGCTCTCGTTGCTCAGTCCCTGCTCCTGCCAACCTAGCAGTTCGAAAGCACGTCAAAGTGCAAGTAGAAAAATAGGTACCACTCTGGCAGGAAGGTAAATAGTGTTTCTGTGCGCTGCTCTGGTTCGCCAGAAGCGGCTTAGTCATGCTAGCCACATGACCCGGCATCCCGCTCCCTCGGCCAGTAAAGCGAGATGAGCGCTGCAACTCCAGAGTCGTCTGCGACTGGACCTAATGGTCAGGGATCCCTTTACCTTTACCTTTAACTGCATAAAGTATGAATTGATTTACTTCGTTGTACAAGTCAGACAAAGCTGAATAAAAAGCTTTAAACAATAGGTATCAGGTTGACTTGAAGACCGCAATGTCGTTACTTATTTTTCAAACTGTTATTTCTTCAAAAATTAATTTTTACATAACTTTGCAAGTACAGTTAGAAAAAGAGACCGCCTCTCCCACCCTCCAATAATGTAGCAGGGAAAATACATTATGCCACAGGTGAACATGTGTATTTGGAAGGTGCCAGATATCTTTGTCATTAGAAAAGGTGATGTGCAGTGTCATTACTGAGTTTGGGTATTCAATGTTCATGATTGTGATAAGTGTGAGACATCTTTTGAGGTTGCTGCACCAAGTACTTGGAATCAATTACTAGTGGTCTGGCTTCGTCCCATCTGGATTTTTGACATTGTTCCACATCCGTTGCTCAGTCTAGCAGTCTTTGAACTATTCCAAGCTTTAGGTAGTGTTAAATCTTAGATCTGAAGTCAGCAAAACCAAATTTTTACAAAAACCATATTTGAATCTACATATAAGCCACTAAAGTTAAATCACCCTTCTAAAGGTCTATTTCATTTATGGAGTTTCAGCAAATGGTGGCAAAAGTATCTCAAAGAGCTTTAGGAGAGCAAAAACCATCAATATAGCTTCCCATTACAGTGGCAAAATCTTCAGTTTTAACAGAGTGTTATTTTAAATTCAAATCAGTTTTGATAAACTTAACCTAGTATGACCAAAGACATATTAAACATGTTATGTTATGGACAGAATGATCTATTGGCAACATTTAGTCTTATGAAAGCTGTTGATCTGATTTACATAATTATATGGCTTGTGCTTTTTCAAGCTGTTACTAGTGAACTCACATCATGTGATGACAGAAAGAAGCCACTTGAGGTCATTGCCATACCATGCATGTGTCTTTACATGCAACACTTAAGGGCAAGAGATGTCCTTTTTGTGATGACTCATCTCTCTTTTCTCACGATAACTGTGGAAAAAAGAAAGAAAGAAAGAAAGAGGGGTAGAGTGGGGGAAGCAAGTTCAAAAAGAGAAAAGTACAAATGAGGCCTGTGTCCTAAACAATTCCAAGAAGTTTCTAGGGAGCTGAATGTTTTCTGAAAATGCAATGACGTCTGAAAACTAGGGACACAATTCTCTGGGAAGTTGCCCTTGTGTGTTTCTCAGAGAATTGTACTGCAATGACATATCTACATAGCAGCTTCAACCAGTTTATTTATTTTAGTGAAGATGTTTACAACTTGCCCTGTGATCTCTGGACAGGGCACACAAACAATTAAAATGACAATGACAGTTAAAAATAATAATCCAGAGCAGAGAAAAACAATGAAATAATCTTGAAATACAATCAGCAATCAATAAAGTTTTAAGATCAACAATTTGTGAACACCTGATAACCAGGACTCAATCTGGTGTCAAAATGAAAACAAAGTTGATGCCAGACAGATCTCAGAGGGGAGGGCATGGTTTGAGGGAGGTGTCCTTAACTATAAATGGAGTAATCTTCTTGAAAAATCAGATTTGCAGCTGTATGTGTATATCTACACGTCTTAGAGAAAGTGAGTGCTCTCGGACACAGCATTACTCCTGGATGAACAGATTGCGGCTGTAACAAAGAGTGGCCTTTACTAGATAAAACTGCTGCATCCATTCTTTGCTGACAGATCTACCCTCTTGTATTTCATTCCCATATTAACCTTTTGGGTTAATTACTGGAATGAGTCGTCCTTGAAAATAGTTGGGACATCTCAACTAGTGCAGAATTTGCTGCTCACCTCAAAATGGATTGTTCATGGAGAGAACCTATTAAACCAGCAAACTTTTTCAGCAGGGGCTGGTACACTGTCCCACAGACAGGGGGCATACTATATTTTTTTTTGGGGGGGGATGAACAAATTCCTATGCCCCACAAATAACCCAGAGATGCATTTTAAATAAAAGCACACATTCTACTCATGTAAAAACACCAGGCAGCCCCCACAAATATTGATTGCTGATTGAACCATATTTCAGTTCTTCTTTTCTTCTAGTTGACTTCCTTCGTCCTCAACATGGGTCTGCTTTCATATTTAGTAAACTGTTTCCTTCTCACTTTATTTCCCCCCCTTTCTTTCCATTTTAAACCTTTACACCATAATTTGTTTTGCAAAAGTTAATCAAAACAAGTCCAGGTATTAATCTGAGGGCACTGCTTTTTAAGATAATCATATTTCCCCCAGTCTTTTATGATTTTTTTGTTTATTCAGTACTTGAGTATTTCTTTACTGGGAGCTTGTTTTTAGTTAGCTTTATTTACTGGGAGCTTATTTTTTTAGTTAGTTTTACACTGTTGGGCTGAATTTTGTTTTGTTTATTGTTTGACTGCTGTTTTAATGCTGCCATGTTTTATTGTACATTGCCATCTTAGCCTTTTTGACAGAAAACAAAATAGAAAATTCTTTCCAGTAGCACCTTAGAGACCAACTGAGTTTGTTCTTGGTATGAGCTTCCGTGTGCATGCACACTTCTTCAGATACTTTTTGACAGAAAGGTAGTGAATACATTTTATAAAGGAAAAAAGGAAAAAGAAAGAAAGAAAGAAAGAAAGAAAGAAAGAAAGAAAGAAGTCATGCCAAACTGCATGTTTGGGAGGAATGTGACTGAAAGAGAAGAAACCTGCATACTGGATGGCATTGCTTCCTTGGCTTGTGTAGCCTGCCCAGTTTGTACGAGTTCCTGTTGTGGTCTACATCTGCTATGCTTAGTGGGTCTGAAGTTTTAGCATACATTTCATTTAATCCAATATTTATTTTGGATCATTTATTTATACAGCCATCAGTCTTGAAACCTAGAGCTGGGGTATGAATTAATACAAAATTAATACAAAATTACTGAAATGGAAAGCTCCCTGCTGCACTAAATATGGAATATTTGTAAGACTTTCATGGACCTTACTTAAATGTGTAGCCTGTAAAAAGAAGATGGAAATTACTCAAAACATTTCAAACTGACTGACAATCTATGTTTCACTTGGCTGTTCATGGCATCTTGGGATATGGCGCAAACCATTCTTTCCTTCTCTCCTCCTCCTTCCTGTCAAATTGTAAATAATATGTGAAACAATTTAGTGTTGACTCAGTGCTTCTAATTACATATCCACATTCCCTATGAACAAGAGAGATCTCATACAGCTTACACACCTACCTGAGAGTAAGTCTTATTGTACCCACAAGGACTTATTTCTGAGTAGGCAGGCAAAGGGTTATGCTGTTGAAGTTCCACTGGTATTAATGGCAGAGCCCTTACTTAAATCTCTCCCACTGAAGTTGATAGGATGAACTTAACTTCGCCTGGATCCTGATTGTGGCTTGGAAACAAGTGCCACTGATTTCAGTGTAACATTTTCCTCCATTAAGAGACTGGGGTTTAATATGATTGTAAGGTTCAGTTTCATTCAATTAAAATGATTACAATTATAACAAATAAGTACATTTTATAACATATCTATAATATCCATCAAAGCAGATTCTTTTGTATAATGTTGATTCCAATGAAGAATAAAGCTCAATGGAAGAATTAGCTCAATAGTTTTCCAAACCTTTACAGTCAATATAAGGTGCTTCTGTAAGCAGATGAATGAATAAAATTTACTCTGAACCTGATGTTTTCCATAATTGGGGTCAGTTACAGCTGGCAACTAGCTATTCCTTTAATAATAATTACTTGAATTTCCCTCTGGAATTCTGGAATTAAACAACAATCTCAGTTTAGCCCTCTTACACCCCCAACACATATCTGGTGCTGTGATAGGAAGGTAATATTGGCTATGCTACCCTGGAAGGCAGGGGCGTGGGTGGTGCTGTGGTCTAAACCACAGAGTCTAGGGCTTGCCGATCAGAAGGTTGGCGATTCGAATCCCTGTGATGGGGTGAGGTCCCGTTGCTCGGTCCCTGCTCCTGCCAACCTAGCAGTTCGAAAGCACATCAAAGTGCAAGTAGATAGATAGGTACCGTTCTGGCGGGAAGGTAAATGGCGTCTCCATGCACTGCTCTGGTTTGCCAGAAGTGGCTTAGTCATGCTGGACATGTGACCCGGAAGCTGTACGTTGGCTCCCTCGGCCAGTAAAGCGAGATGAGTGCCGCAACCCCAGAGTCGTCTGCAACTGGACCTAATGGTCAGCGGTCCCTTTACCTACACCTTTACCCTGGAAATCAGATTTTTATGCTGTTCATACACCTTCAAATTTAATAAATAATAATAATAAAAATATTTTTCATTTAAAACATTGGACTTATTTTTATGTAGAAATGAGTATGGATGGGCATAGCAGTATTAACAATTGAATTTTGCACTATCCTGTCCTAGTCTCCAAGATTTGCTTATGTTATATTGTTGTTGTTGTTCAGTCGTTCAGTCGTGTCCGACTTTATATGTTATATAAAGTTGGGTAACTACCTCTACTCTTTTGTTGCCTGTTTTATATTAAGAATGAAGCATTTAATATTTTCCCTTGTCATTGGGGAGGGATGGATCTGTCCATTTTGGTACTCTCAAAATATCCAGTCTTCAATTCAGTTTTGCAGCAGGCTGTTTTGTTACCAGAGCAACTGAAGTTTCTAATCCATCATACCAGCTCAGGCAATCAGTGTCAGAGACTTCGAGTATAATGGGACATAAATTATAATTGTTAGGGTTACTATTATCATTGTCCCGTTCCTGCATAGGGCACTACACATATGCCAGTATATTAGATATGTCCTATTTTTCTAAGCTCAAACATTTCCCCATGGATTATACTTTTCACTGTGAATGGGTCATGAACTGTAAACAAAAAAAGAGAGAAGTCATAACTCAGGTTAATACTAAACCATGTCAAATGAGAATTATTGTATAAATTTGGTGCAATTTGTCTGTTTACTTGGGGGATTACTTCCTTTCATTATGTAGGCATTAAAATGCTGAGGAGCTGAGTCATCAGGGAGTTGAAGCAGGTTTTGAAAAGTGATCTCCTGCCATTGACGTACATGCAAGGTAAGAAAAGTTTTATTTCATTGTAACAGCAGACTTTAATGTGATGGATAGAAAGGAAATCCAGTAAGTCAGCCGAGTGCATTAAATGAAAGATTTGGCCTTATAATCACTATCCTATCCTAAGCTGAATATCTCCTGCTTCTGGGAAGCCAGTTATTTCAATTATGACCTGAATGCTGTAATTCTGATAAATATTTTTAAATGGTTCCTTTTCTTCCTCCCCTCCTACTGAGGTTAGAAATAATGGCATTATGGGGAAGCTATGCCCAAGCCAAAAAGCAGGTGTTTCTAAATAAGAATTACATGTGGCATTAGATTGTTCCATGGAACGGACATTGCAACTCATGAACCATTTCCTCTGAGTGAAGTTCCATGGGATCATTATCTCCAAGTGATTCACATGATTGCAGCCATTCACTGCTCTAGGAGAAGCAGCACTTTGTGACCCACCTAGAGATCTTAAAATATAATATGCAAGAGACATGGGAAGAGTTTCCACATGGTGCCATTATAATTGGTTTGGAGGTTAAAAGCTACCCTGAATTTCTTGCTAGCTTTGCAGAAATTGATAGGAGAACAAGTATTTTCAACTTAGTTTCCCCCCCTGTTTCGTGATATATAGTATTCATTTTTATTTTTAGTTTATTTATTAAAATGTTTATATATCACGGTTTATAAGAATTAGAGAAGTTTACAACAATTATACATAAAACCATACAATAAAAACCATGTCAAAAGTTAAAATTAGAAATCAGCTATTATGCAAAGATAATTTTAATATATAAACACCTATGCAGGCATGATGCTTTTCTTGCTATCAAAAAATCACAATATATATTTACAACCAGTGGAAGGGGGAAATGGTTTAAACTTTCTGCTGTGACCTCTGATGTACCATGGTACATCAGCACAATTTACCTTGAGGAGTGCCATTATAGTTTTGTATGCATTGAGACTATTTGGTAAAACTGCTGGTTTCTAATTTAAGCAAAGTTAAAAACCCCTCAACATTGTGTAAAATAAAATCCAAAGACAAATGAAGAATTCCCATCAATATTTATTCATAATACTACTAAGAAAGGGTTGCATGGTCTGAAACATGTGTTGGAAATATACTTTTAAAGGATAGCAAACAGTCTTGATTTAGAATGAAGTTATATATTATGGATTTGCAGTGGTAATGGTTGTTTTCAGTGTCAATAGCCACAGTAGTGTCAACTCTTTGTGTTGTCAACTAAGATAATTTTCTTTTGTCCTAAGTGAAGTTTGCTGTAAATGATCAAAGGCCATGAGAAATCAAATATGGGAAACAAACCCACCCGGTTCTTTGATCACATAAATGCATCCTGAAGACCAGGATTTGCTGGCGGAGGAGGCTGACTGGGGAACTAGGGATGAGACCGTTGCAACAAATGGAGTGCTAGAAGGGCATAAAACTGGAATTGTGGCATAACCTGCTTTCTCATCCTTTGAACCAGTGAAAATAGCAAAGTACAGTTAATGCTATGATTTACAGAGCATCTGACCCATTGAGAAACCATGTGCTGAAATATAACAGGAACAGGGGAAAAAAAGGAATTGCATGTCATTCCTTTTTAGAATGATTTTTAATGAGAATGGAAAACTGAATACTTTAATTTGCTCGTTGCTTGTTACACTCTTTAAACTGCAACCCATGCTGTATTTTTAGCCAGGGCACTGGCTAAAGGCAAGTAAGGAAAACACAAATATGATTAGTAGGAAAGAATACACAGTGTTCCCCGCAATTAAGGATAATGTCTAATTCTGAGTGTTTTGAAATCAGATTGGGACTGGTGAATATATGATTGCTGACTCAGACGACATGTTCTATTTGCATGAGTACTGGATGGACCTGGATTTACAATATTACCTACATTTACTTAGGACTTAAGAAAATAAACTTATTTCCTGTTACCTAAGAAGAGTTTGGATTTGATATCCCACTTTATCACTACCTGAAGGAGTCTCAAAGCGGCTAACATTCTCCTTTCCCTTCCTCCCCCACAACAAACACTCTGTGAGGTGAGTGGGACTGAGAGACTTCAGAGAAGTGTGACTAGCCCAAGGTCACCCAGCAGCTGCATGTGGAGGAGCGGGGACGCAAACCCGGTTCCCCGGATTACAAGTCCTCCTATGATGATGATGCTTTTAAATGGGTTTTAACACTGTGCATTTTATTTTTTATTGAATTTATGTATTTTTATTGCTTTGTTATTTGTATTTTAATATATTTTCATTGGACTGTGATTTTAAATTGTTACAAGCTACCCTGAGTGGTGTATGGGTACTGGAAAGGTAGTATTCAAACATCTTCAAATTGTTGATGAATTATCTTGAAATATGTGCTATATTTCATTAGGTAAACTTTTCTGATGTTGTGAATCACCTGTAGCATGACTTGCCAGGGCAAAGCAACAGCCAAATAAACTGGTGTTGCTGCCCTAGAAAGTGTGCTTGTAGATCTGTGTAAAGCAAGACTGTTCTCTGCATTGTGCCAAAATGGGAAGTTACTATTCATCACAATTGCTTTCTGATTTTTTTTAAAGATAGAAACATACTGTTGCTTCTCTTAATACTTTAATAATAATATCAATTCTTGTATAACGACTACCCCTTGAAAGAAGAATGATTACTGCCTTTCCCTTAATACAAATGATACCTGTCAACTCTAGGCAGAATATCTCTGTCTACAGAGAATTGCAGGATGTTAACATAATCTGTTATGTTATATGTGTCGACCACAGCAAACTATGGCAAGTTCTTAAAGAAATGGGAGTGCCTGATCGCATCATCCATCTCCTGAGAAATCTCTATGTGGGACAAGAAGCTACAGTTAGAACTGGATATGGAACAACTGATTGGTTCAAAATTGGGAAAGGAGTACGACAAGGCTGTATATTGTCTCCCTGCTTATTTAACTTATATGCAGAATTCATCATGCAAAAGGCTGGACTGGATGAATCCCAAACTGGAATTAAGATTGCCGGAAGAAATATCAACAACCTCAGATATGCTGATGACACAACCTTGATGGCAGTGAGGAGGAATTAAAGAACCTTTTAATGAGGGTGAAAGAGGAGAGCGCAAAATATGGTCTGAAGCTCAACATCAAAAAAACTAAGATCATGGCCACTGGTCCCACCACCTCCTGGCAAATAGAAGGAGAACGAATAGAGGCAGTGAGAGATTTTACTTTCTTGGGTTCCATGATCACTGCAGATGGTGACAGCAGTCACGAAATTAAAAGAGCCTGCTTCTTGGGAGGAAAGCAATGACAAACCTCGACAGCATCTTAAAAAGCAGAGACATCACCTTGCCAACAAAGGCCCGTGGTTTTCCCAGTAGTAATGTATGGAAGTGAGAGCTGGACCATAAAGAAGGCTGATCGCCGAAGAATTGATGCTTTTGAATTATGGTGCTGGAAGAGACCCTTGAGAGTCCCATAGACTACAAGAAGATCAAACCTATCCATTCTGAAGGAAATCAGCCCTGAGTGCTCACTGGAAGGACAGATCCTGAAGCTGAGGCTCCAATACTTTGGCCACCTTATGAGAACAGAAGACTCCCTGGAAAAGACCCTGATGTTGGGAAAGATGGAGGGCACAAGGAGAAGGGGACGACAGAGATGGTTGGACAGTGTTCTCGAAGCTACCAACATGAGTCTGACCAAACTGTGGGAGGCAGTGGAAGACAGGAGTGCCTGGCGTGTTCTGGTCCATGCGGTCATGAAGAGTCGGACATGACTAAATGACTAAACAACAACAACAACAACAACAACAACTGTCTTCCTAATGTATATAAGCATGGGATGAATGCTTTGGTTTACATTTACGTTTGCTGAATAGAGGGAAAGGTGACGACCCGAGCCATCTTCATTACATGGAAAGTGCTTTTAGCACTTTGTTTTCATACCTGTCCCATCATCGTTCTTAAGAACCATTCCATTCTCTGTGTCTCTTCCATTCTGTAGATATCATTGTGCTCTCTATACTTTTATCCTACCATGAAAGTTTCATTACTGCACAAAAACCACCCTGTTTTGAACAATTTGTTGAACCCTGAAACTGGCACACAAACATCAGCTTCTAGTCATAGAGGAAGGAACTAAGAATGGCTGCCTATTTGTATCATTGCTGAGGACACATGACATCATCAGTTTCCTACAACAAAGGGAGTTTCTATGTATTGATTTAGATTAATTTGTTTGAACTTCATTACTCACCTTGAACACATTAAAGGATATAAATTAATTAAGTGAACTAACTAACAGGCAAACAGCATAAACGTACAGGCTCTGTGGTGGTACATATAAACATCATCAACATTTTTGGTTTTGCTCTTTGGTGACGTTAAGCAGCATTTGTGCAGGAATGAAAATAATCATGGGAAGTCACCAACATGTCAGAACATACAAACTATATCAGTTAAACAAGATGGCAAGTTTATGCAAAAAAAGAGAATTAGTCAGTTTATCAGTGTTTGGAACTAAGAGTATGCTGTTATTATTGGTCAGTACTCATAATTGCATTATTATTTTTTAAAAAATCTTCTTTTGTGTTGTATGTTCATATCTTTATTCATATAACTTGAAATTATTAAAACATTTAGAAAAATAAAATAATCCTTGTCCATCAGTAAACATATACACACATGCTAGTTTTTCAGATCCCTTTTCTCCTGGCTTCTTTTCTACTGGAAATGTTCGTTTTAAATAGGTCTCTGGAATGTAATTTAGAGGGCTAAGCAAGAATTAAAAAACAAAACAAAACAAAAGCTTGCCATAGCTTCAAGCTTCATACATTTAATCAAAAACACCCTAATTCTTTTAGGGTTTGTATTGTGGTCTTTTGACTTCCTGAAGAAGCATAAGTGGAACCACTAAGCCACATCATAAAATACTTTATTTGCTTTGAGGAACTAGTTAGTATAACTCATGGTAAAGTACTCTTGAAACAATAGGTCCCTCTGTCATGATGAAAATAAATTTCTCCTCAGTTCCTTTGTGGAATAAATGAGCTGACCCAGAGCCGGCTCAAGACATTCTGCTGCCTGAGGTGAATGACAAGATGCTGCCCTCCCTCAAGGTACATATAGTTGCCAATTAGACTGACAGTTGAATCTTACTCCAATACTGGTGAAGGGAAAATATCTTCCACTGCACTTGAGGGTAGTAGGCCACCATAGCAGGTATAGGGCATGCTACATGGCACTCACAGTGCTGTCTCCTCCCTACTTCTCAGTATCTGCCACTTGAGGGAAATGGGTTCCTCTGCCTCATTACAGGGCTGGGCCTGAGCTAGCTTCTTCCCTTCGCCCTATATCTCTATGCCAGCTAGCTGATGAATCTGGAAGTTAGCTTTGCTCAACTATATCACAACCTAGGAATCATAACAAATAACATGTAAAACCTAAAAATTTCAGAACCACCACAGGTATTCAGGACCCCCTTCCACTTTTAATTCTCAATCCTGTGAGTTGTGTAAGTTCGATCAATATTAGCCCCGGAAGCATATGCATTTTGTTTGTGTGTGTGTGGGGGGACACAAAGAAGGAGAAAAGTGGGGTAGGGAGTGAGCACCCAGTTATATTTAATATCACAAGAGAAACAAAAGTATATGAGAATGGCAAAAACTATGAAACAAAATAAAATTCCTTTATTAGGATTTGGACATTCGGTGACATTCCTTATTGCCAAGTAAACAAGGCTTGCATAGAAGTTATTTAACAATGATAACTTTTTACTCCTGATGAAATGCTTGTTGATTGTTGTAACCACACTAGGGAAAGGTAAAGAGCTTGGTACTTGCTCCAGAAATGTCAGATCCTTTGACCATTTTGTTTGCGAACACACAAAAGCCCCCAAGAGGGCCTTTGAACATTCAAATGGAATCTTTTGCTGATGCCGAATATCAAATATTTGCAGAAGATTCCTCATCAAAGTTTGCAGGGGATAAATTGAGGAAGCAAACTATTCCACTGACAAATGTTAACAAGCAAACATTTTTAAGGCATGCTTCTGAACAGTCCTGAGAGCTCACAAAAGTGCTCTTGTCCATGTTTCTTACATTGTTTACTGTCTTTCTTTTAAAAACAACAACAACAACAACAGCAAACCTATCATCTTGTGATTGCTTGGTTCACTGATCCATGTCAATCAGAAGTTCAGTCTTATGAATGTGATGACATCACAACTTAATGTATCCGATCAGATTTTACTACTCACTATGAATGGGCAAACATGCCCCTGCCCTGTTTTCAGTCCTTCTGAATAATCCCCAAGAGAGGAGACAGTGATTTCTGTAGATAGTGATGGTTTTCATGAAAAGTATTCTCTTACAGGCACAGTTCTACAGGAAATTTGTTTAATCTCTAACACAGAAGGAAAAATTAGAAGGACTCAGCAGGCTTAATTTTCAGAGTGGATTCACATACCCAAATTTTCATGTGGCTATTGCATAGTAGTCTGATTGATTGCAATACCCATAATGAATTGGCTTTTCCTGTCACAGTTTTCCCTTCAAGATGGAGCAAACAAGACCAATTTGTATTCTATTGTACATTCAGATGGTGTCCTCCAAGCTTCAAATACTCAGGAAATACATGGAACCTTTTCAATACTTGTAAAACATCTCTGCAAATACTGACATACCAAAATAATATTTATGGCCTTCCCCATTGGTTCTATTCATCTTCTTCCCAGCCTTTCTTTTAAAACAACAACAGCTTCTTAAATTGTTCTGGATGTACTGAGCATGCTTGACGTCAGAAGTCTTTACATGTGACGCAAGCTAGTGGTGGCCGGAACAAATCTAAGGTTGTTGAGATTGTCTTCTGGCATGGTTGAGGGGTTGACAAGAGGCACAATGTGCAGTCCTCAATAGCCAAAAGGTCTAATCTCACCTATTATCAGTTGGGTAGGCTGATGTGTGTGTCTTTTGGGGGGGGCATGTATTCGTCTTCAAGTTCTTAACTTCCAGATTGCATGTTTACTAGTTGTAAAATTCTAGCAATGGAAAGCAGTGGCCTTTATGATGCTTTCAAGGAGCATTTATACTTTAACAGAATGAGCCTTGATAAATGGTAAGGAAGATCTTGGCCTCACATCCATTATTCGTTAATTTACAGTTCCAGTCAGAGTCATGCAACATTATTTTCTCATGATTTGTTTAGTCTAGCTGATGCACTTAACAGTAACAAGTGCTCATATCTCTTGTACACTGATGTCTTTGTAATCTGAACTTTAAAAGTAACTTGCTGGTAGATTACCCTAAGGACATTTTAATGGCTACCCTTGTAAGTATGCACTATAGTACTCTGGAGGAATCTCTGCTTTACTTTAGTTCTGTGTGAGGTTTTACTAGGTGGAATGTGTGGCAAGTGGGGACCCCTTAGTGAGCGTGACACAGAGAGATAATAATTCTAGAGTTTTCTCTAGTGCAAACACCCAATAGTTGTTAAATACAAAATTTTATTCAGAACAAGACAGAATTGGAAAAAAGCATATCAGGATCAAACGTATCCATTCTCAAAGAAATCAGCCCTGAGTGCTCACTAGTAGGACAGATCCTGAAGTTGAGGCTCCAGTACTTTGGCCACCTCATGAGAAGAGAAGACTCCCTAGAAAAGACCCTGATGTTGGTAAAGATGGAGGGCACAAGGAGAAGGGGACAACAGAGGATGAGATGGTTGGACAGTGTTCTCGAAGCTACTAACATGAGTTTGGCCAAACTACGAGAGGCAGTGAAGGATAGGCGTGCCTGGCGTGCTCTGGTCCATGGGGTCACGAAGAGTCGGACACGACTGAACGACTGAACAACAACAACAACAACAATATCAGGATTATTCTGTAATTGTTGCTTAGTGGGCCCATTCATACAGCCATGTGGCCCACAACTGGCCACAAACACAGGCAGCAAATTTCCAGCTGGAAGAGGCTGGAACATCTCCTGTAGGATGCAGGAGACCAGAGATGCGCAGCAGGATGGGCAACAGGGCTGGAGGTCACACCAGACAGAAAACACAGCATCATTGGAAGGGTGAGCGGATGATTGTTGCCTCCTGGGAACTGTGGTTTGTTTATATTCACTGAAATTCTTTGCCCAGTCTCAGGGGAGTAGATGGCACAAGTATGGGCAAAACAGAGAAGCAACCACTTCAGTGCCACTGTACTAAGGCTTTGACATTCACACCTTCTCTTCAATCTACATAGAAGCACATGATTCTAGGGGTAACTGCTTAATGTGTCCAAGAATCTGAATGTCAAGTTTCTTCCATGGACCAGCTTAGAGCAAAGGCATAGGATAAGGGGAGCCAGTTTTGCAATCTAACTTAGAAAATCCAGTAATCATATATTTTTCAAGCACTTTGTTTTGAAATTGTTTCTCACCCTGCCAAGTTCCAGCTATTTGAGAAGAAGTCATTTCATGACTTAATTCAATGCACATTCATGTCACTGCTGGAATAAAACACACAACTTCACTCATCTTCAGCTCATAAAATATTTATCCAATTTTGCAACATGCTTAGGAAAATTATTCCTGCTCAGCTTCTCTGCCTGGTGAAGTACATTCTACATTGTCATAGCTTTCATAACTTTGCAGTCTCTTCTGTGTCTTAAATGATTAAATGCCTTGTAAAATGTTGTCTAAGTATCTGTCTTAATGAGGGGTGGAACTTCAGTTTAAATGTATACCATAATATTCATGGCACAGTGCGGTACTATAACAAAATTAAATTAACTTTCTTTTTTTTTTTTTTTTTTTTTTTTTTGAATATAATTTTTATTGATTAATATAAAGCAAACATATAATAACATTGTAGATGATAGAAACAATAGACAAATAATAAAAATAGTAAAAAATATAATACAATTCATATCATTCTTAACATTCACTATTTCCAAGCTTGGACTTCCCTTCTTTCATATTATGTCTTCCTTATGTCTTACATCTGTATTCCGCACGTGGATTTCCTTCCCATATTACCTTCATACCATGCTTCCTATTCCTTAATTTTCCATATTCACTGTTAAAGTCAATATCTCCTCACATCTTATAGTAATTCCACTTATTTAGCCAAAGTTTACCAATACATTTCCCATATCTCTATACGCCATGAGATATACATCAATATTTCACAGTTTACATATCTTGTCTAAATACTCCATATATTTTTCCCATTCTTTTCTAAACGTTTCCTCCCCTTGTTGCCTGACTCTCGTTGTCATCCTTGCTATTTCCATATATTCAGTCGTTTTCTGTTGCCATTGCAAGCATCTCTTAGTTCTCACATTTTTGGCCTATTAGAGACCAATTAAGTTATTTTAAGGTTAATTGAAGTAGCAAAGTTACTTCTTATTTTTTAATGGAGCTTTCATCATGCTGCAAATCTCTGCTGGTGCCATATGAACAATTTTGCAACTTTAAGTTCCTTTGATTAACTGAACCTTTTCAGGAAGACACTTCATGAACATATTCCATGGACACAAACTCTGGTGTTTTTAACAGACCATTTGTGAGCAAAACAAAAGTATCTCTTGCTGTGAAGACAGATATAATACTTCAAGAGGAGTCATGGCGGGTTCTTTGCCCACACGTGAACACACTTTTCAGTTTGCATGAGACATACACATCAATCCATTGAATGCTGGTTCAGACATCAGTCTCCTCCTTTCATGTTTCCAGCAGCCTGTCTAATTTTTTTAAAAAAGTATATATATAAATTTATATACCATATTTTCTCTGCCTTTTTTAAAAAAAATCAAGCCAGATACTAAACTTAGGGATTTTTAAAGAGATGTAGCAAGGTCCCATCACCTCCTGGCAAAAAGAAGGGGAAGAAATGGAGGCAGTGAGAGATTTTACTTTCTTGGGCTCCATGATCACTGCAGATGGTGACAGCAGTCACGAAATTAAAAGACGCCTGCTTCTTGGGTGGAAAGCAATGACAAACCTAGACAGCATCTTAAAGAGCAGAGACATCACCTTGCCGACAAAGGTCCGTATAGTTAAAGCTATGGTTTTCCCAGTAGTAATGTATGGAAGTGAGAGCTGGACCATCAAGAAGGCTGATCACCGACGAATTGATACTTTTGAATTATGGTGCTGGAGGAGATTCTTGAGCATCCCATGGACTGCAAAAAGATCAAACTAATCCATCCTTAAAGAAATCAGCCTTGAGTGCTCACTGGAAGGACAGATCCTGAAGTTGAGGCTCCAGTACTTTGGCAACCTCATGAGAAGAGAAGACTCCCTGGAAAAGACCCTGGTGTTGGGAAAGATGGAGGGCACAAGGAGAAGGGGACGACAGAGGATGAGATGGTTGGACAGCGTTCTCAAAGCAACTATCATGAGTTTGGCCAAACTGCGGGAGGCAGTGAAAGATAGGCGTGCCTGGCATGCTCTGGTCCATGGGGTCACGAAGAGTCGGACACGACTAAACGACTGAACAAACGCAATGTTATGTGAGCTAGCCAATCTGTTCAGTCAGTTTTTCTCTGAGTCAAATAATATTGCGACTTAGCAGAACCTATTATCCAGTTTACCTGGAAGAGAAAATGTCTATTTGTACTAAACATGCTCAAGACACTGCTAAAAAAATATGTGTCTTCTTTCCCTTAGTTGTGCATAGTTTTTAGAACCATCCTCATATTTTATTGATTGCTTTGCTGTAGTTTTCATGAGTCAGGATTCCCCCCCCCCCCCGTTTTCCTTTATTTATTTTAAAAAAGAAGCCTTAGAATTTTTTTGTCATTTAACAAGCTTCATCTTCTTCTTACACAAAGAAAGGTTCTTGTTTTCAAAAGTTGGTGGAAAATGCAATTTTACAGGCATGACAACAAGAATATTCCCAATCAAAAATGTAGAACATTGGAATGTTGAGATGTGGATCAGCTACTAAACTATTTTCCTTCCCAGGGCTGTCTTAAGCATATCTGGCGCCGTGGTGCAAAGATCCCTCTGGTGCCCCACCCCCCATTTCCCAGAGTTGTCAACCTTTTCCCAAGCCTCTGCGGGGATTGCTCTCCTCCCATGGGGGCTTGGGAAGGAAGCTGCACGCCCGCCAGCCATATAGTTGGTGGGGCGTAGCTTCCATCCGAAGCCTCTGTGGGGATCACTCTCCTTCTACGGAGGCTTGGGAGGCCAGCCATATGGTTGATGGGGTGCAGTTGGCAGGTGTGCAGGATGGAAAAGGGAGGCCTCCAGCAAAGCCGTGCAGCTCCCCCACTTGCTGGGGCACCCCTGAAAGGCTGCTGCCCTGGCGCAATGCGCCAGTAAACACAATGCGAAAGACGGCTCTGTTCTTTCTGACCACCTTCCTCCTCAAAATTATATCCCAAACTGTGTTTTCAACATGTGGAAGGTAAGATACAAGTGGATTTGGATCTCATTCTACAAGCATTATTAGACTTCTAACAACCAAGTTTTTGTGAGCATGGAATGTTTCACTTTGCTGAGGTCATAGCACCAAGTTTTAAAAAATGCTATTGCATCATGTTTTCTTTTTGCTAAAATTTTATACTTGTGAATCTATAGATTCTATAGATTCAATGTGGGGATGAGGGAAGGAGGAAATAAGAGCACCACACATTAGCAGACTGCAAATTGATGGAGAGAGTTAACAACATGATAGCCAACTTGAAGAAAACTTCCCATTTGGATCTGTACAGTTTACGATCTGTGAAATTCATTAGACTTAGAATTTACTTGAAAATATGTTCTCCAGTGAATACATAAAAGCATGATGGTAGAATCATATACAATCTTTTCTTCACTCATTACTCACCACAGCAGAGGGCAAGCAGAACATATATGTAGGTGGAAAAGTGAACAGTTTGCCTTCTGGCTAGAAACCCGAGATAATTTGACACATCCAGCTTGACCTGATCTGCCCTGATGTGTTGCATTCAACAATCACACCACTGTTGTGTTCCGGTAACAATTGTGAATCCCAAAGCATATGGGAATCATTTAGAAATATAGGTGGGTGCAAGTAGGAAAAGGAGGTTTTGCATTTCAGCTTATGTTAAATATTTTTAGGAAGGGTTTTGCCATTCTGGAAAAACCATTGTTGGTGCATGTGCAGTAACCAGACCCACAGAAGTATTAGTAGCAACATGCCCCTGCTTGGGATAGGTGCACTGATGACAGGTTTTTGGCAAAACAAAAGACCCCACAGGAACCTGGATTGGCAGAGCCTGGTCTGTTTTACAACTGTACTTTAGTTCTCGGATGCTTTTAATGCGTCTCAGTAGAGCAAGCAATCATATACTATTATCCAGATTCAAAATATCAATCCATGCCTCCAAACCATACAAATAGGATCAACTAAAGGAATTATTTTATGGAGCCAGACGTTATCCTGTTATAAATGGATATATTGTTGCTGCGATGTGCTTTTATGCTCAGAATGCTTTGCTGCCAGTAGCACTATGCACATGTTACTTGCGTGTAGGGCAGCCCTGATAACAGTCCTGCACTCAACATTGAGTCTTTTTTCTATTGCAACTTTGCACTGCATGCAGTTGTTTGTACAGGAGAACCAGGACATAAGCTCCTCCCCTTGTAAGGAGTTTCTGTGTGATCACAGCACCGGGTTGGGTAGATGTTCTGATCACACAAAGATGTTCTGATGTGTAGAGGAGCTTGCACACTGGCCATTCCATACAATGAATGTGCGCATGGTGTGGTTGCCAAAGAAAGAAGCCCAATGTCACAGGCGGCACCATTCTGGGCTGTACTTAGCTGTGCCCTATATGTGAGTAATGCTTCTGTAGAGCTTTAACCTTGCTGGTCTTCACCAACAGAGAAACACTATTTTTGTTTAGTAGATGGAGAACTGAATTTAAGGCCTCTCCTTTGCAATTGTGCCCAGTTGGACTTGTGTGTACTTCAGTGCATTCTGCCCTTGCAGTCTCATGTAGTGCCGTATCTCATTTGCTTTTAATAATGGAGGAAACGCTTCGCTTAGGGGGAGGGAGAAGAACTGGGTTCTTTGTCTTCAACTGGACTTCACCACACAGCCCTTCCTATGATGCCTTAAAAGAGATGGCTGTCCTCTTTAAAGTTAGATATGTAGCTGTCCTGATTCCTCTGTACAAATTCTTCACCCTGGAAGAAGGAGGAGGCATAGGCTCAGCTGACCATATCCACCTGCTCATGCTATAGCAGTGAAGGAAAAGCTTTGCATTACCTCCGCTTCTGCCAGAGCCCACTGGGCCTTGCCCTCTGACTTAGGTTCTGCCCCCAGTACCTGCACTTGTGCCACAACATTTGACATTAAAAGTTGGAAACCCTACTTGCATCCCAGTGGGCATTGAAGGACTGTGAAATATTAGTAAGGCAAGATGAATAGAAGTTATTCGTCCAATATACTAGTCTCATGCTACATAAAAATTCTCTAAGCAGTTTACAAAACTTTAAAAAGCATAACATAACGATGTACCTCTCATTCAGTTATCTAGACAGGATGGCTGCTGCTGTGTTAAATCTTGGTTCCACTGGAGAGCCTGAGTAACTTAATCATATGAGGGTGGGGGGACAATCCTACACAGCATTTAAATTTGGGATGAAATCAGACAGTCCTGCTCCATAAAAGTCCAGCAGAATATTTAAGAAGTCTGCAAAATCAGAAAAGATCTAATCCAGGCAACCAATACACACTGACCTTGTTTACATAAACCATTAAGCCAAACCATGGTTTAGTGTAAACACACAAGCCTGTGGGTTCTTGGAGAGGAGATCACAACTATTTTGCTCCTCTCCTACATGGCTTGGTTTAGCATGTCATCCAAATCTGGGCTTGTGGTTTGTTTTGTGGTTTCTTTCATGACATGTGAACTAAGCCATTGTGTTTGCAATTAAAACCCAGTATGATTTTTAGTGGAAGGAAAAAAATATTGTGTTCTCTTGACTAATTCTACAAAAAATTGCAAGGATTTTCTGTCGTGCTGCCTTGAAGAAGTAACGCAAAACATTTTTTTTTAAAAAAATTAATTGAAAATTGGCAATAGAAGCATTTCCTTTTGCCAAGTTCCAAGTACAAGTTGCTGTTCCAAAGCAGGTGGCATTGTAAAACTAAAGTTGGCTACAGAAAGCAAGTACAGGTTACAAGGAAGGAAAAAGTTCATATGCTCAAATTGAAATAACAACAGGGCAGAGCTAGATCTATGACTTTATGCTCCTTTTTAATGTGGTCAGCTTTTTTTTTTTTTAATCATGGCCACAGCTTTCACCTCATTATGACTCGTTTTTACTTTTTCTTTTCTTCTAATCTACCAGGAAAGTGAATTTTGTTTATTGCATTTTTACCCTTCCTTCCTTCCAATAAACTGAGGGCAGCATAGAGGGTTTGCCCTTTAAACCTCTCAACAACTCTTTGAGGCAGGTTATTCTGAATGGGGCTGACTGGTCCAAGGACATCCTGTAAGCTTTGTGGTTGAGTGGGGATTTGAACCTAGGTCACCTTGGGCTACTCCAAGACTTCAAACAGTGGCTCTCCATTGTATGGAAGATTATCATTTGAGGTAGATAGGCATGGATTATGGCTGTTACTGATAAACAGTCACGTCAACCCAAAAACATCTGCAGGTACAAACAAAATTGAATGCGGGATCACCGATAACCACTGTGATACCATCACAAGGACAAATCATAATGACTAAACAATAGAGCGTCCCTAGGAGAGAGAAAGTGTCTGAAAGCATTTTGAGTTTTACGGTGGCTCTCTCTGGGGATCTGATGTGAGGTTGAGGATTCATCAGCTATCAGGAAAATGTGCTGCTTCCTCTGTTTGTGCTTGACTGTATTTTTGTGATAGTACAAAAACACGAAGGGTATGTTCACATTAGTAGATTAAAAGGCAGTAAGATAATTTCCTTCACTGTTTTTCAAGCTTTGAACAGTGTTTCACAGTGCTGATCACACACCTCTGGAACTCCTATTCATGAAGCTGTCATGTGCGCATGTGCTCTCATCTGTGCACATGCAATGGCTGTCTCAAATGTTTACATTGTTGCCAACTTTGCATCCTGTTTCTAGTAAGGGTGAAGCTGATTTAAGCAAAAAATGCAAAAAACAGAAATATTTGTCAAGTAAGTACAGAATCGACATGGATTGTGCCTAATGTTATGTGAATGTGGCTACAAAACCTAGCAAAGGGAGTGCATTGCATGTAGAACAAGTGGCAATGTGAACATAACTTAAGTTTCCAGTGCTCACTCTTCTAAAGGAAGCCAACCCCAGGAAGTACTGCCACTCAAACTTCCGACTGTGTGGGAAAGTGGGGAACATCTGTCTAATTTAGAATCCACTCTTCATCAAAAGGATTCGGGGCAGATGATCACATGTAACAGCGTCAAGAGTTCATTCCGCCGATCCACATCTCCTTCGTTTTTTTAAGCACGTGTACCTAACAGCATCTAAAACAGAGGAGAAAATGTACTGCTACGCGCAGTAGTCCAGGAACATAGAGGAATGCAACTGAGGTCACTGAAACAGTAACAAACATGGGAAGTTCGGCAAGCAGGAAAAGACATTAATGCCCCTGTGCCATTTCACATTGCTTAGGGTACTTAAATCATGTCTAAACTCATTACCTCTCAGCTGTGTACAGGGATAGCTAGTCAAGATCAATCTGCCTTTGTACTTGTGGGGAATATTTTCACTGTGAAAGCTTTACAAGTGTCATGGAAGATAATTACGTGTACTAGGATCTGAAAAACTGGCAGTATCCACTTTTGGCACGAGTGACTACCATTACACTTTTTATTGCTAGAGAGTCACCCATCATGTACTTGGGTGCCATTTCAACACTCCTGGTGCAAATAAAAAAACGACTCTCTGTTTGGGCTGCCAAATTCCTCTACCTAGTGAAGCCTTTTGTTAAATCCCACATATGTCTTCCAGAGTCAATTGGAGAGCAAGGAGGTGGAAAGGCAACACAATCTTCCTCATCCCCATAAGAAGCACCTCAGTATTTTCCCTTAGAATCACAGAATTGTAGAAATGGAAGGGACCCCGTGTATAAGGCCTGCAGAACCTAGAACAGACTTGAATAATTGGGTACACACCCCAGTATTTTAATTTTTTTTAAATAAACCCCATTGTTTGTCACAAACAAGGGCTCTTCCTTACATTCCACATACAGGCAGCACATTTTCCTGCGACTAAGTGCCATATATTCAATAAGGCTTATTTCTGAGCATACATGTGTAGGATTTCATTTTTCACCTTTACAGCTCGGAAATACATGCAAACTCTCTCTCCCCCCCCCATGCAATTGTTCCCCTGGAACTGATTATATAGCAACCTTAATGAGAACTGGGTTGCACACTGAGAGAGTTATTTCTGTTACTGTAGTGGCTGTAAGATATAGTTAGGTCTGAAGGTACAGGTGACTGTAAATCCATGATCAAGCAGGGGCTAGACATAGGTGTGTGTGTGTTCAGTTTTTATTGCCTCTGTGGTAGGTTGGATGCTGGTGGTATTCTCAGTTCCAGAGGGATATTCATCCTGTAGGCCTTTTTATCAGTAATATAATCAGATAAGTGAGCTGGCATATATTATATAAAGGTAAAGGGCCCCCTGACCATTAGGTCCAGTCATGTCTGACTCTGGGGTTGTGGCGCTCATCTCGCGTTAATTGCCGAGGGAGCTGGCGTACAGCTTCCGGGTCATGTGGCCAGCATGACTGAGCCGCTTCTGGTGAACCAGAGCAGCACATGGAAACACCGTTTACCTTCCTGCCCGAGCGGTACCTATTTATCTACTTGCACTTTGACATGCTTTTGAACTGCTAGGTTGGCAGGAGCAAGGATGGAGCAATGGGAGCTCACCCCGCCGCGGGGATTTGAACCGCTGACCTTCTGATCGGCAAGCCCTAGGCTCAGTGGTTTCGACCACAGCACCACCCGTGTCCCTATATATTATGTATAGTAACAGTAATATACAAGTCTGGCAGTGTGCCATTCATCCCTGTAGAGCAGCTAGCTAGAAGAATTAAAAGTTACTCTTTGAAAACAGCATGGGAATTGGCAATCCCAACTTTTTAGATTGTTTTGTTTAATAACTGTTGTGATATATATATTATTATTAATGAACAACAACAAAAACAATGCCCTGAAGGAGCAAATGTGATTATTCATACCTAAGTACCTTTGCTAGAGAATAAATTTCTGTCACGACAAAGGCATGTTTTCTTTCCGGTTAAGAAATAAAAACTATAATTGTAAGCTCTATCATTAAAGTTAAGATTATTAAACTTTAAAAAGTAGATTAAATGATTTCCTTGCATTCAATTGCGTTTATTGAATTGTGAGGTATTTGAGCCCTTAGCTGCATGCTCATGTTTACATTGGTTACCAAAGGAATAACTTGTTCTAAGGATACAGATGTCTAAGTAGTTAACGTTACAGCTTACATCTGCTGCCAAGGAAACAGGAAAACCTGAGCTGCTTTCCTGCAAAACTGCTTCATTAATCTACAGTTTTATATTAATGCCATGCTTAATTTCTATCTCTTAGACCATTTCCTCTGGTTTATATAGGTAGTTTTAAAAAGAAGCATTCAAAAGGTAGTGGGTGAATGGTCTTTTTGTGCATTAGAATAAGCTGGTGAAATTCAAATGCAAAGGCACCCCTAATGCATGCCAATCCAATGATACATTTCTCAAAGTAGGACTGTAAATTTGATCCAGGAATATTCTCTCTTGAGAATGCAATTATTCTAAAACAAGTCAGGATATCGTAGAGGTATGCATGACATGTGAGCTCACTTCCACTTTGTCTAATTACTGATAACAAGAAACTAAACTGAAGTTATTTGCTGTTTCAAACTTCAGCACTAAACCACTGATTCTAAAGAGATTTGCCACAATGCAACACTCTTATCTAGAAATAAGGACCACTTCACATATTGATGATTTCCTACACGGAAGCCACTTCCTTTAAGGCACTTGTATGAATTCTACATGCTGTTAATTATGCATGGCAAGTGCATGTTCCTATGTCACCGTACAAATATATAAGGAAACCCCAGCTGGAACTTGTCTTCAGGACTGAACTGTTTAAAAGGCAGCATAGAAAGCTAATATCCAATGCAATATTACAAACAAACACACACACACACACACACTCTATAGTTAAACAAAAGTATTAGCTGATTAGTCTACTGATTAAAACTAGCACATATGGACTAAAGCCAGTAATTTATGCTATTTCCTAAGTTCCAGTTGTTGCCTCATGTCTGCTAAGGGCTCATCCACACTTACACTTGCCCCATGACTTGTCCTGCCCCTTTCCCAGAGCAAACCTGCTCTTTAGTGTTAAATTAGAACCAGCACCCATCTGCAGAAAACCCAAATTGCCGTTTGATCTGATCTGAGTGCTAAAGAGCAGTTTTCCCCAGGACAAAGCAGAGGGAAATGAGGAAGTGTGGATGAGCCCCAAGCTACCTTGGTGTCTTCAGGTGCAAAGGAGGATGCTATCCCATTGCCAATGCTGTAATCATGTCCAACTGCCAATCTGTAGATGAAGTGGGAGCACATCCAAATTTGCAGCAAAATTTCTTGGGCTGGCTTGTCTTGGAAATCAGGTCCCTTGAAATAGTCATAGTCTCAGATATACTCTGGACCAGCAACAGTTCCAATTTTAATGGCAGATGCTACCATCTAGCATCTGACTCTTTCCCCAGTGAAGTAAGTGGAGAGCACATGAGGTTGCCAAGGGAGAGAAGTGAGGACTGTGAGTGTATGATAGCGCTCCCAGAGTCGCAAACCAATTTCAAACTCCTTTGATAGGAAGCTCAAGGCTCCTCCTAGAGACCTGCCTCTACATATAGTTTTAGTAAGTCAGGCCAGAAAAGACAGCAAAATGTACCAAAAGGAGCAAATCCGTGTGCAGATAAAAAATAAAATAAAAAATGGAATGGTTAAGTGGCAAACCACTTTTCCAGTGCCAGCTCTAGAGATTCCTTGCTGATTCCTTGCAGTAAGTCTTTCTCCTACTATAGTTAAGATTAGTGTCCCAACAGTATATTTTGAGGGGTTTATTGTCAATGCAGGCTTTCCAGAGCACTTTTGCTTCCCATTTAGGCATCTTAAAAGTGAAAACTGATCCTCCCCTATCTCAACATGACCAGAAAGATCCATTAAGGCCAAGCAGATTTGCTCATGTGACTTCCTGTGCTCCATGGGCAAAGAGCTGCATTTCAAAGATAAATCTTCTCTTGGAACTGCTATCTCAATCTGCCTGTGTGTGTGTGTGTGCGTGTGTGTGTGTCCTTACATCACTTACATTGCATATATTCAACTCTTTTCACTGCCAACTGCTTAACGGATAAGGTAAACTTGGTAGAGTTATCCTAATAGCATACTCAGTTCTTTTGTAATCAAAGTGCCACAATCCACATGCAAGAAAGTGAGGTCAACAAGTTTGGGGGGAATTCTAAAATTTGCAGAAGTGTGTGTGTGTGTGTGTGTGTGTGCGCACACACACACACACACACACACACCTTAGAAAAACCCCTTCAATAGAGGAATTGAGCATGCTCAGTGATGACTGAGTCTGTTGGCAGAGGGGGAGAGATATATGATATACAGTGGTGCCCCGCTAGACGAATGCCCCGCTAGACGAATGCCTCGCTAGACGAAAAACTCGCTAGACGAAGGCATTCGTCTTGCGGAAGGCTGCCCCGCTAGACGAAAAAGTCTATGGGACTGCCTCGCAAGACGAATAACCCGCTAGACGAAAATTTTCGCAGGACGAATTATTTTCGTCTAGCAGGGCACCACTGTATGCAGGGGAGGACTGGAATGGAGCATCTTGAAAAACAGTATGGCTGACTGGCTCCTTGAACAGGAGCACTCCACACTGACCAGGTCCTGTTTATTCAGTCTATACCAGACATGTCCAACAAGAAGTAGGGTGTGATCTATGATCCAATATAAAAACTGGCAGTGATCTACCACCCAGGGACGGGAGCAGCATGAGCAGGTGGGGGCTGGCTGCTTCCCCTGAAGGGGCAGGGATGGGTGCAGGGTGGGTGGGCAATGCCAATCCTGCCTTCTCCCCCTCCCTCCCTCCACCCCTGCACAGGCAATGCTGTTGCTGTTGCTGATCCCACCTTCCCTCGTCAGAGACCAAGCTCCTTCTCGCCTCTCTCCTCTCCCCCCCCCAGCACACACCTCTCTCTCTCTCTCTTCAAACCAGCTGGGCTCCGGAGTTCTTTTGTGCCCAGCTTCGGAGCCATTATCTTTCTGGCTATTGAGGAGTGTGCTCAGGCTGCCTTGGGCCCGTGATCGACCAAGATCAAGCTTCTTCATGTAACACTCTTTATTTAGGCAAACAAGACTGGGGAACTGAGGAGAGGGAGGCTACATTTATAGGGACAAAAGACTGGCTAGAAAGGATACATTTTGGAGGGAACAATCTCAAGCAATCACAAAGCTGCCTTTTGGTGGGAACCAATAAGACTGAGGATCCAAATGCAGCAACCTGAATGAACCAATAGTAGCTGTTCCTTCTGGAACAGGAAGGCAGTTACTTTCCCCTAATGTGAATAAAGACAATAGTAATACAGATATGATAACCCTTGAATCAATACACAACAGACTGATCAATCAGGATCGATGGGTTGGACATCCCATCTATAATGCAAGAGAGCATTTTTGTGTATTTTACTTATTTAAACTATTTATATTCTGCCTGTCCCCTTAACAGTAAACCTCCAAAGTGGCTTAAAGCAGATTGAAGAAGCTTTTGGAGGGACAGCAATGTTAAATGTTCCCTTCTCAGTTATAAGATGTTACTTGAGTGTTTAGGATTTGAGTACAAACAGAACATTTCCGGTTCAGTGCAAGGCAAAGTGCTCCATCACATAAGCTGTCAATCATTCATTTATGGAGCAGAGAACTCTGTGTGGGAAATGAACCTCAGTTGTGCTCTGGATTTCATCATAGAAGATTCTCAGATACTCTTCTCATCTCAATGAGTGATAAGATTGGCATATATCATGACAGATTATGGCTCAACATAGCAGCAGGTGTGTAATCCAGGTGTTCTAAACTGCAGGTGCCCAATAGCTTTCTCCATCATTTTACTTCCATGCTGGCACTCAGCCGCCTTGATTTCTGTGCGGCAGGACAGTGTGAGAAGCTAGAGGAGCAAGAACAGTAAAATGTAAGAAAGGAAGCCTCCATATCCCAACATCACTTTACAGTACATTTCTTTGGAATATGAAAAAATGCAAACTTTATTATTTTTCTCTCTCAGAAGCACATCACATTTCACCATAATACACAACAATCTTATATCCACTGCAAAACATCCAAAATAAAAAAGGTATACATTATGTAGTCAGAAGAAGGTGGGCAGAAAAAAGAGTCATCCTTCTTAAGTTACCTTATATAAACCTTATACAGTAAAACAATCCTTCTTAAGTTATCTTATCTTGGGATCTGAGCCAATGTGTGGGAAATCATAAAAACCTAAGCAATGATATTGATTTCATCACAGAAGGTCTCAGACATTTTCCTCATCTCCCTGTGTGAAATGATTGACACATGCCATTCCAGGAAGGTGTACCTGGGTGGCAAAACAGCAGCTGTGCCACCCAGGTGTTCCTGTGCTGTAGATGCCAAATAGCTTAAAGCAGCAGGTGGGGTTTGGAGGGAATTGCACAAGGCCCAGGTCTTTCAAAACCTTCCTTGTTGAATGAACTCCAAAAGGGATTCCCTCAACCAATCACATCTCATTTGCAATTTTCTTCTGCCTGGTAGTAGAAAAGGATGGATATAGGTGACCACAGTGGACATGTAGAGGTTTTACAAATTGAATGAATTATTCTAATCATACAAACTCTAGGCTGAAAAAGAGTTGACTGTAGGGTTGCCAGGTCTGCTTCCAAAAAATATCAGACAAGCGGGGGGGGGGTTAAATTAAATTAAATTATATATTTTCTTACAAACATTTTAACACGTATCAAAATACCATTTCATCATAAAGCTTTTGAATAAAAAAATGTCCACTATTTTGTGAAAGAAATAGTGAACATAATGTGAAAAAGTGGACTGTCCACTCAAATAGTGGACACCTGGCAACCCTAGTTGACTGTGTTCTGTCCTTTGGGAGCATTCAATTAAATTTGGCATGCCATATCAGCATAGGAAGACTGGAAACATGTCTTATTCTGAATCAGACAATTGGTCCATGGAGCTCAATATTGTCTACATTGCGGGGGGTCTCCAAAATTTTGTGGGAGGGATTCAACTACTCCAATTTAAAAAAGAATGAGGGCAATGCATTGAAAAGAGTGGGATGAGAGAATGACCAATGGGATGACATATCAATACCCCATAGGCAACTCAGAACGAATGTGGGATGAATGCTCATTATTGTTTAACCACCCTGTAAACAAAGCAGAGCGAACGTTCAATTAAAACCAGATATAATCAGTTGCGCGTAAGCTTTCTGCAACCAAATCTGGATGAATGCTGATTAAAGAGGTCATCTGAGAGAGTCATGGTGAATCTCTAGAGTTCATACAGATGTTACTCCCAGTCCAACAGGAGATACTGAGGAATGAACTTGGGATTTGACATGCAGAACAGATGCTTCCCCACTGAGCTATGGCCTTAATAGCAACAGACATTCCCTGAAAAGGAGCTATGGGAGATTAAGAAAGCAGCAGTTTATTTTTCAAGAAAGGTTGTGGCCTACCTTTTGAACTTTTGTGCACTCTCTTTAATTAATGAGGGTTCACCCCCTTATCATTGTGCATGGGTAAGTCTGACTTTTATTGCTTTTGATTACAAGTCCCCCTGAACTTTGAACAAGTGTGTCACTCTCCATTGTCCCATATTGCAACAAGGGTATTAGTTTTCTGTGCCATTTCCACCATTTCCTACCTTTGTACCTAGTCTTGACACCTCCTTAACATATTACAAACTCAGCCAACACAAACATACTTCATTAGATTTGGCCTCAATTGTAAGGGTTGAGAAGGCCTTTCATATGCTGTTCTGATTATTACACACAGTTTTCAGGGAGAAATATTATTTGTTATTATTTACTTCAAATACACTTTCCCCAGGGCAAATTCTAACATATTGCTATAGTGAGATCGTACTCTCACCTAAAGACCAGATTTCTATATTCTAAAGTAAAAAAAGAATGTGTTCTTTAAAATGAATTTTACTAGGGAACACAATAGTATTTTCATTCTGATAACCTTGTTCCCAGTAAATTAGAAATAATTTATACATTTGGAAGAACCAAACAGCCATATATGGACTGTACTGCTACTAGCTGTAGATGTATGTGTTGCAGGGTGTTGCAAGTTTGTACTCGCTCCAGAAAACACCTGAGAGCCACCTGTCTTAGATAAGGGAAGACTGAGACAGACAACCCACCAGCTGTACAATCAAGGAAAAACAGGCATGTGCTTACCATAAATGTTCTGTTTTTGAGATAATAGAGATTGACGCTCTGAACACAGAAGAGCCAGCTAGTGTTTGGCTCCTCTGTGGGCAAATGCTCCCATCCTCCCAGACTAGACTGGTAAGAGCAGGAAGTTCCTGAAAAAGTAAGAGAAAGAGATGAAATGTTTACATTTAAAACATAAACACCAACATGGGTGAAACCCTACGTAACAGCCCAAGGAACAAACTATTATTCAGGTTAACCTACATTTAAGAAGTTAGAAAGGGAAAACCACTCCAGGTGACCATAACTATTGCCTTCACATTTTTTACCTGTAGTCCAAAAGGATGAACTAATAACACCTAGAGAAAAAGTAGAAGTGGATTGAATGCTCCTCTTACTCTCCCAAGAGCAGGAAGAAAATTACTATTATCTCTGACAGAGTAAGAAGGGCATTCTAGATTCGTTGGGCCCTTCACCTGTTGATCTCAGGGCAGTTCACAGCCTTATTAATGTATGAACAGATGATCACTTTGCCATCTGGCAGATATTGTCAAGCCCCAGAAGACCAAAGATGGAGGCAAGCAGCCCCAATAATGCTTGCTACAATTAAGAAGACAGAAGGAAAAAACATCCCAGGAGCTCCCAGCTAGATCCCACATGCTTCATACAATTGGACTGTAAATTCTGTTGCATAGAATGTTTTCTTCAAAGGCTACTGGAGTCAGTCAAAACTGATTGTCATGGAAATAGGTGAGAATCCTCCTAAATTTTTGAGAGCCAGAACAAAGCATATGTCATATCTTAAGGAAAAGTTTAAATTATGACTTTGGATTTGTGAGCAAAACAAAAATTATGCAAATGGAAGCTATTAGTTGTGTTTTTTTTTTTACTTTAAAGTGCATGTTTTTTAAAACATGTGTTATTTATATATTGGTAGATTATGCTAGCAATTCTTTTAGTTGTGGGAATCTTTTGCTTCAGAGTTTATTTGTGTGTTATGATGGTATGGAAAGTAAAGTTAAACCATCTAACGTTGTGCTTGCCTTGCCAAGGAAAGAAAATGGATCTCAGTTTCTTTCATAGGGAGATCTACTATTGTTCCATGGCTCTTTTACTTTGATTTTGTTTAATCAGCTTTGCCTATACAGTGCTAACTTGGGATACAGACGCTTCCACAGACTTCGCTAACCCAGAAATAGTACCTCGGGATTAAGAACTTTGCTTCAGGATGAGAACAGAAATTGCGCGGCGGCAGCGGGAGGCCCCATTAGCTAAAGTGGTACCTCAGGTTAAGAACAGTTTCAGGTTAAGAATGGGCCTCCAGAAGAAATTAAGTTCTTAACCCAAGGTACCACTGTATAAATATGTATATATGTGTGTTCTTTCCAAACACGCACATACATGGAAGAAAATAGAAAGAATTGTTTTGAAACTGAAGGCATAATTGCTTGGAATCAGGGATAGGGAAGAAATTTGATTCATCTCTCATTTCAGTGCAAATCCACCTAATTTGTACTTTCTGAAAGGATATACAAACTGAAGTACAGCCATCTTGCAAAATATGCACCTTTCTGAATTTTGCAATGCATTTCTCTGGCCACATAACATGTGGAAAAATGCATGTTCTGAGTCTGCATCAAAAAAACCTTGCATATGCTGCTGAAAATAACATGAAGAAATGTACTATACATGGGGAAATTGCTTTGCAAAAATGTGTGTATTAGGCAAAATTGCATACAAGTGTTTGCTAGGAGAAATTTGCACTAAAATGCTAAGGAATCTTCATGGGACCTTAAAATTTTTCACAATGGTGTGGAAATGTGAAGAACCAAACTAAAGACTGGAAAAGGACAAATGGAGAGACTCTGAAACTAATACATTCATCCATCCCTACTTGGAAGTAAGCCCCATAGAACTCAACAGGACTTACTTCCAAGTAAATGTGCTTAAAATCAGATCATCAGTCATTCCATACCATATCAGGCAAAGCAGCAGAGCAATATTCTTTCTAAAATTCATCTTACACTTGATAAACATCTATCCTGGAAATATGCCATGAATCGATAGACCTCTTGGGCAACCCTTCAGGGTTATTCAACTGGACTCAACCACCCAGGGGTCCTTTATCTTTACCTTACACTGCCAATCAGTGTAGACAATACTGAGCTAGGTGGGCAAAATGGTCTTACTCAGTATAAGGCAGCCTCCTATTTTCCTATGACTTTATTTAATTTTCAGATTACAGACCCTCCAAGTGTCCCTATTTTCCAGGGACAGTCCCAGATTTACAGAAGCTGCCCCAGTTTCTGATTTGATCCTGGAATGTCCCACTTTTCTTTAGGATGTCCCTATTTTCATTGCAGGGTATCTAGTTATGTGACCCCTAAGCTATCAGAAGGCAGCTCTGTATAGGGATTTTTTTTTAAAAAAATGTTTAATGCTTTATTATGTTTTTATATGTGTTGGGATCAGCCAAGAGTGGCTGGGGCAACCCAGTTATATGAGTAGCATATTATTATTATTATTATTATTATTATTATTATTATATGTCCCTATTTTCATCAGAGAAATGTTGGCGGGTATGAGATTGTAATTGTTTGATGCTGGTACATTCTATTTTATTCCACTTACTCCATGTGGAAAAGTCTATAAGTAATGTGAGCCAGTGCTCAGCTTACATATAAATGTCAAAATATTATTTTCACCACCTCTGTTTTTTGGTTTACTGCTGATAGAAGAGTTCATTTTTTAAAAAAACCAAGGAGGTGTACCTCAAATGTAAATTTAGAGTTGTTGTTGTCCATAAATTTTGCTTGTTATTGACCATTCTCAGGAGGCAGTAGAGTTCCATGGAAAGTGTCTGGTTTATCTTTCTGGCTCCATCTTGTAAATCAGGATATAATACGACCCCTCTAGGTCAAAAGGTTACAACCCAGGAACCTAGTGGGAAATTCTCTAATTCACCTTGGGGAACAAAAAAACAAAGTGGAAAGCATAAATGCATCAAACCCCGATCCTCAACAAAAGCAACTGTATTACCTCACCAGCTAATTACATTACCATTTTTGTTTCTGTTGATTTTTATGAAATACTTGCTTATTCCCCAAGTCTGGCAAATTAATTTACATATATACTTTTGAAAAATAAAGATGCATAATACATTATAGTTATTTTCACATTAAATGAAATGAAAATAAAGATCCCTCTGAAGGGGAAGGGTCATAGCTCAGCAGCAAAACAGATGCTTTTCTTGCAGGAAGTTTGGGACTATTTTTATTTATTTATCCACCTTCAATTCCACACTTCCTTCCAAAGAAGCCCAGGTTCAATCCCTGGTATCTCCAAGTAGGACTGTGGAAGACTAATGTCAGAAACTCTGGACAACCAGCACCAGTGAGTGTAGAGTAGGCAACACCAAGGTAAATGGTCTGACTTGGGATAGTGTATGTTCCTATCCCTGGTTCTTCAGATCCTAGGTATTTCTCCACAAGGGAGTCAAAATGGAAGGACAAGCTTTCCTGAAAGACAGCCTGGCCACCCATTATCAACATTGTCCTGCAATGGTCAGCTTTAGGGGAGTGTCAGATATGTTTTGCAACACATAGTGAGACCCAACAGGCCTGGTCAGTTGCCTCTAGGAACTGAACATGTACTGTAGAATATACCCCATATATTCTACAGGTTATATGGCTGATGAGGTTATATGGCTGATGATTGTGCTTCTGCAGTGAAACCAATGTGGAAATTGTTCCACAAGGCACGGAATTTGAAAACTACTGCCATTTGCCATAGGTAAATGGCCAACTTTCTAAAATGGGAATTTAGGAATATAGGAAGCTGTCCTGTACCAAGTCAGTCTATTGGCCCATCTAGCTCAGTATTGTCTATTGACTGGCAGTGGCTTTACAGAAGTCTCTCCCATGCCTTTCTGGAGATGCTGAGGATTGAACCAGGGACCTTCTGCATGCAAATCAAACATTCTCCCACTGAGCTATGACCCTTCCCCTTAAATGTATAGCATGCTTTCATATACAGGTGAAACTCGAAAAATTAGAATATCGTGGAAAAGTCCATTTATGTAAGCAACTGTTTTCATTAGCTACTGGAGTTTAATATATGAGATAGACTCATGACATGCAAAGCGAGATATATCAAGCCTTTACTTGTTATAGCTGTGATGATTATGGCATACAGCTGATGAAAACCCCAAAGTTGAAATGGTTAATTTAGGGTTCTCATCAGCTCTACGCCATAATCATCACAGTTATAACAAATAAAGGCTTGACATATCTCACTTTGCATGTCTTGAGTCTATCTCATATATTAGTTTCACCTTTTAAGTTGAATTACTGAAAGAAACGAACCTTTCCACGATATTCTAATTTTTTGAGTTTCACCTGTATATGCTGGCCCAATTATGCTGTTTAGCATAATGCAGATTGAGTTAGCCACAAACAAACAGTGGTGCTCTGCTGGCAACAACTCAGATCAGCAAGATAGTAGCATGCTAGGAAATGTCATATTTGTACACCCAGTTCCCCTCTTCTCTTTTATAGTGTGTGTGTGTGTGTGTGTGTGTGTGTGTGTGTGTGTGTGTAACTAGAGCCTTCAGCAAGCACTCTTCAGTGGTACAATTTTTCCTGCACCACGAGTCTCCTGGCTTCTCAGAAGGCCAAGCAACCTAGACCTAGGCCCACCAAGCAGTCCTAGTTGGCCTGTGAGTCCATTTCCCTAAACTACCCCCACCTATCAGTTGGTGTCAGTGTGGAACAGGGGCACACAGCCAAATTGAGCAGGATCTAATCCCTGATGAGTCCTGCTGGTGTGCTTGCATTGTGCCAACTTCACCATCACCTTGCCCCTCCTCCCAGTATGCCACAGCTTGGTGGTGTCAGGATGTCAAGTACACAGTACCAGCCAAATGCTACTGGTGGTTGAAGTGGTTGGAATACACCTTCCCAGATGAAAACAAATGCTCTAGAATGCAAGAAATGGCCTCTCAAACCATTTCCAGTATACGAGGACTGTCTTCACCTATAATGAAACTTGGCCTCAGGAGTAGAGCAATGTGGTTACCAAATATGGCTGGCTGCTACAAAGGAATACTGGTGGTGGGGTTGGTGATAATAGTTGGCTAGCCAGACTGAGGCCATCATATCACAGTTGGGGACGGGTGAGAGAGCAACGCATATGATAAAAAGGGAACTAAGAGCAGGAAGAGAGCATGAGTACAGTATATGGTGGGATAAGAAGCAGCTAGAATTATTACCACCTCAAAGAGCTTTGTTGTGCGTTATCTTCAAAGAAGGCAGTACCATTGATTTTATATGAGACTTGACAGATAACACTGGTGATTGTCTAGACAACACAGCTCTGTCTTATGTAACATTGAAGAAGAAGAACAATGATAAGGAACACTGGTTTTTATGTGTTCTGAGATGCTTTGACATTAGTTTCCTTTGCTACTACATCTCCATAAATATATTTCAGTCAGCTGCTCCACGTGAGATTGCAAGGATGAGGATGATCTGAGGTCATGCAAAATGAGTAGCTTACCAAAATGGGGAGAGGCAAAACGCAAAGGAAGCCTCCTTTAAAATATAGCGTGGTGAGCAATCTTAGTTCACGTGAAGCATAAATCTTATGGTAGAAGCTAAAATATATTAAAGTGGTCGTTTATTTGACACATTGTAATAAATGAAGTTCTGTGTCTCATGCTTTTTTATTACTTCTCGAGGGCTATAACAAAATGCAACCATTGTAAATTTTCCAGAGTTGCACATATATATTCTTTGTGAAGAGATTTACAATTTTTGATTCTGATCTTCCTTGTGTTTTTAATCCAGCAGTTACCTAGAAACAAATCAAAACAGATTTCCCAGCAGTTATAAAACTGTCAAGTGATTATATAAGCACAGTCCTAGAGTGTGGGTTCCCCCTCCCCACAAAAAATTAAAAATAAAACAACAAAGACACTAATGCTGCTGTGGTAAAGTTCTACTGTCAGATACCTGGGTTTCATTCACTCTTTTGTTTAGTATTTGCACTCATAGCCTTTATTGAATGATCCCAGGGCAGTTTATGAAATGTCACAATTAAAACAAGTGCAATTTACATTGTGGTTGAATGAATAGTTTGTAGTATAAAATGCCAAGCTCTCAGAGGAATCTTAAGTAGAAGAAAAGTGCTTACTTATGTTCCACCACCAGAGACATGCATCAGAAGCTCAACTGTGGATGAGTGGCAGCCTTCTTGCAGCCATGCTGCACTTCTGGACAGTTGTCCACACCGGGGTGAACAGTACTTTAGGCAGGATTCTGACTTTAGTAATCAAATGCCATTTTCAACCCTTTCCAATTTCTATGTGATTCCATAGTATTCCAGAGGACTGGACAAATGACACCAAAGGCTCAGTTTCTTGTTGTCAAATGAGCCTCATGAACTTGAGGTGTGACCAAGGATGCTCCTGCAGATGATCTTAGTGATATAATATCATTATGAAAAATGCGTAGAATTTGCTATAGCTCACCATCGTCATCTAGTGTCACAATTGCATTTTGCACTTTACAGCACATTCATAATATTTTATTTGCAGCTGCATAGCTGAGTTCTGAGCTAAGGGTTCAGGCTATCCCTGGGGTACCCTGCTCCCAAGTCGTTCAGGACTTTGTAAATTAATACAAAAACCTTGAACCTGGCATGGTAGCAGATGGGCAGCTAGTGCAGCTGGTTTAACAATGGTGTTGCATGTTATTGATGAGATGTCCTCATCAGCAGTCTGGCCGCTGCAATTTGTACCAGCAGGAGATTCTGAACTAGACCCAAAGGCTGCCCAACATAGAGCACATTATAGTAATCCAGCCTTGTGATCTACAGTTCCCAGGAATCTTTGAGGGAAGCCATGACTGCTAAAATGATATAAGAGTGCTTTAACTGTATGGTATGGATGTTACTTTGGTGTTTAAGAAGCACAGTATAAGCATATAATACACAATACACAATAGGTAGAATGTATGATGGAGCTGGTGCTGGAGGAGACTCTTGAGAGTCCCATGGACTGCAAGAAGATCAAACCTATCCATTCTTAAAGAAATCAGCCCTGAGTGCTCACTAGAAGGACAGATCCTGAAGTTGAGGCTCCAGTACTTTGGCCACTTCATGAGAAGAGAAGACTCCCTAGAAAAGACCCTGATGTTGGGAAAGATGGAGGGCACAAGAAGAAGGGGACGACAGAGGATGAGATGGTTGGACAGTGTTCCCAAAGCTACTAACATGAGTTTGGCCAAACTGCGAGAGGCAGTGAAGGATAGGCGTGCCTGGCGTGCTCTGGTCCATGGGGTCACGAAGAGTCGGACACGACTGAATGACTGAACAACAACAAATGATGGAGCACAAAAGACAAACTCATTATTTGCTTGTGGTAAATCCAAGAGTGACTTATGTAGGCCATTGGAAATGTGTGGCTTAATAAAACACCTATATCATCCCCATTGTGTACCATGCCACATGTTTTAGGGGAAAATAATCACAATATTCAGGAAACTTCTTTTTCTTTTTGTTTTATTAGCAACTCCCTTCTTTTGGTATCCTTCCATCTGAAAAGCCAGATGTCTTAGAACCATGAATCCTGCCAGTAAACTCTAAAACTGCCTACAGTAAGCCTTGTGTAGATAATAATGCCACAGTTTTATGGTCTGATACTTTCTCACAATGCATAGGGGCCTGCAATATGTTTCTTATATAAATGCTCATAAGCTTTATGAGGCTGCAGGAGCTCAATAAGTTCTGGTCCAGAGCAAAGCATGTTTTGCACTATATCTTGGACTAGAATTATTCAGATGGAGAAATTAGATTTTGGAAAAGAGCGAATTATTTGGAAAGACACAGGGGGTTCATGTATGTATATAAGTGGGTGTTATTTAAAGTTGCCCTGTAGGTGGAAAGTTAGATTATCAGTATATCCCAATGGAAAACATTAGGTGGGAATACCAGATTGGAGGTCAAAGCTAGGTGAATAATGGAAATGTTTTGTTGTATACCTGTTTTGCTCTTATGTTTTGCTGTAACCGAATGTATAGGTATATACACTGCCCATTTTCTTTCCTTATTTTTCTTTGATATGGAAAGTCTTAATAAACAGCTCTTTTAAAAAATAGAACACAATGGAATTGTTACATTTTGTCTCTCAACCCCATGCATTTATTTTTAAATAGTAGTAAAGAAGTATCAGTTGAAGCTACTGAGATGGTGGGTATCTCCAGTCTGTCACTATTTTGTGGAAGGAATTAAAATGCATAGAGGAACTTAGGGTTGGGAACAGTTAAAATAGTTGAAAGGGCTCTGTTGCCCTTGTGCAGCCTTTTAACAGTTTGGAAAGTGACAGAGAAACACATTGAAAAGTGTGGAATGTACAAATAACTAAAGGGAAGCTGTATAAAGTAGGTTCCAGGGTTTAAATGTATGGTGTTAACTGGCCACTTCTCACATGAAGGGATGACAACAACTATGTGATCTCAGGGGCTGGGCTAAATGCTCAGTCCTGCAGCTCTGCTGTATCTGTGTTGGTTCCTATGGTGACAGAGCTTGTGTTACACATCCTCTGCTTGCTTCCTGATAGGCTCATTGACTGTGCCTCATCTTGTCCCTGCTTCTGTGCTTTCCCTTAACCTTTATCACCTCCCTGGATGCAGCCTCCACCCATGTCCCTGTCCACAAATCAGCTTAGTGGCTTGCTGGTTTGCTCACTGCCTACTTTGCTACTGCTTACTGTCAATCCCGCAGAAACTCAAACATCTTACAAGACCCCTCATCCACCAACGAGACAGATGTCTTTCTGTATGTCCCACAATCAGCCTGGAAGTTTCACTTCATTTTATTATCCTGTTGTCTTCATATTAGGGTGGCCAGGTGGACTGTCCAGAGGTCCTCTCCTTGAAGAGCTGTCCAGGCCAAGTGTAGTCTTCTCCACTATGGCGAAATGCCCTGTATTTCTACTTAAGTTATAGTAATTATTTCTAAAATAGCATCACTATACATATATTACATGTGTCAGTTTTATGGGAAATGGTGTCCTTGCCTGTCCTTTTTTTTCTTTTTGTATGATGCATTTTTTTCTTTTTCTTTTTTGGTGACATGTAAGTGGTTATGCTATTTCACATTTGCCTCAGGCCTACATTTTACAGTGCCCTTACACCTTCTGAGGTGCTCATTCCTACAGCTGTCCCTTTCCAAACTCAGCCCTTTAAAAAAAAAAAAAGGGGGACAGCAATGGTTCCATAATCCCATAATCGCACAGTTGAGTAAATTCCAAATGCAGAATTTGTTTCTCTCTAATGCATAATCTAAACTTTGGGAAAGGATGGGTGAGACTGCATAAATTGGTTGCTTAATCGTTGGTGTTCTGAAGTGATAAATTTTCTCTTTCGGGCACAGGATGGCAGTAGAACTCTTTTCAAACACATGAACTATTATGGTTTTAACTGCAAGGAAAGGGGTTTGTCAATCTCACTATGATGAAATCTTTTTACTCTGTCCTTCAAAAGATGTACTGATGAGTATCTTTATTGGCCACAGAAGAAGAAAGTAGGTAAAATTAGTTTTTGAATTTTATAACTTCCGTTGAACAGAAAGAATATGGGAGAATTGCAAAATCTAGTAGGATCTAGCCTGCTTGGACTTCTCTGAGCATGCAGTACTGGTCCAGATGTTCTCCTTGACTCCTTTTGACTTTAGAGCACTTCACTCATCTATTACATTTATTATGTTTAAATTCCATTCTCCTATGCAGAGCCACAAATGTGTAGGAAACTCCCTGTTGGTCAGCTGCTTATATCCAGATATGCTTTACTTCATAGAAGGATCTGCCACTTTCAGACTCATATCTTACCTTCCCTCATCCCTGAATGGTACTTCCAAGAATGCAGAAAAGCCCCCCCCCCATGAAGTCTTTGGAACATTCCTCTAGTTCCTGTGTGCTAATGTAATGTGCTCTGTAAAGAAGGCAAAACACACATAATGAAAAAAAAAAGATCCCCATATTGGTTTGACTATTTGTTGTTGTTGTTGTTTAGTCATTTAGTTGTGTCTGACTCTTTGTGACCCCATGGACCAGAGCATGCCAGGCACTCCTGTCTTCCACTGCCTCCCGCAGTTTGGTCAGACTCATGTTGGTAGCTTCGAGAACACTGTCCAACCATCTTGTCCTCTTTTGTCCCCTTCTCCTTGTGCCCTCCATCTTTCTCAACATCAGGGTCTTTTCCAGGGAGTCTTCTCTTCTCATGAGGTGGCCAAAGTACTGGAGCCTCAGCTTCAGGATCTGTCCTTCCAGTGAGCACTCAGGGCTGATTTCCTTCAGAATGGATAGGTTTGATCTTCTTGCAGTCCATGGGACTCTCAAGTGCAGGGGTAGGCAACCTAACCGCTTGTGGCCCATGGGGGGTAATTTAACCAGCCCACGAGCCGCCTGCTTGGCGAGTCCCTGCGCGCTGTGCTAAAGCAGCGCAGCGCGGTGCAGGGACTCGCTTCCATGGTGCCAAAAATCGTGCCTGTGCATGCTCTGACGCTGAAAATCGCGTCTGCATAGACGCCGAAAATCACAGCTGTGCCTGCGATCTGGCCTGTGGAGTGAACTGGCCCAGGCGAGGTAAACCTTGCCAACCCCTGCTCAACAGTCTCCCAAATAATGGCAGCATCCTAAAAGTCATGTCTTCTCTACCTAGAAGAGCATGATTATAGGTTGCACAGGTTTTCTACAAGCCAGATTTGGGAAGAAAGTGTGGTCTGTATTTAGACCAGTGCAGTATTCTTTCCTTGCCCTTACTTTCCTCTGTTGTTTCTTATTTAGATTACAAGCTCTTTGGGGCAGACAACTGCCTCTTAAACACTGTGATGCATTATGCACATTGATGGTGCTGTGTGAATGAATCAATGGATGCATAATATTCCAGGACCTGGTTTATATTATAAATGGTTAATGCTTTACAAATATTGCACAACACTCCTTCCTCTATTGAGAAGAAGAAGCCCTTGTGACCATGCAATTTTATCTGAATCTGAATCCTGACTGATGTCAATTGATTTGGCTAAAAGAAAAGAATACCAACTTAAAATATTTAACAATAGATGGCAGTGTTGCATTTCTCAAATAATTGGTTTAATGGGGGAAACAGGGGGGGGGGGGAATTCAGAGGTGGATCAGCCTCAGTTATTATTGTTGTTCAAAGCACAATGCAATTGAAATATATGGAAATTATGGAGTTAATTGTGAAGTGACATTTGAGGTGAAATTCATTACACATTTCTTTCTAATACATATCGAAGGACAAAGAAGAAAAAACAACAACCACCTGACAAAAAAAGAGTATTGACCAGCTGAATCCAGTTGGTAATTGATATTTCATTGAAAGAGGGAGCCCTGGACTCTGAAGATTTTAACAACTATCTTCCCATTGCAAATATTCCTTTCTGAGACAAAGTGATTGAGCAGGTGGTGGCTCGGCAACTCCAAGCATTCCTGGAGAAGGCCAGTTGCCTAGACCCATTTCTGCCTGGCTTCAGGCCTACTTTTGGCACAGAAACTGCCTTGCCAGGAGAAAGGGATGGATAATTATCCTGCTTCTCTTAACAGTGTCAGCCATGGATTCCTTCTAAATAAGCTGTTGAGGTTGGGAGCTGGAGGCATGGATTTCTAGTGGTTCCATTCCTACATGGAAGGCTGTTTCTAGTACGTGATGCTAAGGGATTGTGGCACAGTCCCGTGATGTTTATGATATGGGGTTCTACATCGTTTTAATTAGTTTTTCATGCTCTTGAAAATCAGTATGAGATTTGGGGTAGTATTCAATGCTAGTCCTACTCAGAGTAGACCCATTGAAATTAATGGGCATGACTAACTTAAGTTACAGGCAGGTAGCCGTGTTGGTCTGTTTTAACTTAAGTTAGTTTCAGTGGATCTATTCTTAGTAGTCCTTAATTTAATACAACCCTTGGGATGAGTGTATAGATTACATACTAATTTCACATTTACACCTAAGTCTGTGGAAGTGCTAAGCTGCTGTCTGAAATCCAAAATGTAAACCTGGCAAGACTGAAGGTACATCTGCTTAGAAAGACAATGTTTGGTCAGTTCTAGATGGGGTTGCACTCCTCCAAATGAACAGGTTTGTGGTTTGGAGGGTGCTCAAGTTCCAGCACTTTCACTGGAGGCTAGTAGCCACCACGACACAGAGCATCTTTCAATACTTAGGCTGATGTACCAACTATAAATCCTCATGATTAGAGATAACCTGACAATAGAAATGGATGGTGCGGTACTATCCAGAGTTGATTATTTTAAGGGCTACATGTGCCGTTACTTTTTAAAAAATGCTCAGAACTGACCGTTAGTTCAGCATGTTGCCAGTTCAGCATGTTGCCTACTAATCGGAGCAGATGTTGGCATCTATCTGTCTCAAGACACAATGGAGTGTGCTTCTGGGGATGAAGTCAATCTGTTGTGTTAGCAGCACAGAAGTGACCTCCCTGGGGCTCAAGCCTGAGTGGTGTGTGTCACAGTAGGACTGCCCAGACAACAAGGTCTCACTTGGCCCAAAGGAAAGCAGAGCAATATGTTTGGCACCTGCTTGGCTGCAGGAGTTTCTAGAACGAGATGTAAAAGGTGCTTAAGGACTCCACTCTGGATTTGTGTAGGGTTTATTCCTTAGCCCTTCTCCCCAAGATATCTTGCAAGGCAGCAGAGGTTTGGAATCAGAGTTTTCCTTCTAGATAGGCTACCTTCCCAGGTTGACAAGCACCACCTGCCCATCACCTCCCTCTACAGCATGTGGAGGAAACCACCTACTTGATCGTTAGTATAAATTGCCAGTCCATTTCTGAGCACGATTCAAGGTATTATTGGTGACCACTTTTAAAAAGTCCTGCACAGCTTAAGAACATAGGAATAGCCCTCCTGGATCAGGCCAATGACACATCTGCTTCAGTGGCCAACCAGATACCCATGGAAATGCCACAAGCAGGACCTGATCACATTCTTCTGTGATTTCCAGATGTAAGCTTCATCCAGTTCAAGGGAATTCACTCCCAGATGCGTGTGGATAAGACAAAAGATACACATTTTTTCCCCCCTGAAGGTATATGTACTTGTATGCACTATCACTTAGGACACAAATTTTAATATGCATGATGGTATGGGTTGTTTTTTTAACCAATAAATGCATCACACAATTCGGAGGAGTACAAAAGCCGAATTATGTGTTCTGACCCATGTATTAGTCTGGGAAGTCTTGGTCAGGTCCACTTAAGAATGAGGATCAACCAACATCCTCATGCATTCCTCTGCTGCAATCCAGACATAGCTACTGGAATTTTATTTCCTATGCCTGGATTTCACCAATGCCCCTTATGCCACAGTATTTCACCTTCCAGCAGTGGGTTCACATCCAGGGCCTAATGGTGCTAACCATCCTTTCTGGTCAGTGGTGTCAAGTATCCCGTATTGGCCGGGATTCTCCCGTTTTTTAACGTGTTTCCCGCTGCTGTCCCGGATGACTCAAAAACACGTATTTTCCCGGGTTGTGTGGGTTGCCCTGAGCCGAGAAACGTACCCCCCGTTCAACAGCTTGTTTTGCTCCCCTCCAGCCGTGCGCCTTGCACGGAGGATGGTTTGCAGAGGAAAGCTGAAGCTGGCTGTCGAGCGACGGGCACTCCTCGGCCTGGGAAAGCAGGAGGGAGGTGGCGGAGGTGGAGGTGGAGCCCCCCCCTCGGGGTTTCCCTTCCGCCCAGGCAGCGAGTGGAGCAGGAGAGCCAGGAGAGCGAGCGAGAAGCCGCTGGGGGGAGCGCTCTGTTGGCAGCCCGGCCAAGCTCTCTCTCTCTCTCCTCCCCGGCTGGCTGCTACGCTGGAACTGGCAGCACTACCAGGGGCCGGGCGCGCCTCTCGTCCGGCTGGCAGCTGCCCCGTGTGCTCATCGTCCGCTTTGATCCTCCGCGTAGGGATCCCAAGAGAAGCACAAGTTGCTAAGGGCTTCATTTGCTCGGCCGCAAGAGGCTTTGCCCAAGAGTCCGCTGTTTGCAGAGGCAACAGCTGTGGGTAAAGTAAGTCGTGAGCAGAGTAAGTCGTGCAGACGCCAGCGCGGAAGGAGCACTGGGCCAAGGAATTCCAGGGCTGAGCGGAGCCCAGGCTGCACAACCGGGGGCTTCCAGAGATCGGGGCGCATGCACTCCCTCTGCGCACTCACGCGGCCCCGGCCCCAAAGCGCCTCGCCTGGCCACAGAGCTGCAGGCGTGCAGAGGAGAGGCAGCCAGCCAGGCTCCGGGGGGGAGGCTCTTCTGGCTGTCCTCCGTCCCGGCCCGGCCCCCAGGCTTCGCATCGGGGGTGGGAAGAGAGTCCAGCAACACCTGGAGGGCCACAGCTGCTAACTGGGGAAGGGGGCAAATGGGGGTGGTGGCTGGCGCTGAAGGTGCCGTCTCCCCACTGCAAGGGGCTTTGCTGCGAGACTCCAGGCTTCAAGGAGCCGCCGTGCACCCGGGACCTGGAGCGGGATCAAGCGGAAAGGACCGGAGAGAGACTGCAGACTCTCTCGCAGGTCGACCGGGTCTTCAAACGGCTGGCTGGATGGGGGAAGCCCTTCATGGGCTGAAGCCCTGCCTCTCCTGGAAGGGGGTCCGTAGCTTAGTTGGCCTGCGGAAGGTCTGAGGATCAGTCCTGCTCAGCTCCAGGTCTGGGGGGGGGGGAGAGGCTCTGGGTCTGAAAGCCTAGACAGCTGCTGCCAGTCAATGGCAATAGTGAGGAACTCAAGGATCTGGTGAGGGGCAAAAACAAGAGCTGTGTTTGGGGTGGGCGGTGGCAGCAGCAGCAGCAGCCCAAAGCAGCTTGATCTAGGGAAGAGCACGGACGCCGCGTTCTAGCTGCTCCGCCCACTTTTGCTTCTGGCTCCGCCCACCACTGCCATGTGACTGTCATAGGTCCCTTATTTTCACATCCGAAAGTTGACGGCTATGTTTCTGGTTAATCTTCAACATCTGCTTGTCAGAAGTAAGCTGTCTTTGAAATTACTCATTACCTGTCCAGCTGAGAAAGTGATTGCTGTTCAGAAATGTATTATCACTGTAATTCCAAACAGATTACAGGGATGTAAGATTCACTAAAATCTACGGGACTTCCTTCCTTAGAACTGAAGCATTCAGAACTCTGTGGTCTCTCTTCTTCCCCTGCCCCCAAAATCTTAAGACTTTCTTTTTCTTTAAAGACTAGGAGAAGCTAGCTTCCTCCTCTTTATTATTTTTCTACTACTTTCACAGTCTTATTCCTGAGGCAGAAGTGCTTGTCCATTTCTGTCCAACATTTGTTTCAGTGTGATGATAGCATTAGGACGTGATTTTCCCTCATGTTACCACTGATTTCTATAAACACATTGGGCTCAGTCTAGAGAAAATTAGGTATCCTCATTCCATTAAAAACTACAGACCTGTCCACATTTGAGCATTATTTAGCTGTTAATCTCCCTTTTAATTAGACGGGAGTAGTCCACATCCTCACTACACACTTGAATTTGTATATGAGGAGCAATTTAGTTCTCTCCTGTTCATTCTAGTAGGTGTTCCCTTTTGTGTTTATCTCTGCCTTTGTTGGTTCTACTATGCCAATTTAATACCAACAGGGCATGTTTGCAGATAGCTGTGTACTCATTTTTTTTTAAAGACCATTGCCCAGGAAATGCACAAAAGCACACAGTCAGACAGTTGCAAATTCTTGGCATGCAATTTTTAATGTGGTTTCCTTGTGCAGTTTTTTGGTTTTGTGCAAATCTGAGGGATCCAAAGGCATGGCTAGCTCAGTTCAGTAATGTGCTCAAAATAGTTACAAACATGGCTGGAAAAGAAGTGAAAGTAGTATGTGTGGAAAAGGGAGTAACAGAAAGTGAGGATTGATCTACCCACTCAAAAACACCAAAACAAATAATATGTGACCTTTAGTGGAGCTCGATTTCCCACAACTTTTTGAATTACCGGTATCCCTGTATCAAGTAAAGCCAACTTTACAGGGGAAAACATTGAGAGTGGGGTTGCTTGAGGGCAATGTCATGCAGACTACGCAAATTACATGGGAATGCAAACAGCTGCAAACATATAATAAATCCCAGTGTGTGCAAGCCCTATGTACTTTCAGACAATGGGTGCACTCCTCACATTGATGTAAGTGGCCACACTCTCAAAAACATGTTAATGGAGCCATATTATATTTCTTCTGTTTTGATCTGTTGTATTAGTCAGCAATAATATACCTTCTGCTGTTTCTGGCTGTTGCTGCACCAGAGCCCTTGAAATGTTGTTGAGTTTAACATGGGAGATTAAAAGTGCTCTGTAGCAAGATAATATCCATGTTTACTTAGCAATCTTCAAAACAAAAAGACCTAAAGGTCTGTATCAGTTCTGAGAAAATGTCTTTGAAGTTAGATGATTAAAATATAGCTGATAAGGCCGGAGGGTGATCCAAGTTGGCACTCAGCAGTAGCTCTGATATTAGCGGTTTTACATTAAAAAATAATAATGTCTGAAGTAAATCCCCTTACTTTTCTTGTGCTCTTAGCATCAAAACTAGAGTAAAACCTCAGGTTGTCTCCTTGCTTGACAGCTTCCCTCCCCCTCCCCACTTACATTTTTACAAGCAATAGCATTTGGGGATTTGCCTTTTCAACAGTTGGTTTTGGTACAAAGGAAATTGGTGAGGGACTGTGCTTTAAGTCAGAAAGCCACAGGAACAGGTTGTCAAGTGAGTTTAAAAGCATGCTTGCCATCCAGGAACCATGATTCCTTAGGAATCAGTCAGCTAGACAGCAAGAAGAGAGAACTTGCATGTACCTGTCTGAGTTAGACCTATTGGGTCGGAACCAGTTTATTTTGCTTAGAGTCAACCCTTTGAAGTCAATGTAACTTCAGGATTATGCCTTATACTTACTTAGACCATGGATTCATCTTGTTTAGTATTGTCTGCAGGAGCAGACTTTGTCTTTCAAATTTCAGTGGCACCCTGTGTGAGCCCAAAATTTGGCCCTTTCCTGCTTCTCGCCTTCCATTCTGCAAGTGCACTATGTCATAGTTGCAATGCTTTGTGGGGACCCTGCAGCTCGGTGCCCAGTGTTGGGGAACCAGTTGCGTGGCCAGGCGAAGTCCCCCCGCACCCCGGGGCAGCCCCTGAGGGAAATAAAGACTCATGACAATGTTCTATGGGATTAAATTGGCCACAACTTTATTAATATTTCAGATGTAGGAAGACCTTGGCTCAGGCATTGGGCGTTTATCCTTCCCAGCCCCCAGCCGGGGTTCTGGGTACCTTCAGGGTTATCCAGCATGATTGGGAAGTGGGCTAGTCTGGAGAACATATGTTCAAGCAGATAGCCCGCCCCCCTATGTTCGCTGCCGCTGGAAGGGGAGGGCAGTGACGACCCTGGGCGTTTGGTCAATGCCTCCCCCTGAGACCCCTTTAACAGGAACCCTGTTATCGCCGCCACAATGGGGGCTGGGGTCACCGCCCCACGCCCCCCCGATCCTGTAAATGACTAAAGGATTCCGCCCAAGGCCTGCAACCGCCAAAGTTGTGACGAATTGCTACGGGAAAGGCGAAACCTGCCAATGCAGGGAAATTCCTTTCCGGCCCTTCAACAGCGACCTTGTCATAGCAGCGCCTGCGTGCCTGTGTGGCTGCGGAAAAAAGGTGGTTAAACCTGCAAAGTAAGCATTAATTGAGGGAGTGGGGGGTGGGGAATCTCTGACTCCAACCGCTGCTTCCCAGGTATGACTCAAGATCTATTGTGTGTAGTGCATAATCCCTCCCTCTACCTGGCCAATCCCATTGGCAACACCTCCCAGCCGGGATTGGGCGGCTGCTAGCGTAGGTGGAGTCCACAGGTATCCCAACCTGGGAAGGTGAAGCCAGTCCAACTGCCAGGAGCTGCCACCGTGATTCAAAGGGACCCCTCACAACCTCACAACATGCGCACCCCGTTTGATGTGGGGAACGCTAATTGCCCTGCCATAGATCTGCCTTTCTTGTCTGCACTGATTGGCAGTGACTCTCCAGGGTTTCAGAGAGGGGACGTTCCTAATTCTCCCTGAAGATGCTAGGGATTAAACCTGGTATCCCTGGTATCTTTTGCAATGGCGGAGCAAGCCTCCGCGTCGCCCGGGGCGGCAGCATGGAGGCACCCCCTGGGGGCGGGGCACCATGACGCGTGCGTCATGACGTGTGTGTTGTGATGCCACAACGCATTGGATGCAGGGGCCAGCCTGGATTAAACCTGCCGCTCGCTCGCCAGTTCACCGCGGGAGCAGGAGCGCCAGCCGGATGCATCCGGCCGGCGCTGCTGTGAGGCAGCGAGCAAGTGGTGGGTTGGGCAGCCCCACAACCCGCCGCTCACTTGCCGGCTCCCTGCGGGAGCAATGGACAGGGTGCTGGGCGGCAGGGGAGGGGCCGGGGAGTGTCACCCCCTCCCCTGGAACCCGGGGCGGAGCACTCCCTACGCCCCGCCCTTCCTATGCCACTGATCTTTTGCATCCAATGCAGATGCTGTACCACTGAGCTAGAGCCATTGGATCTACTCTAAACATGACCAAGTCTAGATCTCACCTATTATACTTGCATATAAGAAACAAGTGAGAATGGTATTTAACATATACACCTGGGGGGAAACTAAACTGTTCCTTGATGGTAACAGGGGAGTTGGAAGGGTACTGTTCAGAAGGTGGAAAAAATAATAATGCAGTAGAATGAGGGAATTTTGAAGGTATCTCCAATGAGAACATAGATCTCAAGAAGATGGAAATATTGTAATATAGTGCATTTCAAAAATATAGTTTATTTCAGTTTTTTTTTAAATGAACTTAAGTATTTTCTCTTTCTTTTGACATGTCACATCTTACCCTTCTTCAGAAACAGCCTTGGCTTAAGGAAGTGTTTCTCAAAACTTTTAAATTTGGTGCCTCTTCTATTTTATAGTCTGTCCCTCCACGTGGTAGTAATATGTTCCACAGCATAGAACCTTTTGCTCAGTTGCTTACATGCGACTTGATGCTTTTGTAAACAGTCCTGTGGATCCAACATTGGCATTAGAAGGGAGAATGGAATAAGACATCTCTGACTTCCCTTAAAACCAAAATCAAGTTAAAACTTGTGGGACAAGAGGCGAACAGTCACACAAATCCAACGCAAATTAATGACAGTCCACTGCTAGATAGCTTTCAACCAACCCATATTTTGGCTGGTGTGGGAAGGAAGTCTCTGTCTCTCTAGGGATCCCACCCCTCTTTAAAATATTGCTCTCTTCTTCCAGATGCTTTCCCTCACAATGGAGGCCTGCACCCATACTTAAGAACTGCCAGCTTGTGGCCCCACCTAATATGATTGCCATCAACTATTACTTTTGACTGATCTCCTGAATTTTTTAGGGTTCTTATGGCAACCATTGTGTTTATTTTTATTTTTATTTAAAATAAAGCTTCTGAAGGTCAAGTTTTCTGTGAAGGATATGTAAGTAACACGTGTTCAGTTCTGTCTTGCACTTAGAATTATGTAAGGGGTTGCTCCCATGCCAGGCCCTGCCACCCCCGACATGTTTCAGAGCAAACATTTGCAGCAGGGAGCCTTCTGTCTTTGTGAAGATTCCTCAGCAATTTAGAAACCTGCATGATCAGGGGGTTCTAAAATGTATGGGGAGTCTACGAGTACAGGTGTCCCTCCAGACATTAGGTGAGTTGTCATAGAGATGCAATGGAAGGAAAAGGCTAGAGAAGATATCCCTCATGCAAAGTGAATAGCTGCATGGTTTATTTTTTGGTTTTTGCATTTTCTGGAAGCAGATCTTTATAACCCTTACATATGGACCATAAAATTATTAGGAAAACTTTGCCCCAATAATACATTGCATCCTCAGGGTGGATTCTATGATTTTGCCCAGAGAACAAAAATAAATCTGCCCAAGATTGGTAGACTGCAATATTTCTTTCATTGCCCACATGTTTCCATATATATCTATCTATATTAAACAGAATTGGATGGTGAAAACCAAATATGGTTTTGACTTGACCATTCAATTACCAAAAGTACACACACAACTGCAAATGTTTCAGAATGGAGGGCAGTGAGTGTAACTGTAGTAAAGGAACCTTACACAAGAGACCTGCTTTTCCCCCTCAGAGAAAACAAGATGAGATTATTTTGCTATGCTCTGTAATCTTGTAACCACTTCCAGACTAATGACACTTTTCTGAATTATCTCATTGTCTAGGTACATGAATAATATTCTTAGTTTATGGTCTCTATCTCTTTGTCAATAAAAGTCCTGAAAGAAAACATATCCCAAGGCGAAGAGAACAGTGAACATGCCAGGTTGCTTCCTTTGAAGGAAAACAGAAATTTGAACGAGGAAAAGGTGGATGTATAAAAAGGCAGTAGTTATCCTTCCTTAATGGATGGGAGATTTAGGGATCCATCTTACAATATGACTACTATGTACAGCTCACTTGAAATTGTCTCTGTGTGGCTGAGTCCTCATTTTTATGAGCCATTGATATGTATGTGCTTAATACACAAATCAAATTCCTGTATGTTAATTACTTTGCCTGCACAGTGCCGAAACCCAAACAAACAAACAAACAAACAAGCCCAAAATCAAGACTGTTAGGTAGACAAATGGTTACTTACAATTATATACAATGAGGTAAATTACTGATTGGTAAAAGTTATTGGATGCACAGGGCTAATCTGTGTGGCCAGTCAGTTTACAGGAAGAACTTGCCATATGGTGCATCTGTCATGCAGAGGCCATTTCAAGGGGTCATTTGATTGGGGGGGGGATGTGGACACAATATTCTGAACAAGTCTCACACAATAATACGGCACACTTCTCAGGCAGTAGTGGATGCCATGGCAGGGCTATGCCGTTCCCCTGGCCTATGCCTGAATGTCGTGGAGAGAGGGAGAGGCATGGTGCATACGCACTGGCAAAATTGATGGACTAACTCTGCTGGTGGGTTTGCACCACACTGACCTTGCTCCCCAACTTGCTTCACAGTATGCACAAGCAACTCTCAGTGGCAGAGTCCTCTATATCCACATCTATTACCATGATGGACACCCAGCAGTCAACGTATTGTTGTTGTTGTTGCTGCTAAATGAAGAAGAAGAAGAAGAAGAAGAAGAAGAAGAAGAAGAAAGAAGAAGAAGAAGAAGAAGAAGAGTTTGGATTTGATATCCCGCTTTTCACTACCCGAAGGAGTCTCAAAGTGGCTAACATTCTCCTTTCCCTTCCTCCCCCACAACAAACACTCTGTGAGGTGAGTGGGGCTGAGAGACTTCAAAGAAGTGTGACTAGCCCAAGGTCACCCAGCAGCTGCATGTGGAGGAGTGGAGACACGAACCTGGTTCCCCAGATTACGAGCCTACCGCTTTTAACCACTACACCACACTGGCTCTCCTTTATCTGAGGTTTTTTTAAAATAAAAATTCCTTACAGCATGATATATTCATCTCTAGTTTTTTTTATAAAAAAAACCCACCTCTGTTTAACTGAAGCAAACAAACAGTTGCTCATTTAATTTCCTGTTGCTTATGACATTGTTTTGTATTTTAAAAGAAGAGAACATAGCTAATGTTACTAGTAATTTCACTGTTTAGACCTCCTGATTTAGCTTGGCCCTTTTTTTTATCTGAACACAACAGCATTCTGGAAAATTCTACATTTCCCCTTCTATAGGAATTTGAGGAGTTTCTTTTGGACGAGTAGTGGCTAGAATAAGAGGTGCAGAATCACATCTAAAATACACACTGAATATGAAACCAAGCAAACTTTGAAATACAGTGGTACCTCGGGTTAAGAACTTAATTCGTTCTGGAGGTCCATTCTTAACCCGAAACTGTTCTTAACCTGAGGTACCACTTTAGCTAATGGGGCCTCCCGCTGCCACAGTGCGATTTCTGTTCTCATCCTGAAGCAACGTTCTTAACCCGAGGTACTATTTCTGGGTTAGTGGAATCTGTAACCTGAAGCGTCTGTAATCTGAGGTGTCTGTAACCCGAGGTACCACTGTAGATGCATTTGGAGTTAGTTGTTTAGGCCAGACTACTGACAGGTACCTGGAGCAGATAGGCAGGCAGCAGTCCAGTAGTCACTGTCTTCCACCATGTGCAGCAGCAAGCTATCCGGTGAGATATCTTGAAATACTGGACAAGAGAATTCTGTGCTTCTGTTATCCCACCTTATTGCATACAGTCCCTTCCCCCCTATATTGGCAGCACAGGGGGCTTGGCTGACCCATGGAGCTCCTGGTTTAAGCCCCACAAGCTAGGATGCCTCCCCTGGAAACCATATGTTGCCTATTTAGCAATCCTCTGAATGATATGGAGCCCTATTAAGATAAGACTTTAACCATAGAGATTATACTTTTAAAGATCTGTAGTATGAGTTAGCTGCAACAGCGCTTAGACTGCAAAAATCTTTTCACTGCGTATTAAATTTCGAGCATCCTTCTTCTATATCTGTATTGTAGTGAGTCTTCCTATCAGATTTCTGTGAACAGGACCATCTCTGTAAGTTGCCTTGAGGCAATAACTGACCAGAGTCTTGGAGTTGACAAAGAAATGTTAACAGGAGATTTGTTACCATGGGAACTAATAATTAGAAGATTGCCCATAAATCTTCTGACTAGCAAGACCAATAAGTTTAAAAAAGGATCTAGATGATTAAATATGTATATTGTATAGGATCTAAATAACTGCTTCTTAAAAACATTTTTTTTAAATTCCATGTATATGTTAAAATAAGGTTACCAGACGTCCCCGTTTCTGGGGACAGTCCCCGGATTTACAAGTTAGTCCCCTGACAAAATCCATCTATTTAATAGGAAGTTGAAAAGTGTCCCCAGATTCATTGAAAAAGATCTGGTAACCTTATGTTAAACAAATGATGCATGAACTAACTCAAATATATTCAATTTCACAGGAGGGCTGAAATTATCTAGCATCAGTTAAGCAAATTATGAATTATTGTGCAAACCACTTCCAATATTGCTACAATCGCCCAATTATGTATATGGGAAGCACTATAACAAGAAACATTAAATGTTTATGTTACATCTTAAACTGTCCTGATCTGCACTTAGCACTGAGGTATGGCAGTGCTTTGAAACCCTGAGTTCAAAGTTTCGGAGACAATATTTGCTACCTTGCTCCTTCTTTCTTTATGCATATGAGTGAGAACCCTTTTCTTATTGGTATGCTGTTGGGGAACAGAGCATGTTTCAATTGATATTCCAGGTTTCCAGTGGATTCCTTGAGATTCTACTTTTTGTCTTAAGGATCTCTGGAGCAGAAAGATCGTGATGTAGCAAAGAGACCATATAGACTCGACTCTGCATTTAAAGAACAGAGTTCAAAATTGGCAAGTGGGAGGGGAAAATAGGTGTCAACTCAATCGGCACAGAAAGTCTCTTTTGCACTTCAGTACAGAAATGGAAATAGGACTAATGGTGCACTTTGATGGCCCAAGAGGATTTTTTTTTGTAACCCACAATCCTGTGTGACTTGCATCTAAAAATGCATGTTAAATCATTGGGATGGCCACTGACAAGCAGTCATCAGGTGCACAGAGTGGGCTGTACAGAATAGGACTAATATTTCTGTAATCAAGGGGGTTACTTTGACCCTGAGAATCTGGTGGGGATACTGGTATGCACTCTGGCCATTAGTGGCCCCCAGATGCTTCTATATATAGTTTTATTGCAGTATTGCAAACAATGAGCATTTGCTCATAAAACATCAAGGGGCTGTCATTGCTGCCTTCCATCAGCTGCTGCCCGAGGCAGTTGCCTTCTTCTGCCTAATGGTAGAGCTGGTGCTATGTATAAACCCTCATTTGTTTAGTTGGCAGCAGGTGCCTAGTTATTTCCTTATAGCAATAGCGCTGTATTCCCCCACCCCCTTCCATCCTTATGAAAGTGCTGTGCAAACTGTTCCTGCCTCCCTCCCTTTACAAGATGCAGTGGACCATTTTTGAGTCTCTGACATTGATTGCTTATTGGTTAAAATGAGCACTCACAGTCCAATAAAGCTGTTTTGTCCTATATAAATGTTGGTCAGACGCCTACTCAGTGTGGAAATAGCTGAATATATCTGGACATGTAACCCTTTTGCCAGCCTTACCTGTGGTGAGTAAACATCTTACTTGGTCACCACTTATTTGCTGAAAATAAACTTTGTAGGCTTAAACAGTCACTCCTCCAGCACCAAATAATATTTTTAAATAGCCTATTTGTTACCAAATGTTTCTTTTTCTGTCTCAAAAGGGAAGTACATATCAATTTCATATATCTGCAAATGCAAGAGATTTACCATAACCTCATTATCCTATTTACTGACCACCACCCCCAATCCTAATTTTATGATTTCACACAACCTTAAGCAAGCAGGTTTGTAGTGCGATCTCCTATCTTCTCGGGGTTCCAGTCTAGGCAGTGCAACCATATACTTTGAAGGCTCAATCACCCATTCTCTCAACCACCTCTCACCAAATATGTTTTTAAGTTGTTTTGGGGATAACCCAAGTTCATGACCATTTTTTGGTCTGGAAAAGGTGTTCCTGTCTCACAGCCAATATCAGAAATTACTTTGTGGAATACGCATAAACAAAATATTTGCAGTCAGAAGGCACAGTTCAGTCAAAGCTATGCATTTAAAGCCAGATAGACTTCCGTGAGAGAAATAAATAAATGTCCAGGTAATGCTCAGGTAGAACAGAATCAAGGTCAAATATTGCTCCAAATCTACAGTATATAGACCTGCAGTTAATTTTGAGTATGTTGCAACATTGGGGGGGGGGATCAACAATTTGTTCTCTTTTAAAATTTGAAAATGCACTCTGCTTTCATTCTTTAAGCAATCATGTTCTTTCTATGATCGAAAATTGTCATTACCATGCATGTAGCCCATTTTGTATGCCCCAAATAGTTTATACACAAATTAAGCTTACTTATAGATTATCCATATAATTATGGATCAATGGGTAGATGACTCAGAATTGAAATGACGGGTAGGTAACACTAACTCATACTAGAATTTCTTCTGTAGGGTCTGGATTAGTTGTGATGGTGGTGATAGTTCTGTAGATTACATTTCACATCCTCAAGGCTCTGACAGTATCTTGACTGTTACAATCTCTGTAGATGGAATGGAAAGACATCTTTAAAAGGAGAAAAGTAGTTACAGACTACTCATATAGATGCATTGATCTCTTGTTGATACCAAAATCGTGTTATTAAAAGGCCCACTGCCTGTCTCAAAAATAAAGACAACTTGTTTCCATGGTTTTCTTATTATTCTGATAACAACTGTTTGACATTTTCACATTGGCTCGGTTAATCTTTTTCCAATACACTTTTCTGCCAGAAGGAAAAGAAACCCTCAGTAATTCCTTTCTCCCCATTTTAAATATCATATTGGAAAAATGCATTTTTCTCTGATTGTTATGGAATACACATGCTGAACAAACAGCTTCAAATGTATAATCTGATAGTGCTATATAAACCAGAGCAAAGGCCACCTTTGCCACTTTGTAGTTGCCATAATGACCCATCAGAAAACAAACAAGGATTTTTTAGGCCTCTGAGGAAGCACAATAAGGAAAGGGCTTCAAATTACACTGGTTGACAAAGGACAGGATTCCTTCTGATTTTTTCCCCAGTTTAAGGGTCACACTCTTTTCTGGAGAACCTTCAGAGGACAACATTGCAAGATGCAATTGGACACAAAAAATGGGTGGAGGATTGCATACCCTCCAAGATTTCTCTGATGAAAATAGGGAAACCCCATTTAACAACAATAACAACAACAACAACAACAACAACAACAATTTTATTAATTAACCCACCCTTCTGACTATACAGGGCTGCCTTCAGATGTCTTCTAAAGGCTGTATTGTTACCAGTACTTATCTCTTTGACTTGGGAGTCACATAACACCATACCCTCCAACATTTCTCCTATGAAAATAATGACGACTTCTGTTGGGGATAAGCTAAATGGTACAGGTCATCAGTGTTGCATCCCTACACTTGTTTTGCACTACAGCTCACATAATCTTTGACCATTGGCCATGCTGCCTGGCGCTGATGAGAATTAAAGTTCAGCAAAAATATGGAGAGCACCACATTGGTTATTGATGCTAAATGGACAGCCCCATGAGGCTTGTGACTTCCCAGAGGCTAATGAGAACAGTCCTTGCTTAAGTCGGGGTGGAAAACATTTTCAGCCTGAGGACCACATTCCTTGCTGGACAACCTTTCTATGCACCCCTCTCTATCCTCCAGTCAGGCAAGAAAGAGTCAAGACAAAAATGCACAAAGAAGATGTGGAACTACTTAAGGACATGAAACTTGGGGAAAGAAGTTGGAGCTGGGGAGGGACTGTGACCTGGGGAAGTTCTAAGGCAGACATAGGCAAACTCGGCCCTCCAGATATTTTGGGACTACAACTCCCACATCCCTAGTTAACAGGACCAGTGGTCAGGGATGATAGGAGTTGTAGTCCCAAAACATCTGGAGGGCCGAGTTTGCCTATGCCTATTCTAAGGACCTGGAGGGGCCACATGAGACCTCTGGGCTTGAGATTCTGCACCTCTGGATTAAATAAACTCATTCTCAGGTGATCAGCCATTGAATTCTGAAACTTTTTGTCTCTTTGACAAAAAGTACTCCACTTTTGCTCCTCTAAAAGCAAGCCAGCAAAGCTTGACCTTTACTGAACGTTTGTGGGAGGAAAAAATGCCAAGGCTTTCTGGGCTCTTGTTCAGAATGGCAGTTTTTATCTCCACTCACAGCTCAGACCTCTGATCGGCTTTCATCAGAGAACCAGGCATGGAGGCTCCTCTGGGGCACGCTATCTCCAAATTGGTGAAAGGATAAAAAGGAAATGTTATCTTAATGGTGGTGATACTTCAGTCGCTCAGCTACCAGCATAATATATCAGCTCTGAAAAATTGGCCCAGTGTGCTTCATTAAATGAATTTACATCTGTGGAAGAAAGAGGGAGGGAGGGAGGGAGGGAGGGAGAGAGAGAGATTAAAAGGACTCATTAATTTGCAAGGAGGTTACTCTGGATCAAACACTATGGCTGTATTCTTTCAAATTAGGCAGCCACATCTTATTTATGGGCTCTCTCGGTTTCACTTGTCCCTTCCTCTGTCAACTGTATTTTCCTTAACACTAGATTGTCATTGTCACCAATGTCCCCACTTGTGGCTTAAACAAAGAAACTTCCTGGTGGAAGCTCTGAATACTGCTCTTCATGGGGAACTCCCACATATTGCTATGGGGGTGGGGGCCAAAGATGGATGAGATTAAAATGGAGCAAAAAATAAGTAGTTTTGTACTATAATGCATTTTAGCAATATTAAACAAAGTTCCTAATTGAACAGTCTTTTCATATACAACTCCCTCAAAAATACCAAATGATTTTTTTTTAAAGAACAATGGACTAAAACTAAATATTTATGTCTAAAAGATATAACCCAAAGATATAAGCATCAGTAATACAGTGGTGACTATTGTAAATAGGCTCTAGAAACAAATCTGCCCAAACCATTATTGTCAACAGAAGGGAGAAATTATATTTGGTTGAGAGTGGATGGATCGCCCCCCCCCCCCATGATTTTTGTCAGACACTATAAAGGTCAACAAGAATGATGGCTTATTTTACAATAGTGACCTTTGTAATTGTTATTGTGTTTAAACTATGTGCAATTAAGAAGGAATGGATGCTTTGTCAGATAAACATTTCAGCAACGATGACATCAAATTAAATCATAATAGAGGGATGGGGAATCTGTGGCTCTCCAGACATTGGTGGATTACAGTTCCTATCTTAGCTGACCACTGGCCTTGCAGGTTGGGGCTGTTGAGAGCTGGAGTCAAACAATATCTAAGCGCTACAGATTCCTCTTCCTTGTCCTAAAGGATTCTGGTAAGTATCTGTGGAGTGCCTGTGTCTCCTGTATTCTCTGTCCCAGCACAGTTCTTCATCCCTGCTGTTGGGTACCTATGGTATGTAGCTTTGACGTCATAATATGTGGGAATTATGGTAAATTACATTCATGGTAGTTGGGAAGTAGAGTATGAAAATGAGAGTTTGGTGTATGTAGAGCATTTCTCCTGCATTTGGACTCTCCTCTGTATTCATTCTTTGCCTTCCTATTTATTATTTTAATATAGAAATGTTTAAAGATGAATATACATGTCAATTCTACACATTGCTTTTCTTTTCTTATACTGGCTGCATGCAAACCATACATTTAAAGCATGTTAAAGGTAAAGGTAAAGGTAAAGGGACCCCTGACAAATAGGTCCAGTCGTGAACTCTGGGGTTGTGGTGCTCATCTTGCTTTACTGGCCGAGGGAGCCGGCGTACAGCTTCCGGGTCATGTGGCCAGCATGACTAAGCCGCTTCTGGCAAACCAGAGCAGCGCACGGAAACGCCGTTTACCTTCCCGCTGGAGCAGTACCTATTTATCTACTTGCACTTTGATGTGCTTTCGAACTGCTAGGTTGGCAGGAGCAGGGACTGAGCAATGGGCGCTCACCCCGTCGCGGGGATTCAAACCACCGACCTTCTGATCGTCAAGCCCTAGGCTCAGTGGTTTAGCCCACAGCACCACCTGCATCCCAAAGCACGTTACTTTCACCAAAGAATCCTGAGTATTGTTGTTTGTTAAGAGTGTTGGGAATTGTAGCTCTGTGGAGGGGAAACCACAGTTCCCATGATTATTGAGGGGGACACCATGCATTTAAATAAAGGGTGTGTATGCCGCCACTATTTATGTAAGCCATGTTTAAGCCTAAGAAATCACAGTGTTCTCGATCACGCATCACACTGTTGAGAAGATAATATCAGTCGTGTGAGAGACAAAAAGAAAATAATGGATAGATAAGATGACAGAAAATGGCCCACTGAGGAGATGCACAGAAAGGAAACAAAAGTCAAAGCTCCTGCCTGCTAGAACATTTCATATAACATATAACAGTATCAACTGTACTGTATCAACAAGCCTTCCATTTAATGTCAATGAGGCTTATAAGTTCAACGAGAACACAGCTTGTCCTTTTAGCTGGTGATGATGGGGAAATACTCCCCAATACTGACAGAGAATTAGATGGGGAAATTGCATGAATGCATATTAATAGTGTCATCAAATGAGTTTTTATCATAAACAATTCATGCTGTGCTAGAATAGTTAGAAATAAGTGTGTAGTAAAGCAAATGAGCTTTGCTTGATCATCTATGAAAAGTCTCCCATACACTGAAAATGGATTCCCTTGGCATTCCCGCACCCAACACAATTTCAATTGAGATGCTTCTTTTCAAACTAAATCGCTAGACACACTCTCCCTTTATTTTGCATTACTCTCTCATTACAACATCTTTCTCTGTTCGTCCAAACAAAATAGCAGCCTCTCATTTCTCAGTAAAGCACATTTGTCAAAGAAAAATGATGTACTATGCGTTTGATATGGAAGAACGTGAACAAAATGACGGTAATCAGATAACATAAAGCAGACTGCGCTTCAGCTGTGCCTGTTTCCTCTCTGTGCATAAGCACTTATCTATCTAACATGATTGTGTCAGACCTTCAGGTGTTATATCATGAAAAATATAGTTCTGCTGTAATGAAATATTCCCCAACTCATTTTCTAGACCTTTATAAGGAGGGGCTTTCTGGGGTTCCCCCCCTTCAATGGTGGGCCTATTCTTCATACGCCCTTAACATGGTCTTCTTTCACTGGCTGGTTTACAAACTCCAGTTGTCCTTGGAAACTAGGGCAGTGGAAGGGAACCTAGAGTCCAGAGGCCCAAATATGTTACACAAAAGAGGGGTTAACAGGATTTCTACAAAGCAATAAAGGATTTCTTATCACCTGAAGAACTTACCCTCCAACATTTCTCCAACGAAAAGAGGGATGTTGCATTCCATAATGATAATTTTATTATTTAACCCCACACAACTTACTGGGTTGCCTGCCCCCACCACTCTGGGCAGCTTCCAACATAATAAAACATTAAACGTTAAAAAACTTCCCTATACAGGATTGTCTTCAGACAGCTTGGGGGTCGGATAACTCTGTACCCTCCAACATTTCTCCAATGAAAATAGGGACGTCCTAAGGAAAAGCGGGACATTTGGGATCAAATCAGAAACTGGGATGGCTTCTCCAAATTGGGGATGCTCTGGAAAACAGGGACACTTGGAGGGTCTGTAAGAAGAGCTCTTTACCCCAAATGCATTGGGATTAATAAATCAATGACCTATGTCGGCACCGTCAATACAATCCTCTATATGCCCATTCAGAAGCAAGCCCCACTAAATTCAGTGGGACTCACTCCCAGGTAAGCTAATACAGGTTTGCAGCTTGAATCCATCAATACTAATAAGTAACATAATCAATATAGCAGATGGGATTGCAAGTTGTTGGCCAATACACTAAAAGGTGGGATTTCAGTGGCTTCTTTTCTTTGTCATTCTCATTATTTGAGGTCTGCTTATGTCTCTTCATTTCAGTATATATTCATTTCATATCAGTATCTACTGTAGGAGTTCTTGGAGGTGTAACATTTCAGTAAAATAAAATAAAAATGGCATGACAGGCATTTTTACATAGACAATTTTTTCTGCTAACTACTTTCAGTGTTTAGTATTTTCTTTGGGTTTAACAATGTGAATATATAATATGCTTTACTGGAATCCGTATGTTTAAAAAAGGGTAGTGCTTGCAAGTGGTCAGTTATGTTTATATTTTCAGAAAAAGAATATAAAACCAATAGTTTGGAGGAATGAGTGGAAAGCTATAAAATATTCCATAGAATATTGTATTAGTTTTTGAACATTTCACACTGCAGAACAATAGGCAAACCATGCTCCAAAATAGCAGGAAAGCAAGAAGGCACTAATCAATTGCTATTTGCTTGAATGTGGATTGTCTCATTTACAGCACAAGGAGAGCAATTCTGAAACCACTTACAAGTATTGTGCCAATGAAAGCAGTGGACATGCAGTGTAATCATGCCCTATAATATATTCAAAGCAAAACATTTTCTAAGTGTGGACCCTTATGCAGCCAAAATAGTTTACACGAACCATGGAAAGTCTTTAGGGGAAAAGTCCCCTAAGTGGTGGTGGTTAGACCCAAATCATCTCAGTGGGAACAGAATGCCTACCAACTGTTGAGGGTGAGGAAAACCCATACAAATGAAGAGGGGGAATGGAGTATCCTGGGAAAGGGCATGGCTAGCTGGAATCTCACTTGTTTGTCCAAATCCTGTAGGAGGCATCCGTATTTGAAATATCTCCATTGCTAGTTGACTGTTGATGATTGACCAAGCTCTCTGCTTGGAAGATCTGAGTTCCTGCCTTGCCCAGCCTTCCATGAATATAAGCTTCTGGGGGAAACCAGAGTTGAGATAAAAGGCCGTAAGAAAGCAAATGGAAGACTCTAGCCCTTTGCTTCATCAGTAATGAAAACTACAAATACAATACAATATTTTAAATAAGAAAAACAAAATCTTTACAAATCTAATTGATCTCCCCTCGACTTCCCTCCCTCCCTTTCTGTGGTTACTTTTTTTTATCTTTTTATTATTGCATATCCAATTCAAATCTATTTACTAATTTCCCTTATCTTCCCCATCGTTATCGGTTACTGCACGTGTTTATATAGTCCTGCTAATGTTTTGATTTGTTTGCAATGTATCTTCAAATAATCAATAAATTTTCCTCATTCTATTTTCAAAGTCTCTCTTGATTTCTTATTCTTTCAGTAAGTTTCGCCATTTCTGAGTACTCCATTAATTTTAGTTGCCAATCGTCATTTGTTGGAACTGATTCTTCCTTCCATCTTTGGGCTCAGCTTGTCCTTTTTGACTGGCAACTATTTTCCAATGACTGAACCTAGGATATTCTGTATGCATAATGTCTGTTTTACCACTGACCTAAGGTCCTTCCTTGCATAATAGTGAAAGGCACATGATGCAGAGACCTTGCCAAGTTTAAACAGGCCCGTTTCTGGTTTGTGCCTGATGGTGATGGGAGACTGCTTTTAGAACTCTGGGCACGCCAACCTGTGTTCCATGAAGGAAGAACAGTAGAAACATAAATACTGTATGGGAAGTAAGGAGATGAACTGTGGTACCAAGAACATTAAGCAGAAATACATCTGAGATGTAGGAAAGGAGAGGATTCCCCCATTCTCTTTACAAAGATAACCATGTTTTCCTTTGGTAAAATATTGCATGAATATTATGCTGTTCATTCCTTGAAGATTGCGACGGAAAAACCTTCAAAGAGTCGTGCAAATGCTCAAATGCCACAAATGTACTTGTGGTATTGCACTGCTATGCTTCCTCCAACACATATGAAATCAGGAAATACTGGGAATTTCTGAAACAGCCAACTTTCTTGATCCTTCCAGATAGAATATCTTCAGCCAAGGTTCCAGTACAAATCTGGAGATGTGCGTGCTTGTACTGGACTCATCCAGACCTCTGAACATTTTGAAGTTCATACATATTTGAGAACAAATCTAGCAGGAATTTGTTCAGCAGGAGAGGAACGAATTAGCTACCACTTAACTAAGAGGCCTGCCACATATCATAAAATATCATGGTCTTCTCTTACATTACATCTATATGCTTTTGGGCTAGATCTGAGTTTTAATAAAAATTATTCAATTTGGGAGTGTATGGAATGTAAGGGGAGGCATAGCACCGCTGGTTGGGACACGTAATGCTATTTCTGGGGTAGTTTGTCCATCTTTGGTCCCCATTTTGTACTCAGCTCTCACTTGTTGCTCCTAGAAGCTGTCAGCATGCGACAGTGGCCACACCCTAAGACAGTTGGATGGCGACTTCTATGCTTCCTTCTGGCAACTCCTGCAGCTATGTTGGTGCCAAACATATTGGTCTGCTTTCCTTTGGACCATATCAGCAAGCCTGATATGGTCTTGTCATCTGGCCAGCTCAGGACCTCCATACCCACTGCCCAGGCTTGCACTCTGGGGAAGCTACTTTGGTACTACTAACACAATGGTTTGACTTCACTCTTGGAGGTGTGCTATATTATTTCTTGAGACAGATGGATGCCAGCAACAGTCAAATTAAAGCACATAAGCCTGTAAATACCGGTCCCAAATCACGCAAAGTCTGTAACTGCCTGTGCTCCCTGCTCTTCCTGCTTTAACATAAAAATGGTAGCAAGAAATCATTAATGCTAATTTGTTTTCAGTCAATTTTAACTTAGAAATGTGACATCAGCCTGCTAAACCTGCACCTGATGAATGCATGTACGTAGGAATGAATGATTTATCATGGTCACAGATGACTAAAGATCTGATGAAGTAGTTCCTTCCTTCCTTCCTTCCTTCCTTCCTTCTTCCTTCCTTCCTTCCTTCCTTCCTTCCTTTCTTCTTCTTCTTCTTCTTCTTTTTCTTCTTCTTCTTCTTCTTCTCTTCTTCTTCTTCTTCTTCTTCTCCTCTTCTTTGGCGATCACTCACAGTTGAGTAAGATTATTTTCCAAAACAGGGTTTTAGCAGTGAGTCCGTAAGTGACCGTGGAGGACAATTCTGGATCCACACATCCTTCCACAGTGGGGACATATGTTTCCGTGCAGGAGTTGATCATGGTGAGGGTTTGCCATCATACCATCACAGGGTCAGTTGGCTGCATCTGGTGGAGGTGTATCAGGTGTGGCAGTAAGGAAAGCACTGCCCATTCAAGGACCATCTACCTCCTTTTCTCTGGCAACCTCCCTCCCCCAAGTCTGTCTGTGGTATGAGATTGTCTGCCCTCTCCACCACACTCTTGCTCCCTCCCCCCTCTCTCCAGTCAGCCAGAATGGAGTCTCAGCTATAAATGTTCTGAACAATAACTGAGAATGCATTATTTTAAAACTTCCAGAGTTGAGAATTTGGAGACATTTTTATTCAGAAGGCTTTCCTAGCTGATCTTTGTCATGAGTTTCTGCATGGGTTATATATATATATATATATATATATATATATATATATATATATATATATATATATCAATCACTTGCTTTTTGTGTTTTCCACTGTTTTCCACTGTTTTTATTGTATGTCACCTTGAGACAATTATATAGAAGCCAATAAATAAATGCATAAATAATAGCTACAATAATAAATGATATCTTGTATCAATTAAATCCCACACTTCTGAAGCATAGAAGAGGAAATACTTTGTAATCCAAATAACAAAACGGTAGCTAGTGATAAGCAGAAACTGAAACGCTTGTAAAACAATAGCATAGTTTTAACTCAATTTTATCTTTGCTAGCTCTAGATTCAAAGCATTGTCACTGTGTAAAAGAGAACTAGGGGGTGGGGAAACCTCACAAAGTTCCATCTATCTCACAATATGTTATTAGGAAGTTGGGTAGGAGTTTGGAAACTCTGCTATTTACAGTTGGTTTTGTTTCCAGGTCTTTGAGGTCACCACTGCTTCTGTTCTGCAATGAAAACTCAGCATGCATCACTAATGAATTCTTAAAGAACATTTACAGTTCCTGTGAGATTATCAAATCACCCTCTTCCTTTTCCTTATAGCACTTTCCAAAGACTGTTACTTTTTAATATTTTGCGGTTAGGGCTGGTGGCATCTTCTGGCTCCTAAGAGTTTCCTGGCATGCCAGAGGCAAGAAGCCAATCGATGTAGTTTCAGGACTCTTCAAGGGGAAGGTCAAAAGGTTGGGTTTTTAATGTTAGAATATATATCATATGTTCCTGCTCCAGGAGTCATATAAACCTCTCTTGTGGGAAAACGATCTAAGTGATTGTTCTTGGACAAGTATACACCAGCTAGCAGGCAATCTCTGTTAAATGAATTTGGAGAATTAAACCACTCTTAAACAGCACGATGTAACAAGCTATCAAAAAGTATTTTGTTAATCCAATTTGTTTTCAAATGCAGTATAAAAAATATTTAAGAACTTAAATATTAAAGCAAAATATTAAAGCATGTTGAGGCTATGCTAGCTTCCTGCGAGGTAGGTTGCTGTTGCTTATTAGAATGTAGGGGGCAAAAAGCTCCCTCCATTGTACATACTGCCAGCTGCCTTGCATACAAGCAAAGACATGGGTAAAGGGCTCCTTAATCTCCTCCTATGCAAATTAAGCTATGGGGATGGGTCATAGTTCAGTGATGGAGCATCTGTTTTGCATGCAGAAGATTCCAGGTTCAATCTTCAACATCTTTGGGCACTGGTGGGCACTCCTATCTGAAATCCCAGAAAGCTGATGCCAGTAGACAACACTGGATTAGATGGGCCAATGTTTGATTTGGTATAAGGCTGCTTCCTGTTTCTACTCATAGCTGAGTAAGAAAGATTAAGGATTCTGTTGCCTTTGTGAGTGGCTTTAGGGCCCAATGGAAGGCTCTGCCAAATCCTAGATAGACAGGTATTTTTAAAAGAGCCATTTTTCTATACTTCACCGCATGCAGGAGTCTAAAAGTAGAATCAAAGTCCTTCAAAAAAGATGGCTGATGCTAAACAGGATTACCAACCATACTTCCAAGGCCACCATTCTAACTAAAAAAAATGAAGTTACAAATAGCACATATTCAACCCGAAGGCAGTTGTTTACATTGTTATTGCTTAAGTCCTTTTGATTTCAAGTAGGTTGAGAGAAGTGTTGCATATATACACCTTTTAAAGCACATCTGCATCTTGTCAGAGAGTTTCATATTTCACCATTGCATTGACATGACTGGGTATCCATTGGTCAATGTGTGGATTGGACTTTGTGATGCAATTGTTGGTTGCGTGATGTTGACAGTTTAACTATTCATAAAAAACCTCCAACATTATTCCTTGTTAATGATGAGTTCAAGAACATCTTCTTCCTTCCCAGTTTTAATCATTTGCAGATTTTGAAGAACCACATTTGTCAAAGTTGAAGGCATGGCATTTCTTCAACTACACATGCAGTACCACTTATGGAATGCTCTCCCCAAAAGGGTCAGCTGGCACCTACATGAACATCTTTTTTGCACTTGGAGAAGTCTTCTCTCTTCTTTCAGGCCTTCAGTTGTTGCATCTCATAGTCACTGCTGTTATTTTGTTTCTGTTGATTCATTTTTAATGGTGGTCATGTTTAGATTGTTGGGGGAGATGGGTTCTTGATTATTGGATGATCACTTGTTGTGGTGTAGCTGACTGTTCTGTGTCCTTTATATTTTTATATGTAATTTTCGTCTGTGGTGATAGTAAGTCACCTTCAGTCTTGGCATAAGCCAGGCAATGACTTGGTTTTCAAACAACTTAGTTCTCAAATGTTTTGGCTCCCAAATGCCGCAAACCTGAAAGTGACTGTTCTAGTTTGCAAACTATTTTTGGAAGCTGAATGTTTGACAGGGCTTACGTGGCTTCTGATTGGCTGCAGGAGCTTCCTGCAGCCAATCAGATGCAGCACTTTGGTTTCCGAATGTTTTGGAAGTCGAACAGACTTCTGGAATGGATTCCGTTGACTTCCAAGGTACGACTGTAATACTAATAATGATGATGATATTACTGCTAATTACCAATGTACTTGATGCTGTGTCCCAAAAGCACAGTAACACAAGTGGTGGGGCCACAGCCTTAAATTCCAAGCATGAGGTGGATTTGATTGCAGACCTAAACAGTGGCAGTCATAGTTACTGATTACCTCTACAGGTTTTCTTCACTGTTCAGGACAATGAATGCCAAAAATGATTTTTCGATTTCGGAGCATATTTTAGTAGCAGAATGCTATTTTTTATATATAGAAAATAACAAACTGAGTGCATATTGGCTTACATTTGGAACATGTGGATGTTATTGCATGATCAAGACATCAAGCTTAATTTGTTTAATTTGTTTAAACAACAATCCTCAATTAATTTATAATGGATTTGGAGCTTTTAATTTTGAATTCTTATGCAATCACATTCACTTGTCAAGATGTGCCTTGGAGCTGCAAAGAGAAATAGATGCCCAGAGTGGAGGAGGTAGTGCACATATCCTGAAAACAAGGTTTTCTACTTATGCTTGTGGGGATTACATACTGTACCCCTAGATGCTTTCCTTTGCACTCTGGCTTAACTCAAGCTCAGCGCAAAGGAAGATTCCTGCTGAAAGCTCCTGATCAGGAACTCCCAAGTGCAGTTGATCCCAGCAGGGCTTGCTGTCAGCAAGTCCTGCTTTCAGCAGGGATTGCTTGTGCTAGGGAATTCCCTTGCAGCAAGTAAATGTGTAATGTGTGTACATGTCAATGCTGTGTGCCAGCGCACCAGCAGATCTGGTACCAAGAGGCATAATCACACCGAGACCCAAGCAGTGACACATGTACTGCAGTGCACCTTAGCGTGGTGCAATCTTTCATTTTGTGTTCAGCATGTGGTCCCCTTGCCAAAATGGTTGGATGCCAGGGTTGTAACTAAATATCTGCGGCAGCTGATGTCATGCCTAGCCAGAATGCCTGCATACATTTCATTATGTCAGCTTTGAGGGAAATGTATACGTACTTCACAGATGCCAAGAAACCAAACACAGTGTGGGATCCCAGGTTGAATGAAGTTTCTGTTTTGGGCATCTGTCTGTATTGTGGAACCGGAACTGCAGAACAGAAAGAACTTGATCATTATATCACTTTTGTGGTTTTGTGCCAGATCCACAGTGGAGCAGGAAACTTGCGTATGGGCACGTATGGCATTTGCATATGATCGGTTTAGAGTGCATGAGTAAGAGTGGTGGTGGGAGAAGGGAAACTGTGCACCATAAGGATTTTGTCTGAAGCCAGGTCAACACTTGCCAAGATAAGAGCTGATGACTGGATTAATTGTATCGTTAGCTACCAGCGCTGACCAGACTGCTTATCATCATGCTGATAAAGAAAGCAGGCACACTATAAGCATTGCCTTTCTTGTTAGAGCCATTATATTTTTTTGGTAAGGAACTATGAAGAGGGACCCATTTGTTTTTATCTTTTTATAAAGCACCCAGTATATTTTTAGATGCTGCACAGCTATTGCCGCTTACGTTACTACTACAAAATAACAGCAGTGGCCATGATAGCAAATCAGCTCAACTGCTGTAGCCTGCAAGAAATAATGTGTCAAGAAGATGAATTCGACAAAAACTTCAGCAAATCACATTATTTCCAGCCATATGTAATGCGCTGAAGTTGAAGACATTTTGTACCCCACTGAATCAGAAATTTGAATCAGATAAAAAAGGGGTTAGTATGACCTCCACAAAATCTCCTTAATTGTATTTATTTTGGCACCTACATTGTCACAGATGTTCGTCATTACACAAGCAAAAAATAAAATAAATGTAAGCATAGTAGCTGCCTTCTAAGCAATAAAAGAAGTTGGAATAAAAATATAAGCATTTTTTATGTGTGATCTGACCATGGTCTGCATTTATTACTAACCTGCTGGGATCTAGTTTTTTTCCTTGGGAACAATACAGTGACGCAAATCCACTTAGCTATACTTGGGGCTGTTGAGATTATTCAATGGCTTAGTTAGTGAGTGGTTGAAGAGGGGATCCAACTAAGGTAGGGGAAAAAAATCATTTCAAAGGATGTTTTCAGGTCTAAAAGAGATAAGACAGTTCTGCAATCCTTTTTATCACTTTCTTGTGCCAGGTTGCTATAGATGTGTCTACAGGAATGTGGACCTAGTCATTTTAACAGTTCTGGTCTCATGGGAAATTTAGCTGACCTTGTCAACCCTGACAGAGGTGCTGTAGTAAGGAGACCTTTCAGTGTACCTCCCTGGGTTTTAAGAGGTCTATAAATAAGCCAGCAGTGCCTAACAGTACCCTAGTGTCCAAAATGCAAGCTTTAATTGTATTCAGTTTTTTTTACTGTGATGATGCCAAGGCAACACATACAAAATAAACAGGCTGCTGCTCACCAGCTACTTACTTCAGAGTAGCTCTGCTGACATCTATGAACTGCACTAAAATGTATGCTTTATGTATTGCAGCTCCAGAGTTTCTTGGCACTCATGACTGATTTCAATCCTGGAGCCTATCCTTTGGCATTAGGGATCTAATTGGTGTACCACCTACCCTGTTATTTAACCACCTGGTAGAGGTGGTGGAGCATCCCAAGACACTAGTCCTGGGGAACTATAATATACATGTTGATGGAGAGGACCATTGACAGGATCACTCATAAATGCCCTGTCTGGCCACGAAGAGACCAGGAGTCTCCTTGCTTTTCTGAGGAGCTATGGGCAATAAAGCAACTGGGATGACAGCTAGTGTGCAGGAGGCCTTCAATTAAATACATGAAGGATTGTAATTTTCTTTCCATAGGATTTTTCTCTAAAAAAATAAAACATAGGTTATTAGTGCTTATATCAGTAATAATACACTACTATGGTATTTGCAAAATATTCCCATCATCTGTTTGCATACTTACTATCCTATACCTGTGTAAAAGCCAGTCATGCAAAATAGCACAAATTATGTAGTTTTATTATTATATTATATATTACTATACTTGTCTCCCCACCCAGTGTCTGAGATATGTATTTTCCCAGGCAAATTTTATACCACCAGTATACTGAGTTACCTAGAACAGCTGTGGCAAAGAAGAAAACCTCACACATCAGGAGAAACATGCATATTTAGAGTTTGTCAGGTTTTTATGAGCATCTGATAAGTGAGAAATGGGCTTGCCTTCTTAAGAGGCTTTAGCTGCATTTACTGGGAAAATCTGTGGAATTTCATGGGATGAATTCTTAAGCGCAGCTATGAAAATGAAGAGTCTAAGAAAACATAGCATGACATTGGCACCAATATGAAAAATCCTCAACGTTTCAGCAGAACTTTCAAGATACTGTAATAGAAAAGCAAGCATGGAGACTACACACAATGGCTAATATTGGATATAACATTTTCCCAGTTAGCAGAAAGTAAGCTTACGGACAAGTTGCAATTCAAGGTAACTTAGAAGTGGAAAGCTGATCGACAAATTCTAATTCAAGGTAATCAAGTGGTTGGAAAGCCAGCTGATGAATATCAAGTGAGACATTTGCTGGTGATGCTAACTGAAGAAAAAAGCCTTAACAATTGCATCATCCCGAGGGTAGCGGAGAGTCACTCAACATCACAGGGCTCCCTATTTGTACTAGATTTATCACAATGGCAGTGGCACTCATGGTATGCTGTAACAAATGGTAACAATCACAGTCTGATGCAGTTTTGGGACAGTGGCTGACTCTACTCCAGGTCTAAGAAATTCATCTGTCTCTTTGGCCAGGGGCCTTCTCCTACCTCAGGTAAATGGCCCATAGAAACATCCTCTTGCTGCCTTCTTGCATAGTTGGTCATGTACCTTCTCCAGCAATTCCACTTTAACTCCTGGCTCATGTCACTCTCTCTTCATCTCTCTTCTGCCCATGCTACTCTTAAAAACCTCCTTTGGGCCCTCAATCTCCTCTCCCCTCCATGACCCCTCTCCTTGCTTCTTAGAGCCTGCAGTCAGAATGTACACCCTTCCTCTCTGTATCTTAACCAACGGTTTCTCTTTTGTTAAGGGGCCACCCAGGCCTTAATCTCCTGGCTTTATTTACCCTTTTCTGCCTGGACATGCTAGAACTCTTTTACCCACCTCTCCCAGTTGATCCACAAATGTTTGGTAGAGAGCTCACTTTTGGCAGTGCTGATCTTTCAGAATGGGTTACCTAGCCATTCTACACACAAACAAAACAAATCTGTTTATGAACTTGTAATACAGGACAATTGTTCAACAATCTCCTTTTGGTTTATTACTCAACAATTGACAAGTATGAAAATCACTTGTTCGCAAACTAATGAACTGGGAACTCTGTACATTGGATGTGCATGATTGCTTGGGACACACTGTGCTGGCCAGGGTTGGAACCATAGCTGAGTGATGGATCACATGCTTATAGTGTTCAGTCCCTGTATCTCCACTTAAGGGAATCAAATAGAAGATGCTGTGAAAACTTTGTATCTGGAAGTAGAGTAGACAATACTGGGACAGATGGAGAGCTGGTCTTAACCTGACAAGCAGCTTCCTGTGTTTTGAACAAGAGACGTTACTAAATTGATACTATGCTGATTTATTGTGTGGCCTCCCTAGTTCATGGTCCTGGAATCCTGATCACCAGTAATTCAATCCCTTTTGTGGTTGTGTTCTGATATGAAAACCACTATCCTACATCACATGTGACGCAGGCATACATGAGCTGTATTGCAGAACAGGGGTGGTGTTTTGGGGGATCCAAATTCCACTGAATTTCTCATTCATCTTCCTGATCACTGAAGTACAGAGTGTGGAAATGAGTTAATATTTCTAGAAGTTAAGGCAGCTTTGCAGAATGTAAGTCTTGCTGTGGATACTTTTGGCTTGATATGGTTGCAGAAAATAATGTGTTGTTTAATCTTTTAGACCACTGCAAGGGTATAAATGTATAAAGAGTGGGGATGTGTGAATATGTCACATTTTGTTTCTCCTCACTTCTCATTTTTTCCAGTCATAAGTTTAGGTTCTTCACATTTCCACATCAGTTTGTAATTTGCCAGCAGTGCAGTCCCACAGCTCCTTCCAACATGTGGACTCCTTTAGTAGGGGTGGGAGAAACTCAATTCAATTTGCATTTAAAGGCAAACTTACCTAAATTGCACTTTCTGCAACAATAAGAGACCAAAATGTAGTCACCATTCAAAATTTGTATTTCTCTGAATTTGGCAATGCAGTTTATTCCAGCAGAGTAACGTGTCCCAAAATACATATATGATGGTCAAGTGTCCACAGCAATGCATAAATTAGTAAAAATAACATGCAATAATGCATCATATGGGGGTTAATTGCTTTGCAAACAATATGCATGTCAAACAAAAATATGAATATTAGAAAAATTCACACAAAATGCTGATTACTTTTCATTAGGACTTATTTTAAAAATCCACAGACTACTCTGACAATATAGAGAACTGAATTAATAATGGAAAATGAGACCCAAAATTGACAGATTTCCCTATCCCTACATGTGAATGTGGCCATTAATCATTCCTGAAAAGCTGTGGTTTAAACTTGCTATTTGGTGTGATTGTGCATTAGCAGCAATAACAGTTGCAGCCTTCAGGAACCAGGGAGAATATTCCCTCTGATATGAAGTGTAGAACTTCAAGGGGAATTTGAGAGGCAAATGCCTGGTAGCTAGACTGCTGCACATCCCCTCAAAAGCTAACAAAATGCACATATATAGCCTCTTCTGAAAAAGGGGAGGAGATAAGATGTTGTGGTGATACATATGTCCACCATGTGGGAAAAATGCACTGATTGCCACTCTTCTATTTGGATTGATAACTGTGTGAACCAGTCTAAAATGATGACTTGCCATATTTTTCGCTCCATAAGACGCACCTTTTTCCTCCTAAAAAGTAAGGGGAAATATCTGTGTCTTATGGAGCAAATGGTGGTCCCTGGAGCTGAATTGCCTAGGGGCCAAAAGAGGATCATGCTTTTTTTTACAAAGAGAAAAGAGGGTGTTGAAAGGACCCCGCTCAGCAGCTGATCAGCAGAGATCGGGAGAGAGATAAGAGTCCCGGCTCCCTTTCAGCCCCGCCCTCCTTTGTTGAATGTGCTGCAGAGGGAGGTTGTTTGTTTCCCCAGCGACATGTGACTGGCTGATTAGATTATCTGTCTGGAAACTGTAGAAAAGGCTCCCTTTCCTTTAGAAGCTGCAGAAAAGTGAGTTGAACCCCATAAAAATGGGGGCTTTTCCTCTTTGCTTTTCCCCCTTTGCAAAAGGAGCTGTGCTTTTCCCCCTTGGCAAAAAAACAACTACAAAAACTTAGCTGATCCTCAAAAAAAACAGGGCTTTTCTCTCTTGCAAAAAGCTGCAAAACTTTAGCTGATCCTCAAGAACAACAACAACAACACAACAACAACCAGGGCTTTTAGAGGAGGAAAACCAGAAAAATATGTTTTTGTTGTTGTTTCCTCCTCTAAAAACGAGGTGTGCCCGATGGTCCGGTGCGCACTATGCAGCGAAAATATGGTACATTTGGTGAACAAGGCATTTGAAATCAAACATTGCTAATAGAATTTTCATATCACCTCCCAATATTTCCCTTGATGTTACAGCCATCAAGTAAGGAACAAACACACATAAACAAGGCCTAGCTAAGAGTGGTCCAAACAAATGTTAATTTCATAATATAAGGCATTTTGTTATGAAGCATCTTACAATGTGTGAACTGTTCATAGTGCCTTTTTTTTACTCTTTTTAATGAGAGAGCTAAGTAACTTTCAATATGCTCTTGATCATCTTTCCAGTAAATGTGTGTATGCTATTTTGTTTTGCTATGGGAAAAGTGGAAATTAACAGGTGCAGTAAATTTGGAATAGTAGATCAAAGGAAGTTAGCCAACAGAGCATTGAGTTTTAAAAGGTCATGCAACCTTAAGCGCTGGAAGAGGAACAAAAGCATTAATGCCCTTTTTCATAGCAGATTTTCTGGATCATTCTCATAAAAACAAAAGGGGTAGGCCAAGGGATATATTTAAAATGAACTCTTAAGCATGACATATTGCAAGATATTGCTTAAATTGCTATCTGGTAAATTGCAAGTTTGAGATCAAAGATCACACAATGTTTTTTTTTGTTAAGGTATAAAGACCTGACCTACTTTACATGCTGCTTATTGGTACGATGACTGAAGGTATAGAAATAGCAATATAAGCAACTTCACAGGTGTTAAAGTAAACCAAATGCCTCTGTGTTTCTCATATGACTTCATGCTTTTTATCTGCTCAAGATGTGTTAGCGGCTACTAATATATCTCTGTTTTTGTTTGTGTGTGACAAATATATATTTTAAGTGAATGTCTTTAAAAGAAAATAGGTCTCAATTTTTTTTTAAAAAAGGTTCTTTTTTAAAGCCTAAAAACATGCCATGGAAAATCAAGGACATGCAGAGATGTTAGAATTGTGTTGGCTTCTGAAACTAGGGGCTGAGCAAACAGGATGGTGAACACATTCTAATCATGTTTGCTAAACATGCTAAATGAACAAAGACTGCCCAAATAAGTCCAAGTCAACAAATTTCCAACAGTCTGTCTAGCAGCTTAAGAGGTCATGAGGCCTTGACATTAGCTTATTGATGCCAAGCCTTCCTAAGTTAATAACCATAACCGTAGGGCCATATTAGGTATGATGCAGGAGATGAATTGACAGCCTTCCAACAGGTTTTAAAAATGAAAAGCAGTTGTAGGAGGTTGTGAGTTTAAGCTGAGGAATGGAAGATAGAGGGGCTGATGAACCATTTCTCCTTTAGTTATTGGTCCACTTAAGAATTTCTATCCCTAAGCTGCTTTTTTTTTTTTTACTTGTGGAGAAAACGACACTGGTTATTGCCACTAATTTTATTGTTTCCAAGTTTCTAAGTCCAATTTTGTGTAGTGTAATTGCTGTTCCTCCACTTCTTTGCCTTGTTTTGATATGAGCTTAAAGCTGTAATAAAGATTGATTGACACTGGTACCCAAAGCTTTTCTTTGCTAGTGCACGAAGCTGGAAAAAGGTTGGAGGGGAAAGGTACCCTTCCTCTTCAGCTGCTAAACATTGTTCCCTAATGGCTTAAAAAGAAACCAACATTGAGGCACTCTTCACATCTCTCCCATGCAACATCTAGTATGTTCCTCGGTTGATTTGCATTTGGTTTCTTGGTATAGGGCTCCTTATGCTGTACCCAGTGAGCTCCCACTGCTGGTTTGGGAAGTGGTGACGCACAATGCCAGCGACAATCCATATCTAGCCTGTATCTATCCTGACATTCCTTATGAAATACCATGTTTTGATTCATTTCCTAGCAGTGTTTTAAGATGTTACTATGTAAATAACCTAGGTCTCACATAGAATCACATTGCAATTTTCACCCCTAATGAATTTATGCAGCCATGCCACAGCACCCCATGTTCTGGCAACCTCCTGTTGGGTTATTGTAATGGTGATGGGACTAACCTTGAATCATATAATTGTAAAGTTGGAAAGGACTATCTAGTCCAACCCCCTGCAATGAAGATGGTTCAGAAGCTGCAGTTAAGGCAAAATGTGGCTGCTAGAATAATATGGCAACGTATGTTTGTTTGTTACTAGATATGCATTTTTTGTGTTTTTATATTGTAAAGTGCCCCGTGAGCCTCAGATGAAGGGTGGTATAGAAACTAATTAATTAATTAATTAATTGAATTCTGAGTGGTTCTACAAGGCAGAATCATGCAACACCAATTCTGTACTGACTGCGTATATGCTACTGAGCTTAATTCAAGGTATTAATTTATTGTTATTAAATAAAACCGTAAATGACTTGGGACTAAAGGCAGTTAAAAGCCATAGTGCAGCTGCTGGTAAAAGCAAACAAAAATGCCTGTAATTGGGAACTGCTGTGTTAGACCTGGCTGGCTCATCTAGGAAGCCAAATTCCCTTGCAGATCCCAATTGCCCTACAATAGTATTACAAGTGTCAACAGCAGACATTAGATATTAAAGTGTATTACACTCTCTCTGCCTGGGTAGATGGTCCAGGCTTTTTGTCCCTCTGAAGCTGGTGGGCATTGGTGGGAGATAACAAAACTTATAAGGTTGTTGCTGTTAGTTAGCTGTGTTATTGAATTATGTTTTAACTGATGATGCTTCAGTTGTTGCAGATGATCATAGAATCATAGAGTTGGAAGAGACCACAAGGGCCATCCAGTCCAACCCCCTGCCAAGCAGGAAACACCCTCAAAGCATTCCTGACAGATGGCTGTCAAGCCTCCGCTTAAAGACCTCCAAAGAAGGAGACTCCACCACACTCCTTGGCAGCAAATTCCACTGTCGAGCAGCTCTTACTGTCAGGAAGTTCTTCCTAATGTTTAGGTGGAATCTTCTTTCTTGTAGTTTGAATCCATTGCCCCGTGTCCTCTTCTCTGGAGCAGCAGAAAACAACCTTTCTCCCTCCTCTATATGACATCCTTTATATATTTGAACATGGCTATCATATCACCCCTTAATTTTTTTAATGATTTTAGTGTGGTCTTAACTGATATTGTGGGAGATTTGTTTGTTTTTACTCTGCCATCTGCCCAGAGATCAGGAATTGATGATCAAGAATGGTGTACCCATTGATTGAAATAAATAAATAAAGTTCAGAGGGTGGCAACACGAGAATGGGCCTTTTCTGCAGTGGCTCCTCGTCTGTGGAATGCTCTCCCCAGGGAAGTTCACCTAGTGCCTTTATTATACACCTTTAGGTGCCAGGCAAAAATGTTCCTTTTTAACCAGGCCTTTGGTTGATCCAATTTACATCCTATGCCCTAATTTTTTTTGGGGGGGGCATTATTGGGTTGTTGTTTTTATTTTTTTAGGTATTTTGTGGTTTTATATCTTGATTTTATTCTATGAACTACCCTGAGACCCTTGGGTATAGGGCAGTATATAAATTCATAATAATTAATTAGGCAGAAACTTTCCAGCTTGACATCTGCAGAAACTTTCCAGCTTGACATCTGCCTTCTCAGTTTCATTTTAAAATCTTTCCTTCATTTTTGCAAAGTAAGAGATACAGTAGTATGTATGTCACAGCTCTCCTAACAAACTAAATTAACTAAGAAGTCTTCCACGAGCAACACACACTGATGGTAAAATTAAATCATATTATACAATAATTGCAGCATTGCCACAATTAGCAATTTTGACTTTCTGAAGGGGAAGAGAAATAGTATATCCAAATTAGCTTAAATGCAGGCAACTAACCTTCAAAATAGTCATCAATGCTGAACAAGTCAACTTGGATTCTTCTTACATCTTCAAGCGCTCTCCCCTCTCCTCATTATTAGTCTAAATATTACAATAATCAAATTCAAATGGAAATTGTGGTTGTTTTATATACTGGGGTTTTTTTTTTTGTAGGAACAGGACAACTGGATTAAATGAGGTAAAAATATGGACTGGCATTTTGATGCTGATGTCATTATGTGGATGCTGTAAAAACATGCCATGAATGAGCAGTAGTGATTCAGAATAAATTTCTGTGTGGAAGCACCCATTGTCCGAAACTGAAAATACTGCCACAATCTATGAAAAGAAGCATAGATGTTAAAATATCTGTTTTAAAATGTGGACAGTCAAGGTGGTACCATTCTAGGCCTAGGCCAACATCCAGCCAGCAGATGTGTGAATGAAACAAAGGAAGGAAGTGAACTATATAAGTAAATAATTTACTTTGCTTTCATCAATTACCGCAACCCTGCACAGACACACCCGTGCTCTTATGCACACATACGCTGCGTTAGGCTTTCCTGTCAATAGTAAATTTACTACAACAAAAAAGTGTAATGTTCATTGTACTTGATGTAGGTTGTAAGGAAGTTGGTGGGGAAAATAGCATTACTAAGCAAAGTGTGTTGATTCAACAGTTTTGCTTCAGATTCCAAGAATACAATGAAAGGATCTTTTGAGGAACAAACTGTGTGCCATTACAACTCTCCCAATTCATGATGATATTGTGGGTGGAATGATAGATGTGAAGATATGAAAAAGCTATGTACATTGTCTTTTGTGTTCCTCCAAGTTCTTAATAGAATAGTAATGTTTTTAACTCAATTTCTCAGCTCTAGTGGTTTATATCTTAATGCTTCTTGTCTCCACTACAAAGTTCACGCAGTTCACCTGCAGTTGGGCAGCAGTTGGATTCAGACATTATACTCTTTATTATTTTAGGCAATGGTTTAGTTATTGCTAGAAATGGAGGAATAAATTAGATTCAATATGCATTTAGACTTTCAAATTTGTACTTTCTGACATGCATCACCAGCTCAGTCTGATGAACGTCCATAGTAGCTCCCAGCACTAGCCTGAATTGTTTTCATACACTTGCACATAAAAAGCTGTTTGCAGCCTGGCACTGGAAGATTCTTCATTGTATGCATGCTACTGACAAACACTTGAATATGTAAATTATGTTGAGATCAGACTTACAATCACCCTGTATGCAGCTCTGAATTCCCCTTCATTTCAATTGAATCATCTGTTCTATATGTACACAGAGGTTTTGTGTTGGTAAAGTTGGTAAAGTGTAATGCATTGGGCTGATTTAGGCTAGGACTGGATCCAAGACTACAATGGGAACTATGCTTCTTTGTGAGTCAGAAAGGCTGACACAAGAGATGAAATTCTAATTCAGTTTCTTCCTTCCGATTCGATGTTGTGCAGTACTGAATATTGTAGCAAGGAGTCTGTGACACTGACCAACTTATGTATTAACAGTAAAATGTAATGAAGTTTAATGAAGCAGAAAACTAAGACTGTAATCCCAGGCTGACTTGTACAGTCCAATAGTTAATAAATTACCATAATGCAGAGACTTTGCCCTGTCGAGACCTGTTTAGATTTCTTTAGCTACAGCAACTATAATGAGGTTAACATGTGACAATTAAGACAATTTGCCATTTTTTGTTATAAGACGAAATGCAAGATTTTTCCATTCCTTCTGAGAAAATAACGATTTTGCATTTTTGTTTTGTTTTTGGCGTCTAGACAATAAGTTTCAGTACATGTATTTATTTTGCTTCTCTGTGCCTAATTCGCTCCCAGCTTAAATTAATGAGGCTTAAATGTGATTCACTTTATGCTCTTCATAGCTATTGTACAGAACTGATGATATTGTGAACTATAGCAATAGTCAAGTTTCCGTAGATGCGCACCGTAAATCATTTAAGTTTCATTTTAAGATTCTCATATGCCCATATGTTTAGCGCATTCATTTGAAGGCATATTGTGATGTCTTCTTTGTGTGTTCAGGTAAGTTTTCTTCTCTTCAGTGCTTAATTTCTGAAATGAGAAGCACCGGATCGAGTCCTGCCTGAAAATGACATAAATTAAGACCTGCTGGTACTTCTGCAGTTGGCTGCTGCTTCTGGAATATTAATTTTCTTACACGTTATCCATCCAATAAGTTTTGAAAGGAGTGCAAAGAAAGTTGGTAAACCAATGTGTATAAATCAAATCAAATTCTGTCAGATGGATTTGTATGTTAAAGTTTTGGGCTTGTTCCCCCCAAAAGCAAGAATGGGGAACCTGCAAGCCCTCTAAATGTTTCTAGACTCCAATTCCCATCAGCACTAGCTAGCCCAGCCACGGGTCAGGGTGATGGGAATTGTTCTCCAGAAACAGTTTCTTATTTTAAAAGTCAATAGTGATTGCTCAGGAAAGTGGTGCTGAAACCTCATTGCTGTTATTTGTTTGAGGTATTTATAACCACTCTTGGAGGAGGAGGAGGAGTTTGCGTTGGTGGCTGTCAGGTAAAAGAGAGAAAGTAAATTCACCTTTTCCACACACTACCTTTGGTTGCTAAAAACAGTTGACAGTAAAAGCACAGCCTTGCCTCAAATCCCCTGTGTATTTTGCTCCATATATTCTTCTCCATATCTTCTTCTCCCTTTCCAGTTTACAGTGTGTCAGAAGGGAGAAAAAAATTGATCGAAGAAGAACCAAGTGTGAGGGAAGTAGAACATGGAAAAGAGAAGGACCTCTTATTCCCTCTTATTGTTAAAACAGAAACTGACAGTTAATTGAATATACTGTCATTTATAGTTTGGTTAATAATAAAAATAATAATCCAAAACAATTTGCTGATACAGATACCAATTTAGGGTTTTGAAATTATTACAATATGTTTGTGCGGTTTGAGGACAGGGAAGGATATAACCTTAGTAACTTTATTTATGTGGTGCCTCATTTCCATTCTCTAAAATCAGTGGGCTATCCCATTAGGCTTCCTTTCAAAATGGTATCATATTTTGGTTCATTTCTTCAGTTCCGTGCAGTGCTCTTCTTTTGATTAGTCCATCCTGGACAGTTTAAACAAACAAAGAGATTTTTTTTTTTTAACCAAAGCATGTCGTTTTGGCCATTTTCAACAGGGCTCGAGGGAACACTGAGTTCAAGCGAATACACAACGTTTCATTCGTTAAATGTCTGGCAACTTTGTGCAAACAGATTTTTATAAATGGCAAATATGCCTGTCAGAACAACAAACTGTGTGTATCTCCTAACGTACCGTACTTCTGGAATTGGCAGGTGGCTGTTTCATTGTGGCTTTGTGTTCTCGGGTGGTTAATGGATAATTGTTAGAATTGGCTTGTAAAATTCACAGGGCTATGTCAGGGCACCAGGCTCCATTATGCACTGCATTCCAAATGCAAGGGCTGTATGGGCATCCTAAGGGATGTGGGTGGCACTGTGGGTTAAACCACAGAACCTAGGCTTGCTGATCAGAAGGTCAGCGGTTCGAATCCCCGCGACGGGGTGAGCTCCCATTTCTCGGTCCCTGCTCCTGCCAACCTAGCATTTAAAAGCACGTCAAGGGCAAGTAGATAAATAGGTATCGCTCTGGCGGGAAGGTAACGGTGTTTCCATGCGCTGCTCTGGTTCACCAGAAGCGGCTTAGTCATGCTGGCCACATGACCCGGAAGTTGTACGCCAGCTCCCTTAGCCAGTAACATGAGATGAGCACCGCAACCCCAGAGTCGGACATGACTGGACCTAATGGTCAGGGGCCCCTTTACCTTTAATGTGCATCCTAGAAAGTAGTATGAATGCTGGAGACACATTTATTGCAACTACAAAACCATGCATGAAATCTTATACCATGAATGTGCACTAGGCAGTCTTGACCTACTTTGTCTCGACTGGCTGACCCATGGGCCATCTTGATTCACAGCACTGGTGCCCTTGACAGGAATGCAACTGAGACTGAGGTTCTGGTGTGACATTTAAACTCCTTCTTGGCACTGTGGTAAAGACTGCAAAGCGTGATGGAGAGTGAAGATTTATGTTGTGCTGGAATTATGGGAGAGATGGCACAGTCTATGTTTCTCTTACCCAAAAGCAATTATTTTATAATGTTAAATCTCAATGAATTCTCCCCGCCTACCCCAAACAAATATTAGTGTTAAGAGTGTTACAAATTGTAATCCTGTTTGTATCCTCAAGCATAATCAGTTGTAGTTAATACAAACACATGGGCACTGAAAGATTCCTTTATTAATTTCTCAGTTATGTTATATAAGTTATAGAAATTGTTAACATACTAGAGAAGCAGGCTGTGAGACTTAATTCTAATCACCACTGAAATACTGGGAAATTTATAACAAATATGCAACAAGTATTTTACTTAAAAATACAGGAATCATTGTGTGCAGTGGCTAACTGAAGCTATATCTTCCACGTTCAGTTCAAAGAAATAGCTCCAAGATCATCATTGCCAAAAAGTGAGTAATGCTATTAATATCTTCCAACCCTTTCTCTCTTTAAAAATAGTTTATTGAGGCTTTCCATATCAAAGAAAAGCAAGCAGGAAATAGTAAAATCTTAGAGCATATATGCCTATACATTTGGTTACAGCAAACATAAGAGCAAAACAAGCAGACAACAGAAAATATCCCAGAAATATACAATCCACAACACACAAACAAATAAAGTGAAACCAGCCTATAGTATCACTCAATAAACACACATAAGTTGACAGAGGAAGCCATTCATGCTCTTTGACCAAAACATATTTAACAAAACAAAATAATTTCACATAAAACATGGTTTTTTCCTTGGATTCTTTCCTTTTCTCAGTTGACAAGTACATTTCCCCACAAGGACACCAGCCAAATCAGAGAATACCACTTTTCCATCAAATTAGCTGTTACTAATTTTCAGTTTGTGCTACCACCATATGAGCTGCAATAAAAAAGGGGGACCCTCTATAAAGTATACTTTTGTGTCCATCATCAAAAATGGACAGCAGCGCCATAAGTGGATCTGGTGGCAAACCTATCCTGTAATCAACTGGGAGCTCATGAAAAACCTTCTCCCCAAATTCCTCAGTTACTGGGTAAATCCACTACAAATGTGGTAAAATGTTCCTAGCTCTTCACACCTCCAGCAATTTAGGCTGGTACCATGAGCTATACTATTAAAGTCTGAGAGTCTGATGACAACTATGAGTTTTTAAAAAAATCTTTTAAAAAAATCTTATATCTTGCTGATGTGGAATGAAATGGAGCTTTCTCTCATACATTGTCCTGTTTTTCTGAATCTATTCCCTTACCTCTTCCCATACCTGACATGGACAATGAAGTGTACCAATAAATGCAGTCAGCAACATTTTGTACATTCCATATAATATGTCTTTGTCTCAGCTTTCTTGTCCCCATTGGCAAACCACAGCCCACCCTGACTTTGCCAGGAAGATTTCTGTTAATGGTGGAACCTGGTTAGTTGGATTTTTTTTTATAAGCATGCAAGGTAACTGTAGCTTCAGGTTGTGTTCTGTCACACACACACACATATGTAGGGATGACAAAAAGAGCAAGAGAGTATGTCCTACCCATGTATGGCTATGGCTTCACACACCATCAGCTGTGACTCTTCCCACCATTGACTCTGACTCCCAATGGACTTTTCCCAGTGGTCCTTCATAGAAAAAGTTTCTTCCTCCCCTGGTTTAAATATATATGTATCATTTAGAGATACAGTAAATGTAAATCCTAATATGAAAATACTCTTAGCTCTGTGCAGTGTATTTGAATGCAGCCCTCAGTGAGGATTAAGAAGGATTTGAGATGTTGCATAAATGCCACATGTGAGAACTCTCCAAATGAGTGAATAGCAGTCCTATGCCAGTTTAGTGAATTACAAATCCACATTATCCTATGTAACTTCTTGTTATGTAACAATATGATGTTTAGTTTTCCATTGTCTAAACATGTTTCCAAAAGAATGGCATCCAATAAACTGTGAGTGATGTTCAAGAAATTAATTAGAACCAAACCCCAAGCTCAGCATATTTTTAGGACTATTGCAGATATGAATGACACTTCCTATAGCAGCCAGAAATGCAAGTGAATGTGTATGAAAGTCTAATAATATGTATGAGTAACATTTTACACCACATGTGCCACAATTGCCACATGTGATTTACAAAGGCCAGTTAATAAATTATGGATGAAATGATGAAACCAGTTAGGAGATCATGTGCTGATAAGTGAGCATGTATTTGGAAACAAATGCAAAACAGCATGAAGTCTTTACGTAACTGGTGAAGGGCTAGAACTTGTTTATATTATTGCTTCAACCCCAACATGTACTTAAAAGACAGAGGAGAGGGAGAGCGAGATGCCAATGCAGTTATAAAACTTTAAGTGTGTCATTTCCCCCAATCAACAATTTGTACATTGTGTCAGCCCCCAAAGCCAAAAATGTATTTTGAAACACATTTGTAGCTTCAAAAAGTACATAATTGGCAAAGGCTCCAAAATTAAAACTCAAATCAAAACATACCTTTGAACTTATTTCCTTCTATTGAATTTTTTTAAATAAAAAAGTATGTGAGGTTGACCATTTATGCGCCCAGCAAAGAGCAGCAGCTGTCAGTTTCCAATGTCAACTAAAAGGAAAATCAAAGAAGCATGGGAAGCGTGATGTTCCTGCAACCAAACAAAATAATAGTGTTTACTTAATGGTCCTCGGGACTCATTCTGGAACATGCTGTCTATATTGGAAACAAATCTTACAGCCAAGTTTTGTTTTCAAGATGCACACATGACTCCAAGAACAGGATATTGTCCTCATGATATTATATAATTTTATTTGAAGTCCATATAATGTCTGTTGACAGCTACAAAATACCCACACTCCTTTCTTGACAGCAATCAAATCGATTCTGTTCCTAGTCACGGGGAAATGTCATAGGAGTACATATGATCTGCAGGTTCTTGTCAATGTGTCATTGTAGCATCAGCCACAGCAACTAGGCAGCCATGTTAAGCTGCTTTGTTGAACTTAAAAATAAAATAATAAACAGAAAAAATAAATCCTACCCAAAGCAGGGTAGGATTTTAAAAACAATACATTGCATTTGTCTGCCTACATTACATTACATTTGTCTGCCTACATTGTGTTCCTTTCCATACGCTGAAATGCACTCAGAGTCACAGCATGAAGATGAACATGAGCAACATGCAATCCAACAGAAGATTTGTACAAGCCTTAATAAGTATAGTTCTTGTAGAACTCTTACATTGCCACTAGTCAGGGTGACCATATTCCCTCCCTCCAGTCTCCACAGCATTGTGTTTATGAGTAAAGTTGCTGGGAATCACAAATGAGAAGATTGTGGCTGTGCTTACATTCTGCTTGTAGGTTTCCTATAGGCATCTGGTTGGCCAATGTGAGGACAGCAGGGTGACTAGATGGGCCTTTGTTCTAATCCAGCAGAGCTCTTCTTCCGTTCTCCCTTTGCTTTGCATTTGTCCTTATTTGCATCTTGCTATCTAGTAGAACCTCTTCTTTCACTTTTGTTCTCCTCTACTGCTTCTTTATTCAGCTAATTTACTTCTATTTCCTCATATCCCCCCAGCTGTGCTGCAATTTTGAGTGTGATCTGAATTTGTAATGTTTCCAGTCTGCTACCTGTTATATTGTCTTTTGGAACCCTGATTTTCCCTCTACCCTGCAGCTGGCTCTTTGTCACAGCCACGGCCTAATCCTGAGTCATTTTCTTTCTGCCCATTGGCTTTGAGCTCTATGGATTGCTGCTTTCTGGCTCTGATGCTTGTTTGAATTGGCTTTCATGCTTTCCTCTGGCCTCAGTTCAAGGCTTTGTCTTGGCTCTTGTCCATGCTGTGTAGCTGGGGTTTTGACAAAATCCTGTCCCAAATTATCTGATAACAGTAGAAGGTGTAAGTGTAGTTTTCACTATATTCCTTATTGTAAGTGAATAGAATACTATTAGACCAGGGAGCATAAAAGGAGAAACCAGTAGAGCAGCAATGGCTAGATTAAAGTCAAAGAACTAAAGTCCAGCACTTCTCTTATCTCTGTGATTTGGTTCATGAGCTTTCAGGAATTGGATGCTTAAAATAAACAAGTCCTTCTGCCAGGAATCAGCCCCAGAAAACAAGCAAGTTGAGCAGTTTTCCAAATGCTGTATCTTCTCTGGACATTCATTCTTAAATGAAATGATGGGGGAGTAACAACAACCCACTAGAAAAGGGCTGGACAGTATGTGAACTACCAGAATGACCCATTGACTGGTTATATTGTGCATTATGACTTGCCAACCCCGTCTTTCCAATCCTAGGAGGCTGTGCTCAACAGAAGGTTTAGCAAGCCCCTGGCAGTCAACAATACATGACTGATGGGAATATACTGCTGGAATCCAAGTTGTGCAGGCCTGCACAACTTGGATCCCAGAAGTATATTCCCATCAGTCATGTATTGTTGACTGCCAGGGGCTTGGTGTGGAATTACCTGTTTCTACTGAATGCATGGGATGCGGGTGGCACTGTGGGTTAAACCACAGAGCCTAGGGCTTGCAGATCAGAAGGTTGGCGATTCGAATCCCCGTGACGGGGTGAGCTCCCATTGCTCAGTCCCAGCTCCTGCCCACCTAGCAGTTTTAAAGCACGTAAATGTGCAAGTAGATAAATAGGTACTACTCTGGCGGGAAGGTAAACGGCGTTTCTGTGCGCTGCTCTTGTTCACCAGAAGCGACTTAGTCATGCTGGCCACGTGACCTGGAAGCTGTACGCCAGCTCCCTCGGTCATTAACGCGAGATGAGTGCCACAACCCCAGAGTCGGACATGACTGGACCTAATGGTCAGGGGTCCCTTTACCTTTTTACTGAATGCATAGCTGCAGATGCTGAATAACTGTGGCTGTTTTTGTGTTGAGAGATGTAGGAGGTGACCCCACCACTTTATGATAACACTGATAAGGACACAGATCATTTAAACATTTTGTGGGTAACATGCCAAGAGGAGTGTGCTAGGAGAAGATGAAAGCAGCCGTGATAGAGAAGTCTGACCTTGTGCTAGTTGTGTTGACTGTTGAACCCTGATTACTAATTCATACTGCACATAGGCACTGGTAATATAACAGGTTACATAAACAGGGTTAGATACAGCTTCTTGGTGAGGCACTAATAAAACACAGACCTGCACCAGGGTTCTCATATTCCAAAGCAGGAGAATGAGAGGGAGTCTGGATTCTGGACTGTATTTAGGGGTCAGTGCATGGTTAACTTATGGTACCTGAATATAGCAGTGTGAAAAAAGAACACTGTATACAGCACATCCTAAATGCACGAGCTGCAGATGTTGAAATAAACCTGTCTGATATAACCAGTAGACAAATGTGGTAGTTAGGAGAGTTGCTGTACACAAGTCATTGCTTTAGCAGGCAGATTGAATGAAGAACCTAACAGTTTGGTGAAGACACCGTGCAAGAGAGCACAAGGCAAATTAGTATGGGGGAAGGGCAAGAGCACCATGAAAGCCAGTACTACCAGCCTAGCAATGACCACCACTGGAAGCATAAGCAGCAGCTGCCAAATTAATTGTGATTGTGAGAACCGACTCCTAAGTCTGGTCCTGATCCTGGCATTTTCATAGATGAATGCACTCGCTTGTAACAGTTATACAATTTCAATGGATTTGAATGGAGCAATCAGGATTTGTTTTAAGGATTGTACCATTAAGTCGTGTGACATAGATAAATTGTATACCCATTTAATATCATGAGGTATACATCTTATCTGGAAATCTCTGGAAATTTGGTGCATGTTGTAATCAGGTCACTTTCAGGAGGTGGCATGGATAGGCATTTGCCAAGGCCTTCACCCCAACCTCCAGGGCAGTAGGGGCACCCAGGGCTTAGTTTTCAGGACAATTCTTTCTACCACTCTAATATCACCTTTGAATCCTTCAGCATCCTGAACAAGACAGGTAGCAATGCTGATGAATGGTGATGAAAGAACAGCAGCTGGTGGTGATGAGGATGAGAAAAAGGTGGGCCCACTCAGGAGGTGGGAGTCAAGTGCATAGAAAGTATATAGTTAGCAAGATGGGTTATCTAAGATACCAGTGGTCTATGGGAGAGTGCAAATAACTTGTACAAGACTTTTATTTGAGGCATGACTTGTAGCAACTCTTGTAGCTCATAGAATCATAGAGTTGGCAGGGACCCCAACGGTCATCTAGTCCAAGTTCCTGAATGCAGGAATCTCAACCCATGGACCCTTATCCAATTTGAAATTATACCAGACCCTGCTTAGCTTTGCAAATGGGCTAGCATTTTTATTGCTGCACCACTTACTTATTGCAAATTCATTGTTTTGAAATCAGGAAACAATTTTACTAGGGGTGTAAAGGGCAAATCATTGGTTTGGCTTTAGTGTCATGCTGACAGAGTGTCATGCTGACATACAGTGTTCACACATGAAAAGGTATTGACTGACAGCTGCAGTATTGCAGTCCTTAATATGACAGTTACCAAACTTTAGTCAGGGTCAGCATTTTAGATGGTCACTTCGCTTGCTTGCTCCCTCCTCCCCACAACAAAAACATCAGATACTTTTGTGACTTAAAATCTGTCACAGCTAATTTTCAAATGTTATGTTCAACTTGTGTTTTTCAACTGCTTTTATTTTAGTGAACCTCTATCTTCAGATTTAGCATGTGGCAACATTCCTAACCACTATTAGAAGCAATGGCATTGCATGCTAAACACAATGACATTTCTTGCTGATCCTTCACACAGTCTGGGTTTACAGGAACATCTCATTCCTTTCTGTGTTCTTTTTCTCATCAAGGATCATATTCATGGATGGAAATTTGGAAATATATTTTGATGCACCTAGAAGAGCAGCCAATATCTATTTCCAGTTAGCCCTGCCATGTGCTATCTGGGAAGTGTCTTGATTTCTTTCACGAAATATAGCTTATTCTGCTAGAGTTTGGATCTCAGTTCATTTTATTTCCAGTTAACATCAAATCTATTCAGGAGCACAGATAATTCTTCTACCTGCTTCACAGTAACTCAGAATAGGGCTTTTCATGTGGCTGCCCATGTCCTGTGAAATAGCATTCCTGTCAATACATGTCAGGTGTCTGCTACTCAGCATTCCATAAACAATTGGGGATAATTCTGGGATTGCAGATCTTGCTACAGGCCTTTTCCCAATATTGCAAGCTAGCCTTTTGAAGGCTTCACATGGATTCCATTCATTGCTAGGACAACATTTCCCCAAACTCAGTTAGCAGAGCCACAGTGCCCAAGGGTCTGGATATGCCTTGCCTTGGACCTGACCTGTACTAGAAGAGGTTTCAGTAATCATTACCACTTCTTCTGTGGGCTTCAAACACCATCAAACCATTTCCTTAAAACACCAGCTTCCCTGTAAAAAATTACAATACATTACCAGAAATATTTTGCAAATTTTCTAAATTTTGCTATATTTTCAAAACTCAAATCTGAAATGTGAACATTTATTTGGACACACATTCCCTCTTTTCCACAGCTGATTTTCAAACAAACTTTTGTTGTTGTTAGGCTTGGGCATTCATAACAACAGTTTCAAGCCCTTCCTCCCTGTCACAAGGAGTGAATAATCATGTCTGGTCTTAGGAATGTTAAAGAATACAAGACGAGACTCCTAAACAGATTTGGCACTGCAAAAACTCTACTGGCTTTGGAAGAGGCTGAACAATATAGCTTTGCATCAGTCTGATGCCTCAGTTGTATTCTGCCATGGATTTAAAAGAATCAATGACATAATGGGGAAGGGCCATGGCTCAGGAGTACAACTCATGCTTTGCATGCCAAAGGTCCCAGAATAAGTCTCTGGCATCTCCAGGTAAAGCTGGGAAAGGCTCGTGTTTGAAACCCTGGAGCACGTCTACCACGCAGTACAGACACAGGTGGTGCTGTGGTCTAAACCACTGAGCCTCTTGGGCTTGCTGATCAAAAGGTCAGCAGTTCGAATCCCCGTAACAGAATAAGCTCTTGTTGCTCTGTCCCAGCTCCTGCCAACCTAGCAGTTCGAAAGCATGCCAGTGCAAAAAAGATAAATAGGTACTGCTGTGGCAGGAAAGTAAACGGCATTTTCATGCGCTCTGGTTTTTGTCACGGTGTTCTGTTGTGCCAGAAGCAGTTTAGTCATGCTGGCCACATGACCCTGAAAGCTGTCTGTAGACAAACACCGGCACCCTTGGCCTGACAGCAAGATGAGAGCTGCAACCCCATAGTCGCCTTTGACTGGACTTAACTGTCCAGAGGTCCTTTACCTTTACCTTACCTGGCAGTGTAGACAATACTAAGCTAAATGGAACAGTGGTCTGACTGAGTATAAGGCAGCTTCCTATGTTCCTAAATTTCCTGCTTATAAAGCAGGACATGTGAATTACTTTAAACTTCCCATCTATCCCATGCTGTTTTTCTCAGAGCCAGCTTGGCATCTGCTGTTAACTCATCTGAGGACATTTCATAGCAATAAATTTACCGAGCATAGCCACAGCTTGTCTGGATTGCACAATTTTCTGAAATACTGTCACATTAATCATTTTTTCACCAGCTTCTGGGTCAGGGCAAACCAACAAAGAAAAACAAACCACTCTGGAAGTCTCATGTGAAGCAATCAACATTAAGAGTGACAGATGTCTAGTAAAAGATATATGTTGGAGGGAAAGTTCTAGCATTTTTGAAAAACTAATAAGGAAATGCAGATAGCAGTACGGAGTTTCATTGAAATAAGGGCCTTTTAACAAAATCATACTCTCAGCTGAAGGATAACAAAATTGTAATTTGGCACATGGCAAGAAAAAAAATACTAAGTTTCTATAGAGACAGTTGTTAATGATTTAATATCCTACTCATAGGTAGAGAAGTACAAATGTAGTACACAGAAGGTTATATAAATCTCTTTCATTCTGTGGCTTCCAAGCCAGGGATTGGGAGAAAATTATCCCTCCTTGTTAACTGACCTTTGGGTATGTGAACCAAAGATGTGCACCTGGGCAGCATGGTCCAGTGTCCTTGATGGTGTGCACACCAATCCCACAAGCCAAAGGTTATGGAATATAGTGCAAGTGTAGTGCTCGTTTGCATGTTATTTGCTTCCAGAAAATATCAGTTGGTAAATAACATGGAAATGCGCTCTGGTCCATGGGGTCACGAAGAGTCGGACATGACTAAACGACTAAACAACAAGTGGCCATAATTATTAGCATTAAGATGACCTCTTATAACATGTCTGTTTTTGCTATGAGATTTACATCTTTCCTTATCTAAATAATTATGATTGCTTACAAAGTAGAGCCCAATCAATATCTCAGAATTATAAAAACAAAATGAAACAATTATTCTAAGAGAACGCATAAGGAATTCTACAAGAATTTCAATATGGTGAGCACATGGAAGCCTGGTACTATTGAGGAAACATCCCCTGTGCTGTTTTTGCTTAAAGTGTGAGGCGGACCAGAAGAAGACCTCTTTTCAGGGTAGTTTGGTGGTTCAAAATTGCAAGATTCACCATGCCAATAGGGTTTTATGGTCAAATTTTATGGACTAGCTCTTTGGTTTGAAGATCTCATGACTATTTCTGTAAGGTAAGTGGATGAGTGATGGCTAAGGTGCACGTATAAAGGCAACTTGTAACACCAACACAGCGTTGTGGGGCCCCAGGAACGGGTGAAGTTGTAAGGCCTCCCTACTCACCTGAAAGGATGGGGCTTAAGGGAAAGGGTAAATTAAAAACTACCTTTTACCCTTGGAAGGGTTGGCTCACCCAGTTAGGGCACCTAGTATCCTGCACCTTGGTTGCCTTCTGAAGATCACTTGTGTTAAATTAATAAATACCCTCCCCCATTCAGACAACTTTTGTGTCTTGCCTCCTTATTCCCCTACGTGTTCACAATCTTTCTGTTTGCTATTTAATGGTTGGATTTTTCTCAACATTCCAGATAACTCCCAAGAAAAAATATGCCTATGGCTCCAAAGCCAATCAGTTCACACATGATCTAACTGCATCTGTTTCAGAATTTTGTGTACAATGACTAGTCATGTGATTAACTCACCAGCTGTTCATTGTGTGATAACATTTTACTATGCCAAATGCTGATCAACTATTGGAATTCTGTGGCGATGTCTAGAAATGTTGTCATGCTTTGCAAGACAGGAATCTTTACATATACTGTATTACACATATACTTTGGAGAATCACTTTGCCTCATATATGCCCACTTGACTACTTCAGCCTGTGGAGCTGGCATTACAAGTGCTTGATAATATTTATTCTGCACTTGCAAGGAATTGATCCATGGCGGCACCTGCAGCGTACCAGATCTCTCTGCCAGTTCATATTAGGCAGACAAACTTCACTGTATTGTTTTCTCTAAAAACTTGTTTGTTTAGGCAGTTCTGCCAAGGCTTGTTTACTTTACACGTGTTCTAACATGTAATTTTATTTAAACTGCTGATTTTACTTATCTTAAAAAAATAACATGTCAACTTCTTTGTAACATTTTATTCTATCTATCTGTATAGTATAGCTTTATGTAAACTGCTTAAATATTTTTATGATGAAGTACTGCATAAATCCTATCAAATAAACATAACAGTATTCCACTTGGTTATAGCCGGTGCACGTACTGGAATAAGGTGATGCGACTTGGTCCTTTGCCTATTTCTCTGTAGGTGGAAAAGATCCTGGAGCAATTGAATATCCATCTGGATATTACTCTGCTGTTATGTTGTCATCTTCGGTTGCCCTTTACTCATATATTGGTGGTATTACCAAGCCAGGGATTTCTCTTTAAGTCAGTGGAGCTGGTGCATCTGGACAAATGGGGCACTGCCTCATCAGTCTGCCTTCAGCTACCTCCCACCTGTCTGCCCTCTTCCCTACAACTAGTCAGAGGTGGCATTGCCTGTCAAATTCTTCCTCCTCCATCTCAGTGTTGTCCTTATAGAACTTGGTAGGATCAGAATGGGGGCAAAATTAATTGGCTCTGCCTATCATTGACTGGCTTCACCTGCTGTTTGGGCTCCTTGCCTCCTGTCGCGCTGGTCCCAATGGGCCACCACTGAGTCAGGAAGCAGCAGAACAGATGGGCAGACTTCAGGCTGAACTATGAGGTCTTCCAACCAGAGCCAGGTGCAAAATAGTGGCTCAGTCAGGTGAACATGTCCTGGAAAATAAGAAAGAGGGTGACTTTAGGCACGTGCCTAACTCAGTCATTTGTGATCAGTAGAAGAATCAAGCTTACAAGTCCTTTCAAACAACTCCTGTGGCTGAGCATTATTTTTCAGAAACTTAATTTAGGAGAGGGGATTTTTAATAGTTTTTATCATTGTCTGACAATAGAGAGTTGGAAACTGTTGGCAATCTGCTGCAGATCTCTCCAAAATTATGGTCTACCTGTTGCCCAGCCCTGCAGTAAAGATAAAAGATAATTGCTAAAGAACTGCACATATCAACTGAGATACAACAACCAGCTGATTCACATCGATAACAGGTCTGCCTGCACAAAGGTGCCTCCCCGCTACCAACCATGGGACTCTAGCTTCTTTTTGCTAGAGGTCTGCTAGGAATTGAGTTTAAAGCAACAAACTGTAAGGACATGTCATTTGAGTTTGTCAGTCCAGGATCACCTGCTTTTACTGTGGAGCAGATGTGTATTACTGAGAATGCTCCTACTGGGAGAAGAGGAGGTAAAAAAAAAAGCACCCCCATCACATCTGGATGCATTTATAAAATAAAACACTACAGAATGGAATAAGACAAACAATGACTAAAAGGACATTTCTGTCACAGTTTAAAAGCTATTATGCCAGTTCTTATGTAATTTGAGCTTGATCAAGTTCCAAAGGCTTGGGCCTATTCGATCACAATGTCTGGCTCCCACATTCCTAAGCATTTCTGAGTTTAGGATAAGGCATCCTATCTCATAAGACAAAGAGGCCAGATATCTTTTGCAAGCGTCAGCTATAGTCAGTACTGAGGTCATTCTAGTTTGTGAGCACATACATGAAAAGAATACAAAAATGGATGCTTAATGAAAATACGATGCAGTGGCCTGGTTCTAAGGCATCAACCTGACATCATTTCAGTTTGTTTGTGGTTATCCAGCCCTTAAATTCCTTCCAGCCAGAATTTAATATGTACTTCTTTCCTTGAGGGCTACTCATCTTTATGAGAGCATGTAAGACCACGATGAAGTGTGAAAGACTGCTGATTCTCACAGGTTCAAGAAGACAGGACATACTTTAGTGTTTTTAGACAGTAGAAAAACACATTCCCCAATAATGTTTTTAAACTTAATCATCTGAGTACTAGATCATCGTAATAAGGGGTTAATCCAGATGGGACTAAATTAAATGCTGTAAAGAAAATGAATTGTATTATAAAGATGTCCCACTTAAAATCTGTTACACATCTGCCTCACTATAACATATGATTAAAGTAATGTTCTGTACGTAGTTTGGAATAAGGTAAATTGCCAAACAATGACGTTTTACAGATGAGGAAGCATCAGTTCCATTTTAAAAAATAAAAATAAAAATGCAGAAGGTCTTAGTTTTGACCTTCTGAATATTCATGTGTAAAAAGCATGCCTCGTAACAATGTCTCATATTCAGTGAATTAATTCTTTCACGCATAGTGCAATAACAACCTATAGTTCACTATAATGGATTTAGCACTCGTGCATGGTTGTGAAAGAATGGCACAACCTACTGTTTCAAAAACAGTTTCTAGGTCCACCAAGAGATCTAGAGCCTCAGTTGAAATACATTTATTTGTACAGATGATTGTGATGCATATATTTATTTTAGACTTAAGTGCAGATATTAGTTTTATTTATGTGTATATATTTTGTAGTAGGCTATGTGGGGTTCTGTGGGAGTTACTGTTGGCCTGAAAAAGATATATGTGACTAACAGCAACAAATGTTTGGTCTTGTCTTTAAGCATTGCTAGGTACAAAACAAAGCTGCTTTCTCTGAACAGAATATTGTTGCCTCTTTGGATGCCAACATAATAATTTCCTGGAATTACTTGTTTGTTCAGTTCACACATTTTAATTAAATCTGGGTATGTGCTTTTTGTTGCCTTGTAACAATATGATAAAAGAATATGGTCCTCATTTTATTTTCATATAAAGATGACTGTATTTCATCAATTGCAAAATGTTAGTTGAAAGTGGCAGTCAAAATTAAACCAATGCAACATTTTCAGCTGAACAGGTGTAGAAACTTAATGTGGGTGGGTAGAGTTTGAATTGTGGTTGTGCAAGAAGATATTGCTCATTTCATTTCTCCATTTATTCTAATTTATTTGTTATTTTGGTTTTTCATGTGTTTGAATTGCATTCTTTCCCCCTTATTTCCACTCCCCCCCCATTGATCTCAATGGCAGACCAAGATAGTTTTCTGCTGCCTGTAATTTCAGGTTTATTTATCCAAATAACACGATTTTTCCAAACCTCCTACTACTCTGCAAGGCATCAGACCTGCCTGGTTTCAGACAGATTAGACAGAAAGTCATCATTTTTTAAATTGTTGTTGTTCAGTCGTTCAGTCGTGTCCGACTCTTTGTGACCCCATGGACCAGAGCACGCCAGGCACGCCTATCCTCCACTGCCTCCCGCAGTTTGCCCAAACTCATGCCAGTCGCTTTGAGAACACTGTCCAACCATCTCATCCTCTGTCGTCCCCTTCTCCTTGTGCCCTTCATCTTTCCCAACATAAGGGTCTTTTCAAGGGAGTCTTCTCTTCTCATGAGGTGGCCAAAGTAGTGGAGCCTCAACTTCAGGATCTGCCATTCCAGTGAGCACTCAGGGCTGATTTCTTTAAGGATGGATAAGTTTGATCTTTTTGTAGTCCATGGGACTCTCAAGAGTCTCCTCCAGCACCATAATTCAAAAGCATCAATTCTTCAGCAATCAGTCTTCTTTATGGTCCAGCTCTCACTTCCATACATTACTACTGGGAAAACCATAGCTTTAACTATACGGACCTTTGTCGGCAAGGTGATGTCTCTGCTATTTAAGATGCTATCTAGGTTTGTCATTGCTTTCCTCCCAAGAAGCAGGCGTCTTTTAATTTCGTGACTGCTGTCACCATCTGCAGTGATCATGGAGCCCAAGAAAGTAAAATCTCTCACTGCCTCCATTTCTTCCCCTTCTATTTGCCAGGAGGTGATGGAAAAGGTGGCCATGATCTTAGTTTTTTTGATGTTGAGCTTGAGACCATATTTTGCGCTCTCCTCTTTCATCCTCATTAAAAGGTTCTTTAATTCCTCCTCATTTCTGCCATCAAGGTTGTGTCATCAGCATATCTGAGGTTGTTGATATTTCTTCTTATCAACAACGGCACAGCAATGGGCACAGCAATCAACGGCACAGCAATCAACGGCACAGCAATGGGCACCCGCATGGCCCCACAGTATGCCAACATCTTCATGGCAGATTTAGAACAACGTTTCCTAAACTCCTACCCACTCAAACCTCTCTTGTACCTGCGTTACATTGATGATATTTTTATTATCTGGACACATGGTCAACAGACCCTGGACACCTTCCACAAGACATTCAATGACTTTCACCCCACCATCAACCTAACTATGAACCAATCTATGCAAGAAATACACTTTTTGGACACTACTATAAAAATACAGGATGGACACATAGACACCACCTTATACCGCAAACCAACTGACCGACAAACATATCTACATGCTTCTAGCTACCATCCCAAACATACCAAACAATCCATTGTATATAGCCAGGCCCTACGTTACAGCCGCATCTGTTCCAACTCTACAGACAGAGACTCTCACCTAAGAGATCTACAGCAAACCTTTTTAGAACTAAAATATCCACCTGATGAAGTTAAACAACAGATCGACAGAGCCAGACTGATACCCAGAGAGAACTTGCTGCAAGACAGACCCAAAAAAGAAAATAACAGAACACCACTAGTCATCACATACAGCTCCCAAGTTAAAACAGTACAACGCATCATCAGAGATCTACAACCTCTCCTAGACAATGACAGTTCTCTTTCTCAAGCTCTGGGAGGAAGACCCTTCATCGCATACAAACAGCCACCCAATCTCAAACAGCTCCTCACCCACAATAATACAAAAACAGGACTCAACATGGACACTGGTACCAGAGCCTGCAATAAACCCAGATGCCAACTTTGCTGCCACATAAACCCGGATAACACCATTACTGGTCCCAACAATATCAAACACACCATCTCAGGACTATTTAATTGCTCATCTTCCAACATTGTGTATGCAATCAAATGCCAACAGTGCCCTTCAGCTCTCTATATTGGACAAACAGGCCAAACCCTACGCCAAAGGATAAATGGACATAAATCTGATATCAGGAATCACAAGACAGAGAAACCAGTAGGAGAACACTTCAATCTCCCAGGACATTCTATAAAAGATCTCAAAGTAGCTGTCTTAATACAAAGAAATTTCAGAAATAGACTGGAAAGAGAAGTGGCTGAATTGCAACTAATCACCAAACTTAAAACCATGGAGAAACCTGGTTTGAACAAAGACATTGGATTCTTATCTCATTATACATAACAAAGCCATCTTTAGCCATCTCACCCCTTCCCTGCAAGACTAATTGCAGCCGTTTAGAGTCGTCAACAGGTTTTCCACACTTATCAGCCTATCACCCATTCCCACCACCCTTCTGAGTAATACCCCTCCCCACTCCCCCACTATATTTAAGGATCTGGTGACTTCTGTTTCAGTGTATCTGAAGAAGTGTGCATGCACACGAAAGCTCATACCAGGAACAAACTCAGTTGGTCTCTAAGGTGCTACTAGAAAGAATTTTCGATTTTGTTTTGGATATTTCTTCTGGCAATCTTAATCCAGTCCAGCCTTTCGCATGATGGATTCTGCATATAAGTTAAATAAGCAGGGAGACAATATACAGCCTCGTCGTACTCCTCTCCCAATTTTGAACCAATCAATTGTTCCATATCCAGTTCTAACTGTAGCTGCTTGTCCCACATAGAGATTTCTCAGGAGATGGATGAGGTGATTCGGTACTCCCATTTCTTTAAGAACTTGCCATAGTTTGCTGTGGTCGACACAGTCAAATGCTTTTGCGTAGTCAATGAAGCAGAAGTAGATGTTTTTCTAGAACTCTCTAGCTTCCTCCATAATCCAGTGCATGTTCACAATTTGGTCTCTGGTTCCTCTGCCTCTTCAAAATCCATCTTGCACTTCTGGGAGTTCTCGGTCCACATACTGCTTAAGCATGCCTTGTAGTACTTTAAGCATAACCTTGCTAGCATGTGAAATGAGCACAATTGTGCGGTAGTTGGAGCATTCTTTGGCACTGCCACATTTTTTTAAATAGACAATTAGAAAAGAGCACACAACATATAGATATATACCTGCCATTCATCTGCAGTTTCCCCTTTCTGGTAACCTCTCTGTTTCCCATCAAAATGGCTACTACGCCATCAAATAACAGAACTACCAAAGTTCATAGGGATTGAACAAAGAAATCTCATTGTAAAGGCAATTGAAAAGACACAATCTGGATACACAGCTACATTTATCCTACCTGTATGGTAGGTCCAAGGGCAAGGGGTGGAATTGTATAAACATCTTTGAAAGAGGTGATGGTGCATCTCTTCCTCAAGGTGACCTTCCTTCTTTTATGAAACCCATGAAGAGACATTTTTCTGACAGGCTTTTGGAGGAGGAGAATTGTGTTGGGTTGAACATGTGAATAATTTGTCTGGGCTGCTTAATTATAAACTGTATTCAGCTAACAATTTTCAAGATTTTGTGTTGCATGGTTGCAACATTCATTCATTCATTCTACTTTATATCCCAGCTTTCCTTCAAGGAGCTCAATGTGATGTATATGGTTTTCCTGTCTACATTTTTTATCCTCACAACCACTCTGTGAGGTAGGTTGGTCTCAGAAGCAGCGGCTGACCCAAGGCCATCCAGTGAACTTCATGACTGAGTGGAGATTTGAACCTGGTCTCCCAGGTTCAATACTCTGACCACACTATACCACATTGGCTCAACTCAATGACCACTATATCACACTAGTCTATGTTGTAAGCCTCCATGTGGTCCTCTGATAAAAGGCATTATATAAATTCTTTATCTAATTCATGAATCAATCTTTACTTCAGATCCTATTAGCAAGACTCTTTTTATGCATTCTACTACCCTGCCAAAATGATAAGACTAGCCAAATTTCACATAGGTTGAACAAATAGTCCCCATTCGATAGGTAATTTAAAACTACACAGACACAGCATAAGTATTTTTAAGCACAATAGAGCTTTCCGGCCTTCTAATTTCACTGCTCCCTCTCTTCCTTCTCCCTGAAGCCTTCCATCCATTTTAATTCCAGTTCATTTTCATAGCAAAATGAGTGAAATAACTGGGACTCTTTCATTTCATTCCCATTCATTTTTAAAATTAATGCACGCCCCCAATTTGTGCTTTATACCAAGGCAAAGGGGTAAAGTAAAGCTACTCTAAGAGCCCATCAAGAAATGGCAGGTCACGTTCTCATATGTCTCCCCACAAACACGTTTCTCAATATTTTTCACACTTGGAGATAACCACCTAGAGCAGGGATAGCCAACACGCTGCCCTATAGACATTGGATTTCAAGTCTCCCCATAGCCATTGTAGCAAGTTAAGGATTATGGGTTCTGTAGCCCAATAACATCTGGAGAGCTCCACATTGGCTACCTCTGGCATAGACTTTCTAAGTAACAACTACTGCCTGTGTGAACAAACAACTCTAGTATGAAATCTTTTTTCATAAATGGGACTTGGCAATATTTCCATTCTGCCTAATGAATTCTATAAGTGCAAAGTCCACATATCTGCAGATGTTGGTACAAGAAAAACGACCTAATCTATTTATATCTTCCTTTCCTGAGACCAGCAAGGCAGTGCATCTCTACAGTGGTTTATATTTTGATTTTGTTCTGTGAACTGCCTAGAGACCTCTGGGTATAGGGTGGTATATAAATTCTAATAATAATAATAATAATAATAATAATAATAATAATAATAATAGCAGCAGCTATGGTTTCAGAAGAATTTATTTCCAAGTGTGCATTTATGATTCATCACAGTTTTAAGGAACAATATTGGGGGAAAATGTATTAGTGTGCCATATGGACATATGTATTTGTAGTCATCCAATTTTTATATTTGGTCATACCAACTATTACATAAATGGAAATGTTGTTAGTCCTTTATTATTAAAAAAGTGGAAACTTTTTTGTGTTAAAAGATCTGCAGGATTTGGGCATACAAATAGGGTAAAGACACCCGCATGTTCTTTATACCCTCAAAGCTCTTCTGCATCCTCCCTCTTGCCCATTTCATATGGGATTCTAATGGGGTCACCAGAAAGATTTAGTGGTCAAATCTACTTTCATGTCTTGCAATTGCTAAGAAAATTTATTTTTCACTAGCATTGCGCCAGTGTATATCACATCTTGCCAACAATTCTCAATCTCTGGGAAAAAAAAATATCTCCCTTAGGCCAACTTCACCTCACAAAAGTTTAACAAGAAATTTCTGAGTTTGAAATATATCGGCACTCTCCATTAAAGGTAGTATATTGTCACACATGGCAAAGTTTTAGCAACTGATTGGTAATTTTTTAACTGAGAGGCAATTAAAGCTGCTCTGATGATTTCTCATCCAGGCAGGTATTAACAATTTTATGAACGTTCAAATCCTTTAGCAACAAGTGAGCCACCGTACCACTATATTAAGAAGCAAACATTTATTAGTCCCCACTGCAACTGATGGGAAAGCTGAGCAGTTTTGCAAGGACATTACCAGAAGAAACAAGAAAGAAAAGACAGCAATTGCTTTTTACTTCTAAGGAGTAGTAGCCAAGGACTATTGGAGGATTGTTAATGCTTCCTTTATACCTCTTAGAATGTGTGGGTCAGCATAGCACATGTGATTCTGTTTATGAACTTCCTTGCAGAATTATGACTTCTGTACTATGTGACCTCCTGAGCACAGATTTGTGTGATTTCAAACAATGTTCATTTCTGTGGGGAGCCCCTAGCATCAGCTGGTATCAACTTCCCCATGAACTAAGAACTAGGGAAACTGCAATGAGTAACTTCACCTCCGTTCACCTCCTTCAGTGGAAAGAATGAATTTATTTTGTTTATTGGTTTATTTAGAAAATATGTTGAAGAGAAGCTCAATGATTGTTCTGCCAAGGCGCAGAGCTTCTTTTTGGATTCAATACATAATGGACACACAAATGGGGTGAAGGCTAAAGGTTCTATTAAATAGCTAAAAGAAAACTACAAAGCATTGTGATTATGCTTACATTCTGTGGTTGCCAGGAACCCCATATACAATGGACATGTTTCCCTCCTTCACTCCAGGGCATAAGCTGAGGTTCTGAAAACTGAAGTGTTCTTGGGTCTTACATATTATTGGGGATATGTAAGTCATGGTATTTATGCCAGTGGCCTTGATACCAGTGGCCTTGGCAATATTTATGCATTCTAATTAGTCCTTAGGCAGGCAGCCAACATAGAAAGCTCTGAGACTAGCAGATACTCCATACAGCAGGGGTCACTGTGGGCCCCTGCTAAGGCTTATCAAGAAGATTAAAGTTCCCAAGGAATAGTATCTCAGCATATAGCTGTGAGAAAATAATGTGTGCATGTGTTGAGAGATTATTAACCATTTAAAGGCCCAAGGCCCACAGGGTTTATAGGCATGAAAGGAGTATTGCTGTACAGCACCCAAACCTCCTTATGACTGCCTGATATCCCAAACACTGTGGCTGCTCTGTGTCACCCAGGGGTGGGCCTTAGGGGAATGCAGCACTGCAAGTGCCTCCCCAATGACCCCACCAGTATGTGGGGGAAGGGAAGATTATTGGGCACATGATTTAGCTGGACGATAATGAAGTGTCAGGTACTTTGGTCCTAAGTTGTTAAAGACTTTAACAAAGCTAAAGCGTTTACTAAATACCAAAGTTGCTAAAGTCTTTACTAAATGCTGAAACCTGAAACCTGGGCAGTAGTATGCTGGCAGGCAGCGCAGATCCCTCAGTATAGGTGTTATGTGCTGGTGAGAAGTTGTTCCAGTTAGCAACCTAACCATTATGCCCTGCCCCAGTTGCAGCTTCTGGACCAAGCCTATGGGAAGCCTCTCATAGGCCTTGCACACATTACCATGTACTCTGATTCCAGTGCATTCACACTGCTGACTTTTGAACCTGTGGACACATTATGTTACTATTATGCAGGGCTATCCTGCCACTTCTTGAGAAATACTTCTGTTTGATGTGTTTTCCTTCAAGCCATCTTCAATCCAAAAGGAAAACGTAAGCCACTTTCAGTTGGCAGTTAAGCTGAGGTGTGTACACTTGAGGCAGCCATTGTGCATGTGCTGATGAATAGGATTTGGGGGTTGCAAGGGTGGGGAAGCCAAACAGGAAATGTACATCAGGTGAACGTATCCCTGCTCCCTCTCTGGTGTGTACAACAGTGCGCAAGTGCTACTTGAAACTCAGCAAGAGGAAATGACCTTGTTACATTTTGATCTGTTAATATGTACATAGCAAGAGTTCCTTGAAGTTACTGATGCATCAACAATTTTAATCAAGTTATTGTGGTACAGGGATGGTAAATAACAATTTTACCAGCTGAAGGTAAAAGGCACTCCTAGCCACCGAAGTCACCTGAGCCACTTTTGACAGAGATGGATCCAGGAATACCCCAGACTTTGAACCTGTTCCTTCAGAAGTACAACCCTGTCCAGAGGAGGCAATTAGCCAATTATCCAGACCCAGGAATTGCTTACCTACAACACCTCTGTCTTGCCAGGATTCAGCTTCAGGTTCTACACCCCTCCCCCAGCCACACATTGATCCAGGGTTTGCATTGCCTGTCCTGATTAAGAAACAGAGGTTGTGTCTCTGTTCCTGCCCTAGTGCTACCTACAGCATAGGGCAAGTGGGATTTATGGAACTCAGTAACACTGCTATGTCCTTGCATGGATGAGGAGTTAATAATAACTCAATCCCACTAAAAGCAACACAACGGGACTTAATAGTAACTAAAATGCAAGCCCCATTGATTTCAGTAGGGTTTAGCTATGATTAACTTTTGCTGGATTTAGCTCAAAGACTCTTGGCAACACAGTCTTGGTGAGATGCCAGATGCATTTTTTTGCAGCATCTCTAATTTTCTCATGCTGCATTAAGTATAAACTGATTTAGTCACCCACAAGACAATACTTTAAGTGTACAATGCCTCTCCCTCACACTCATACACTAAGAGCTGATGTTATAGTTAGTCTCTTTCCTGCGGTGCCAAAAAGAAAATGTCAGTCAGTAAGAACTTCACTGCGGGAGGCAGTGAAAGATAGGCGTGCTCTGGTCCATGGAGTCATGAAGAGTCGGACACGACTGAACGACTGAACAACAAGAACGTCACTGATCTGAAAAACACCAGTCATCTACATTATTTTACTCACACACTAATACCTTCATATTCATGAACTCACTTGTCTGACAAACTCAATGTGATGCTTCATATTGCCAAATAAAAACTAGTTGGAGGACCATTTGTTGGCTACTAACTGAAATGGGGAAAATACTCTACAATTAAAGTATCTGAGTGTATCTGAAGAAGTGTGCATGCACACGAAAGCTCATACCAAGAACAAACTTAGTTGGTCTCTAAGGTGCTACTGGAAGGAATTTTTTATTTTATTTTGTTTTGACTACAATTAAAGAGTCAGTCAAGCAGTGTTTTTTTAGCCTGGTTTTCACCAAGGTGGTAAAGCGAGGTGCATTGGAATGGTATCATTTCAAGTGGCAATTGGAGACACATTATTGGCTGCTTCTCCAAATAACACCCCCCCAGCAGCCCTGTATATAGAAAATATATAGAAATGAAGTGTTCTAGCACAGCTATTTCCCAGCCATTTTAGCCCACCTGCCGTCAGGTAGTCCAGGGCAGACACAGCTTTGCTACCTTAGTGGGCACTAGATCTTGGTGAAGTGCCCCATCTTTTTTGTTGATCTCCATCTACTTCCCACAAGCTTCACTTGGAGCTTCAGAGTTTACAAATGAGTCTTTTGTGCCTCACTTCTGAGAACTATATTTAATCCTTCTTAGGTAAGGCCATATAAAATATATTACATTAATCTCTGTGGCAAGTTATCCTTCGTTTTATTTGATGACTTGCTTGTTACAAAAGAGAAGTCTTTATAAGCACATGTCATCCAAGGCTGGCCAAAAGCAATAATAATATGTCGATTCAGCAAACAGTGAACCACAAATATGTCACTAGAAGACATAGCACCTGCTTCCACAGTTGTCCAAGTTGGACAAAGGAGTTGTTGATTGCTTCACTTGCAGGCTCTACTGTGTTTTTAATCAAGCTGGACATCAAACTTCCGGATAAAACTGGGCCACAGCTTGAAAGAGGCCAATGCCACTGAGAAGTGAGTGGGGGTCCCCAAGTCACCACCATGTGGTGGCAGCAGAGGAAAGGGATGACTAAGCAACATGTGTGGCTGATAAATGGCAAACAGCACTTGGCACAGGCATGGAAAATGACATCATGCCTTTTGTTTATAGGTCTGCTGCAATGGGCCCAGTCTTTTTCTATTAGGCTGATACAGCTATTCCCCCAGAATGCCCAGCTAGACTCACCTTCTATATGCAGTGACGTTTTCTCTTGTGCAATATATTATCACTTGTGCATCCCCAACAGCATGTTTCTAATATCACAGTACCAATAGAGCTCAAATGAATTTGCTAAAGAAACAGTTTCCAGCATTAAAGGAGAAAGATGGCCTTACGTGTCCTTTGCACTGGCTGAATTTTTGAACTGACATAAGGCTCCAAGTACAGTTGGAGAAGCCTCAAAGATATTTTAAATTAGAGTCAACATTAAGAGCTCCCCTGAGGCTGATTTGGCAGTTGAGAACAGCAGAAGTGAATGAACAGCTGGTCTGTACACAGTTTCCTTTATATATTCATTAAAAGCCATTTCAGCTTCACTTCACCTCTTGTCATGATATTTCCCCAAGGGAATAAATCTGTCTGGCAAATGTTGACCATGTGCTACCCAAGCATCTCAAGAAATGCAGCCAGAACAGAGGAGGGTGCCCATGGCTTTTTGCAATCAAAATTCAGAATTTATGGACCATAATATTATGAGCAGTTAGGCATACCTAGTGTACCACCAGAAAGTTATCATTGCCCTGAAAGTGTATTAGAGTTTTGTGGTAGGAAATAAAGAATAGATAATAAAGAATAGATAATATTCACTAACATGTACCCCTGCTTTTTCAGGGGGTACACAAGGGTACTGGTACCTCTTTTTGTTCTTAAAAAGTGTGGCACTTAATGTAACAATGGTGAGTACCGGCACCTATTTTTCTAGAAAAAAGTATTGACATGTAGTATCCAACAAACTAAAGTACTGACACAACTGTATTTTTTAAAAAATATTTAATCTATTTTTTATCTGGCCTTTCATAGATTATATTGATCCCAGGGTGGGTTAACAAGTTCTTAAAATAATAACAATAACACAGCTCTAACAACTGAAATGTCAAACAAAATATACAGAAAAACACTAAAAACAGCAGCAGACAGTACTAATACCCATCTAAGCAGCACCATGCCAAAGCCTGGCCACAAAGATTAGGCACTACCAGCAGCAGCCTCACCCACTTATGTTGGTGGCAACCGTATTCTTATGAATGGACCAGCCCAAGTCATTTTGCCACCTGAGAAGGACAAAATGGCGCCCCTCTCCATTCAACACATAGAAGCCGACTTCCACTCTTGACAGGATAGCACTCCCACTATACTTGAGGAAGCAGGTGTGTTTGTGCATAGGAGAAGCCATGTGCCACAGAGGAAAATGACTGAGAGGTTATGGAGAAGGAGCTGGGGTCTGCTGTTGCTGTCCCCCAAAAGCTGCCATCTCACTTTGTCTAATGATAAGGTTGGACCTGCCTATAATATACTCCTAAGTATACCTTCAGATATTTCATTGGTAGTACACTTGGGGCCAAATTAGACATTTAAGGCTAAAGTAAACATATGTTTACTACTACATAGCCGACAGCTACATATCTTGTTTACAGGTGCAGAGAAGCATGTTTTTGATTAAGAAGGCAGTGCATGGCAATACGATTAGAATGGAGATCAACACCCATGTGGCGAGGAACCTCAGGGGACAAAGCCCCATTGGATTCTATGGGAACTCCCCCCCAAAAGCTACAAGCAATGCAGGAGGGAAACTGATCTCTTTTCTGATCATGGTGGGCAAATGAAGAGCCATGATTCCTGCCTCCACATGCTGCCTTTCGAGGAAGAATTGGGTTGCACCATGCATATAATTAAGGAAAAACAAGATATACAGCGGCCTGCTATGTATTAAAATATGTCCAGTTTGGCTATCAGCTAAACAAAACAGACTAGCCCTCTTCAGGCATTCGGACTCTTACCAGATGTTGTAACAGATGCCAGATGTGCATTTTACTCCCTCTTTCCACACTAATCCACCTCATTTGAAATTGAACGTTTGAACCTTTCCCTGTGTGGGTGGATAATATGCAAGGTTCCACGCTAAGTGGCAAAAGCTTGTACATGTCCTCTCAGGAATGAAATCGGAACATCCTCTTTTGGACAAGACAGTGAAGTGCAAGAACAGGATCTTGAGAGGCAACTGCATCCCCAGCTCTGCCTGCTTTTCTGTAATACCCAAAGTCACCCTATTTGCTTTCCCTTCTATCTTTCCCTTCTTGCTGCCATGACAGACAAAGGACATTGGGTAGGCTACAACCATATCTCCTTATCATCCGTGAGTCAACTGGAAAATAGACAATCACTGAGCATGCCACTGGTATTGCTTCTATGCGCTCCTGAACAGGAAAAGAGAAGGCCTCTTCACCCTCCCACCCCCCATGAAGGTTGCATTTCTCCAGGGGCAAATGGTCATGGTAGCTCAAGCAAAGATGGAAGATCCATAGCCCTGCATCCATAGCCCTGCAAAGATGGAAGATCCATAGCCCATGTCCCATCATCACTATCTATTGGCCAAGATGGGTCCACCGATAATTGGAGGGCCAACCCATAGGTACTGTATCTGTAACCTAGAGGTACCACATAATTTATGAGCTTGTGTCTCCTCCAAAATCAACTAAAAACATCTCTGTATTCCTAGCTGTATTTCTGCTCATATGCAATGTGTGAAGTTCCAACTTTATTTCCAAGGAAACTTCTGCTAAACAACATGCTTACTTGTTTAAAAGATTTCAGAGAACCAGTAATTCTCTTTATGTCGGAGTAAATTCCTTTATTATTTTTATAAATAATTTTTATTAGTTTCCCAATAAGAACATCCAATTAACAAATCCATCAAATCATAATCCAATTAAAAATAAAAAAATAAAAACCAGCCAAATTACAATCCAAATTATTAATTATTAATTTTTTGGGCTTCCCATACTCTGGAGTAAATTAATTTAAACTTAGCTGGACTTACTTACTTATTTATGAGTAGACATGGATAGGCTTGTATTATAAACTATACACTCCATCAGGTTACACTGGTGGTATTATGAAAGACAAACATTATATTTTTCCTTCTACATAAAGCAAGTTAATGTAGATCTATGATGGAGAAGGACAAGACAGTGACCACTTCCCCCCATCCTTTCTCCCTCATGTCCAGCTGTTCTGCTGAATAATCACAATGGACTCCTCATTGAGTTCAATCCATGATTCCAAGAACACTTGGTTTTCAGCTGCAGATATGAAGATGCTATTATGACCACACTATTCCTTGGAATTTCCAGTTGGTGTGCGGTAAAGAGTAGTGACACTGGCTAGGGAGACATGAGGAAGCAAAGGACATTTCTATTGCAGCACACAGATGTGATGAATATAGGGTGTGGGTTTGAGAGATTGATGATTACAAGAAGATCAGATAAGATCACTTGGCCTAGGCTCTATACTACATGATATACTACATGGTATATAAAATATTACTAAGCAGTGTACAGTAGATTTTGAAAAATGCATTATACAAAAAAGTATACAATAAAACTATCAGTATCAGCAGTTGCAGTGTTATGTTTTATATGCTATAAAGGATTTTTTCAGTTTTAATTTTTGTAATAATTATATTTATGATCTGAACAACCACTCTAGGCTCCTTCAAAAGGAAGGGTTGGTAGAAACATAATGAATAATAATTAAACTCAATTCTGTTTCTGTTTGGTTCCTTGGTTTCTTCTTCGCTGTATATATATTTTTGGTCACAAATGATAACAGAAAAATTTCTCAAGATACAATGGGTCTTTCCACATGAAATAAAGTGTTTCTCATCATATGAAAATTTATCACAGCTTGAGCCAAAGAGCATAAATATTTTTTAATCTGTATTTTGAAAGCCCTTGTCTTCTGATATCTAGAGCAAATTCTAGTGCCATTTGATTTATCCCTTTTAATCCTGTATTATGATTCACTCATGATCAAACCACACTGGAAATTTATCTCCAGCATTAAACTCACAGTCTCTGCTATAGTCTTGCAGACTGCAATTTCTAGTCATTTTGGAAACTCTACTTTAGTTTCCATCCAGAAAACACATTTTATGAAGGGGTGTCAGTGAGGTGTGACATTTTATTAAAATCATTTGCATGCCATCTTCATTTCAAAGAAATGCCAAGGAGGTTGACTATAGAACAATAAAATGAATAGCATTGTAGCTCATTAATTATTTACAAGTTAAACGTTTTATTTTCATAGTGTGTGTGGTTTCAAGTCATTTTTTTAAACAGCAACAACAACAAATTTAACTTTTAAAGGGGTATCTTATATTTTTATTTTTGCCAGGTTAAGGACGAGGACTTTGTGTAATATTAAGTAATCAAATCTAGTGTGATTACATTGCATTCCACTCTTAATAATCTAAGAAAACAGTGTTTTGTGCTTTCAGAATGTAATCTACACATCCTGTTTATACTTCCCTTTAAAAGAACAAAACAAAAACCTCTCTTATTGAATAGGCAAATGTTTGTTTTTGTAATTCCTGCTTTATTTCATGTGGCTTATTCAAGTGAAAGAGTTTAATTTGCCTTAAAGTTACCGTACAACAGCAATTACTATAATTGCAGTAAGTTTCTAAATGCCAGAAAATCTTTTAGCATTGCACATTTTCTAGAAGTTCACTAAATTTCTTTCTTTCCTTCTACAGCATTGTCAGTTGTCTTAGGGACAATGTGTGTTTTTTTAAAAGAGTTAATATAAATCTACTTCCATCTCAGTTAGCTTTTATGAAGCGCCTACTCTGTTGAAGTTAAATTATGAAAACAAACAAACAAACAAACAAACAAACAAATGGCAGTCCTGAGGAAAGCTGGTCAATCCATGTATTTTCATCTCATGATGACTGAAGTATCAACAGCCGACTGGTATGTGTGCATGTTCCATCACAGGTCTAATGCCACATACAGACCTTTATTATCACCCAAGGCTGGCTCAAGCGAGGGCCAGCTCCAGGCTCCAGGGAGCCCTTGTCATAGTGTCATCCAATGGCTCTAATTCACTAATGGGCTTAATTAGAAGTGGCAGTACTCCAATTGGTGCCAGGCAGCTGCCATTTTAATATTCCTTAATGACCCCAATGTAGCATTTTAAAGATTCAAGAGCAGACACTGGCACCACAGCTGCCCCAGTTGTGGTTGTCCAATAATGGTAGACCTGCCTCAATTGCAATAATTTTCAAGAGAGACAACTGAAACATTCAAATGTCAGTCATCAAGTGTTGAATAAAGTGATGAACAATTTGTGGGTATGAGTAAACCAAAATGCCATGGGTGGGCAAATTTCAATCTGGTAGCAAATAATGTACCCATAAGAAAATTTATGCAGGAGTAAGCCCATTGAACTCAATGGTGCTAATTCCCAAGTTAAATGTGCACTGGTTTGCAGCCTTACATATTATTAGATAAAATATGCCATGCTTATTTGTTATGCATTGAACAATGTGTCCAGCCTTAGGAAATATGGGATATACTAGATATTTGTGCTATCTCTAGCAACACAGAAAGCTTTTCAAGGAGAAAAACTTTAAACAGGAGAGGAATGGAGAAATGTATGCCATGATCTACACCATCTTTCTTCCAGCAATACATTCTGTTCTTTGGTTGTAAAGAACTGGTTGTTCACACATATCAGTGATGGATGTGCTAACTGAGTCATCAGAAGGTAAAAATAATTTGTCAAAACTATGTGTTAACTTAAAATGGATAAATTCAGTGAAAGCACTGAATATGGCTTACTGTGACAACAGTAAGTTACGTTGCAAAATAGTGAGGTGAGATCATTGTAAGCTTCACAAAACCTTGTTTTCTAGCCCTTATATAGATTTGTCACATGTTTCATTTCATTCCTACCAGATGGTCCCATTTAAACTAAATTCGTATATAAACCCTAAAATTCAGAGCAAGTACAGTAGATAAGAGCTATAAAGTCTTTGTTCTCTGTTTCACAAAACAAAAGGCTTTGAAATATCATTTGACAAAACAAATACTTTGTATATAGGCATATTCCCAGCTACTTGCAGTTTTACAATGTTTTTCGACAGTAGTGCTTGGTAAGTGAGCAGAGAATACAAAGCAAGGCAGTACAGATACAAATTCTGGGCATCTCGAGTACAACTGAAATTCTTTGAAAAAGCTGTTGCATCCAAATGTTTTAGAAATGGGACGTGGGTGGCGCTGTGGTCTAAACCATTGAGCCTCTTGGGCTTGCCGACTGCAAGGTTGGTGGTTTGAATCCCCATGACGGAGTGAGCTCCTGTTGCTCTGTCCCAGCTCCTGCCAACCTAGCAGTTCTAAAGCATGCCAGTGCAAGTAGATAAATAGGTATCACTGTGGCGGGAAGTTAAACGGCATTTCCATGCGCTCTGGCACTTGTCATGGTGTTCTGCTGTGGCGGAAGTGGTTTAGTCATGCCAGCCACATGACCCAGAAAGCTTTCTTTGGCCTGAAAATGAGCTCCTTTGGCCTGAAAATGAGATGAGTGTCACAACCCCATAGTCACCTTTGACTGGACTTAACCATCCAGGGGTCCTTTACCTTTTTAAAACAACAACAACAACAACAACAACAACAACAACAACAACAACAACAACAACAAACTTTTTTTTTTTAGAAATGGGTCTTCATTTTGGAGGAAAGGCTTATTCATCCAAGTCATACTTCCTATCTGAACAATCAATCATTTTTGTTTCAATATCTATGATGATTATAATCACCACAGTATGGGTTTTAAAGAACTGGTTATTCACTCATCAGTCCTCCAGATGTCGTGTGACTCCTGTTAGCCCTACTAGCATGACCAGTGATCAGGGGTGAGGGGAGCTGAACTCCCACAAGGGTCCACAGGCAAACAATTCTGGTTACATAACTTGCTTTTTGATCAGATTGTCCTCAAAGCAGCTAACAATATCTGAAACAAATGTTACCATATATTAAAACTAAAATTATCAACAACTAGCTGACCCGGCCACGCGTTGCTGTGGCTGCTTCAGTGTAATGGGAAAGGAAGATGGAGTATAAAGGAGAAATTGATGTCTTACCATAGGTCTTTGCGCTGAAGTTGAGGTTGTTTTGGTTTTCTTTTCTTGCTTTTTATTGTTTGTGTGTATATAACTCATTATTAGTATTGTTGTATTTTCTGATTCCTTTTTTTTAATTGTTTGAATGTCTTGGTTTGATGTTATTCATGTGCATTGGAGGGTAGTATATTTGTTTCTACAGTATCAGGTTAGGCCGTCCGAACCTGGAAATGGTGGACGGAACGTTTGCAGCCGGCCTGACTGTGCCGTTGCTTCGCTGTGTGCCTGCCGCTTCTATCAGCAGGCTATCTTGGTGTTAGCGGGCGGCTTAGCTTTCCTACCGATCTGTCTGCCCTCCCAAAAGGGGGACGGGACATTTCCAGGTGGCGTGGCTATGGCGTGGCTTCTCTCTATAGCTGCTGCAGGTGGCATCTAAAAGCCACCAAGGCCAAACTCCGTCTTTGCTTGCGGGCTGCCTTCCTTTTGCGGGTGGCGTGCCTGTTGATTGGATGGTGGCAGTGATGTCGAGGGGGAGGAGGAGGGATCGGCAATGGGTGCTGTGCTATTTAACGTCCACTGGAGGGCGCTGTTTTTTTCAAATTCACGGATTTACCTGGGAAAGGTGTGATATTTTTACAATCTAGGTACCTAAGATCCTTCTCATACAGCCAAGGCATGTTGTGTCCAAGTCTGACGCCAATAGGTAAAGCGGTTACGGAGAAAGGTGAAAACAAACAAACATGCAGCTTGAAGGATTTTATATATATAGATAAAAGTAAAATATTAATGTTTTACAATTTAAAACCAGTGGTATAAAATTCAAAAGGTCTGAAAAAAGAAGGTCTGTGTTCAGTGAGGTTTCTTTCCTAGTAAGTGAATTTAGGCTTGCAGTCTACAAGGGCCAATGATACAGATCTGAGTCCCTCTGGAGAACATTCTGCACAAAAGGACTGCCTATTTTAGGAGATACCACAAATATGTATAGACTTTAATGATACAGAAGGAGATGCAAAATCTAGGAATTTGCAATTTTTTCCAACATTTCTTGAGGAAAGAACCTTGTTGTTGTTTGCTTAGAATCTGGATCCTAATCTTCACCATCATCTGACAGCAGATTGGACTGAAGACTTCTAAAAAATAGTAATATCCTTTCCATTGACGTCAATTATCGTGTGTGTTCTGAACAAATCTTTATTTTCATCATTTAACTTGGTTATCAGTGTTATTTCCTAACTCTGATAGCTCTATAATAGTGGCACATGGACACATCTGAAAATAATTTAGCAGGGTACATGTTTCTAAACACAAATATAAATTTATTGAAAACAGGTTTTCTCTTACCATTTGGTGAGAGTCGTGGAGAGTATATAAAATAAACACAGATCAAAGTAGAAAGGTTGTGCCTGTTATCAGTGGAAAATAAAAACCTTAAGGATTCAGCTTTCTTGAAAGTTTCCTCCCATTTTAATCAATCTTTTGTTTGTTAACAATAGTCCAGGTTTGTTTTGTTTTTTTAAAAGAATTGTTTTAAATTATTGCCCAGACTTTTTTGAGGTTGGGTAATGTTAGATTAAGAACAAATAGAAAATGTTTTCTTAAAACAGTTAAAAGGAGCTAAAACACCATTCAATATATAGCCAAGATCCAAAGATCAGGGATAGCTAACGTAGTCCAGGAATCCTAGAGGAGATCATAGCTCCCATCAGCCCCAGTCAGCATGGCCAGTGCTTAGGGTTATAACATCTGAGGCATAATGGGAGTTATGGTGCAACATATGGAGAGTAACATTTTGGCTACCTGTGCAAGCAGAGTCTGGAAACATACGATCATTGTCATCATTAAAATTTTGAACAACAGACTTCTCACCCATTTGCATTTCTTGAACTGCTTTTTGAAACTCCCTTGTGTTCCAAAGGAGGCTTTCTACATGGTGTGGGCGGAGCTTTCGATTGACCTATACAAATTGGAACATGGAATCCGGAATTAGTCGAGTGGATTCTTGGTTCCCATTCTCACAGTAGAACTATTCACAATAATCCAGTCCTCACATTTTCTCAATGTGGAATACTGGACCACATCCATTGAGCCCGCCCCGCAGCTTCTGACCATCAACACCTGTGCATTGAGCTGAACATTGGCAGGGGGTCATACACACATAAAACTGTATGTGACAAGGCTCTCACATCAGTGGGACCCTCGTCTCTCTCTAGAATTGGACACACATACCCCTCCCCCAAGCCAATGTTCTTCTCAGTGTATGGAGATTATGGACCAGAGGCGGTAGACACAGGAATATTGGGATGGGCCCCTGCACATTCCCACTTGCAGTGGGTTTACAGAGATATCATATGCAAGGACTTTGGAAAAGGTGCTGCATTATTTTATTTTTTTAAAGTATTTTTGTCGCTACATCACTTCACTTGCAGAGCAGCATGTGTGGGGGCCAGGGGGGAGAGCTCTAGAAGGCACAACACATGGAAAGGACTTGGAAAGGATGTGAATGACTTGGCCAAGTCACAGCGTACTTGGAAGAGCAGTAACAGGTCTGTTGCCAATTTTTAAAAAGTCAAAAATGAGGTTGCCAGAAAGTTTTCAGTAAAGCTGATGTGCTTGTGTGCATGTAAAAGCCTGCAGCATTTGCACTTAGTGAGCCTGCTTGACGTGTGGAACACAGGCACATTGACTAAAGCGTCAGGTTATTTAGTGCACCATTTCACATGCCTATGCACGTGAGCCAGAATTGTGCATGTGAGGAGTTCCTCTGGAGCTCTGCTGAGATGGAGGAAGCAAGGGTAGCCAAAGATCACAAATTAAAAGGCAGGGGTTGCAGCAGACCTATCTCATTTGATTCCCTGCACAGCTCCTGCATCCTGACATGGCAGGACAGTGCCAAGCACAGACAGCTCTACAATTAGGCAAACTATGCCATATGCTAGGGAGCTAAAGGAACTCCCCACCACAGTCAGCTGCTGCCTACTGTGAATGCTTGTTGACCCTTTTCTGACTCTGATCATCACAGGCATGAAGAGCAGAGACCAAGCTTTTCCTTCCTCTTTCCTCTTCCTTTCTCCATTTGCCTCTTCCTTTCCCCATTTGTCTCTACTGTGCTACTTTGCCCTTTCCCCCTTTCTTCTTCCAGTTGGTTGGAAGAAGGCAGGGAGATGGTGGGGCAGCACAGTGGCTGTGAGGAGATTGCCTCATGGCTGCTGCAGCAGAAGAAGTGGTACTGGTGTCCACTCCCTCTCTCAGGCTTTCCCCCAGGATCACATACTGTGAGGGATGGGACATGCATTCCAAAAAACCCATTCATTGTAGCTTTCCAAAGGGGCTGTTGTCTGTTATGTGATAATCCTCTGCATGCTTAAAGGATTTCACTGGGAAAGCAAGCCACATTAAATACATGGTACCTACTTCTGAGGAAACAATGTGGATAGGATGAGCCAACACAAGTAATTGCCCTGGATAAATGCAGCAAAAAATGGAGCGTGGAGGTGGAAGAAGTGTGCATTAAACCAAAGGAAATACTGGAGCTTATGCTTAATCTTTATGCAGGACCAGCCTTTTCATCAGGATGAGGGAGGAAGCTCTCTCAGGTATCAGATACTGAGGAGCAGTAAGGTTTTGAAGGAAACCTTCACCCACTTAGCTGGCCTGTAGTGTCATCATCTGATGTCCCAACTACCAGTCCAGTTGACTTTAGTACATGGAATGCAGGAAGGTGCTATCTTGTTCTTTGCCTCACACAACAAAATGTTTCGATCCCCTCCTGTATTTACGTATGTCTGGTCTTGTTGTTGTTGTTGTTGTTTTTGACAGTCTCTGTCTTCAGTCATATTGGAATAAGAGAGAGACAGAATTGAGAGGACCGTGTCTACCCTGCCTACTGATCTGAAATAAAACCAGCTCTCTCTATTGAATCCCCATCCCTGATCCTACTCAGGTACCAGAATGTTTGAATCGGACGTTGGCAATCCTAGCAGAGAGACAGCTGGTGGAGAAGGCAGGCATCCTGATTGGAGTTGTTCTGACTCCTGCCTTCAGACCATACAGGATTATTGCTAAAATATTCCCCCTTTTAAAGCAGAACCGTTTTCTGATTTATAACTCTGATATCCAAAATTGTTCTTGCACCTGCAGTCATTTTAAACTTGAATAGTCCCCCACTTTTTACTTGGAGTAAATATCCTGTTGATTTCATTGAAACTTATTTTCCAAATAAATGGGCTCAGTATCAGAGCCTTCTTGCTAAAATATATATACTGTATACATACATATATAATTTTATTTGTATGCTGCATTTTCATAGTTCAAACCATGCTCAATGTGGCTTACAACATGAAAAAATACATGACTACAACATAACAAAAGTAGTCATAAACAATAAATAAAACGTTAAAAAATACACAACCAAACTTAGCAATTTCCACATAAATCACAAGTTCTATAATAAAGATACAAAAAGCAATTACAACAACAGCAACAAACCCCATCAAACCCCTCCCCAAACAACATTAAACATTCAATAAATATTAAATTGGTTTTTTTCATTTTTGCACATTCACAAGGACTGGACTGAAAAGAACTCCTTATCTAACAAGAGACCTTTGCAACTGGAAATCAGAGCTGGAAACAATCAAAATAAACAGTCAGACATGTTAAATATTTCAGCCTCCAGCCAAAGAAAGCAGTGAATTCTCCACTATGTAGGTGTTAAATCAAGACTCTACACTTACCAAAAAAGTATATTTGAAGCAATGTCCCATAGTAATCTGCATACAGTCCGGATTCCATTATTAATTCAATTTGCCATTTGTTTTGCAGAGAAACTTAATCCCAAAGATTTTTCTCAGTTTATTTGCCTCTTACATACATATAATAGAACTGCAATACCAGCATAAATTATGGCCTGTCACAATAATTCCGAGATCCTATGAATGTTCATAGTTGTTGTGGAGCAAGGAACAGGTAGAAGTCAATATGAACTGATTTAGGATCATGGTCACTAAAACGAACTAAATGGTTTACCTTGGAATCCCACCTGCTAAGTAATGTATGTGACCCTGTGGGAACAGGATTCACCTAACAAACCCCATCAGTGGAAGCCCTGTGCAAGGACTTGCAGTTGTACAATAGGGCTTTCTGCCACCATTTTGCCCTGTGTGCCCAAGGATCTTCATAGGCTCCCAGTACATTTCTGAGTACAATTCAAAGTGTTGGTGCTGACCTTTAAAGCCTTAAATGGCCTCGGCTCAGTATAGCTGAAGGAGTGTCTCCACCCCCATCATTCAGCCCAGACACTGAGGGTCAGCTCCAAGGGTCTTCTGGCAGTTCCCTCACTGCGAAAAGTGAAGTTACAAGGGAAAAGGCTTATTTTACAGGGGTTTCTTGGCAGTGGCACCCTCCCTGTGGCATGAGCTCCCATCAGATGTCAAGGAGAAGGCAGCCCTGTATTGGGAAGTTTTTAATGTTTGATGTTTTATTGTTTTTATATGAGCTGTAAGCTACCCAGAGTGGATGGGGAAACCCAGTCAGGTGAGTGCATATAAATCATAAAATGTGGACCAGAGTGGAAACCTCATCAGTGAGTTCCATCCCTGGACCCACCCCCTGAGCCATCACAGATTGGCCCGAATTCAAAGCAGGGCTTGGTGGGAACCCTTTGAACACTGTGGTGGCCAGGAGAAGGGGGCAATGGCCAGAACAAACATGATGTGACTCTGTAGGGTGAAAGGAGCCACCGTGCTGTGTTGCAAGCGCCACCCACCCTCGGACCAAGTAAGTGGCCATTATTATTAAAAAATGGCTCTGGGGGGTTGGGAGAACCCTCAGAATAGTGGGGGTGAGGAGGGGTGTCATTACATCTGGCAAACTGAAATACTTGCACAGAATCATGGGAAGAGCATGATGTTGAAGTCCACCCTATATTTCTATGTAAATTTGAATTTACAATTCTGATAAAATTAACACTTTGTAACATCACTCTCAAGTACAGATGCCCCTATAGATACCCCTATACCCCTATAGAACATGCTTGCCCTAGGCCAGGGGTCAGCAACCTTCGGCTCTCCAGATGTTTCGGACTACAATTCCCATCATCCCTGACCACTGGTCCTGTTAGCTAGGGATCATGGGAGTTGTAGGCCAAAACATCTGGAGAGCCGAAGGTTGCCTATGCCTGCCCTAGGCAATGTGCTTGGCAACTACCTGAGTTATGTCTGGAATGTTGTTCAGAAGTTGTTGACTAAGGCTTTAGTTAGCTAAACTGAGAAATTGTAGGATACGTTCATACCTCAACAGTTATGTCATTTAGTTTGAAAACAACTCCAGCAAACTGGACATGTGTTGTTGCAGGCAACAAATCAAGTCTGATAATTTATTCCCTCCCTCTGGATTTTAAAGTCAAGCCACAGCTGAAAGAAGAAAAAGCTGAATTATTTTAGGCATTTTCTTTTTCTCAAAGATTTCTCCTCATATGTTTGGAGGCTGTTTCCTCCATTGTGTCTTTTTGTATTCTGAACAAGCAATATAAAATGAAATTGTAGTAATACCGGGATGATTTTTATAAACTAAGTGGCCTCTTGAAATTCTGCACCCTATTTGTGTGTGGAGGTATTGGCACCAGCTAGCAAAAATTCTCTGGGCAGAAGAGAAAATTGTACAACCATTTCTTGGGGTAAGACTCACCATGTTGGTTGCAAAGCTTTTATTTTGTTGCATTTTTATTTTGTGGTGCTACTGCAATTGACAGCTACAGCAACTGTAGTACCAGCCTGGACACCATTTTGCATTCTCCATTATGCCCTAGTGTGACGGATTGGCCCTAGCGTGGAGGAGGTATTATATCCCAGCGCATAAGGAGTTAATCCACCTTCATCTTGACGGACAGTTCATCCTTTGGGGGCGGGGCGATCCCCGGTTTAAAAGGAGGGAACGGCCGTTTTGGCAGTTGAGAAGAGGGAGGGTGTGTGTGGAGACAAGGAAGAAGAGGGGTGTGGGGCCAGGATAGTGGTGGTTAGGATGAAGGATAGGATGAAGATCAGTCGGTTATACTGAAAGAGTTTATAATTTAGATGTAACTAAGCTGATGAACTATTGAAGTAATTGAAACATGATGTTCTGAAATAAATAAAGACTTGTTTTTGTTGAGCCAAGAGAAAAGAGGCATTCATTTGGTCCAACGATATATGGATGCTCATGAGGAGGTGAACTCAGTGAAAAAACAAAACTGACCTGCAGGGTGATAGTTTGTGTCTTGGAGTTTACCTCAGGAGGGGCAAAAGGGCAGAAACCTTGGTAAGGCTACACAGTTGCTAAAAGGGTTTAGCTAACTGGCGCAGTGGGGGATCTAATGAGAGAGAGACCCAGAGCTGACAGCTGAGAGGTATTCTTAACCCAGGAGCCCAGGGCAATATATATATATATATAACAGGCCACAACAGCTGGACAAGAGAACCCTGTTACTAAGTTATTCCTAGTTATTTTTTTTTATAAGATTTTATTATTTTCCATGAAACAAAACAAAACAACAATAAACATACATGCATAAACACAATAAAACATAATACACAATCAACAATACAAAAATACAACAAAACCATATAACCAAACAAACTTATACAAACCTTACTAAATACTTATCTCTGTTTCTAGACTTGTTTTAACTTCTTAGGGGGACTTCCCCTGGTCCCTCCTCTGTCTTCAAAAACATTATATACTTTTTAGGTAGCTTCATTTCTTTTTGTCATTAACTTATACTCAATATTCTAATATTCTTTAAATTTATCTAAACCAAAATATTCCTTAACATATATTCTGCATCTTGTCATCTTCTTATACAAATATATCTATCCAACCAAAAAATATATTCTTAAACAATTATATCTCTACTTATACTACTAAAGCCAATTCTTTTATAAATTCCTGCACAAACATTCAAACATTCATTTTAACATGATTAACTAAATAGTCTTTAAATTTCTTCCAATCTTGCGACACCTTCTCCTCCCTCTGGTTTCGGACTCTGGCGGTAAGGTCTGCAAGCTCCATGTACTCCATCAGTTTCATCTGCCATTCTTCAATTGTCGGTATCTCTTCGCCCTTCCAAGCTCTTGCCAATAAAATTCTAGCAGCTGTTGTGGCATACATAAAAAACACTCTATCCTGACTGGGTATCTCCTCATTGGTCATGCTCAAGAGAAAAGCCTCTGGTTTCTTGCAAAAGGTAATTTTCATTACCTTCTTAAGCTCATTATAGATCTTATCCCAGAAGGCCCTTACCCCCGGACACGACCACCACATGTGATAAAAGGTACCTTTTGACGATTTACATTTCCAACACACATCCGACATTTTAGAGTTCATTCTAGCTAACTTAACTGGTGTCAGATACCATCTATATAACATTTTCATTACATTTTCTCTTAAACTATTGCAAGCTGTAAAATTAATATCTTTCCTCCACAATCTCTCCCAGTCATCCATCATAATATTATGACCAACATCTTTTGCCCAATCTATCATTGTTGATTTAACCAACTCATCTTTAGTATGCCACTCTAGCAATAAATTGTACATCTTGGAAAGGTTTTTTGAGTTCGATTCGATCAGTTCTGTTTCCAGTTTTGATTTCTCCACCTGAAAACCAACTTTTTTGTCTAGTTTAAAAGTTTCATGTACCTGATGATATTGCAACCAGTCAGGGACTTGACTTTTGACTTGATCATAACTTTTCAGTTTAAATGAGTCCCCTTCCTGTTGCAATATGTCCATGTATCGCAACCATCTAGCAGACATATTTGGTCTCTTATAGGCCTTAGCCTCCACTGGTGATATCCATCTAGGAGTCTTTCTCTCCAGTAGGTCTTTATACCTAATCCAAACCTGATACAAAGATTTCCTGATTATGTGACTCTTAAAAGTTCTGTGAATTTTAACTTTGTCATACCAAAGGTATGCATGCCAACCGAACACATTGTCATGTCCCTCCAAGTCCAACACATCTACATTCTCTAATTTAAACCAATCTTTTAGCCAGCAAAAGGCAGCTGCTTCAAAGTAAAGTCTTAAATCCGGCAGGGCAAAGCCTCCTCTCTCTTTGGAGTCTGTCAGGACCTTAAACTTGATTCTCGGCTTTTTGCCCTGCCATATAAACTTCGATAGATCCCTTTGCCAAATCTTGAAACAGTCCATTTTATCCAAAATTGGTATGGCTTGGAATAGAAACAGCATCCTTGGTAGGACATTCATTTTAATCGCGGCTATTCTTCCCATTAACGACAGTTTCAATCTTGTCCATATCTCCAAATCTTTCTTTATCTCAATCCACAGTTTTTCATAATTGTCTTTGTAAAGGTTCACATTTTTTGCTGTGAGATTGATACCTAGATATTTTACCGATTTAACAAAATTGAGGCCGGTGCCATCCTGTAGTCTTTGTATCTGTTCTGCGCTCATATTTTTACTTAAAACTTTGGTTTTCTGTTTATTTAATTTGAAGCCAGCTACACGTCCGAATTGTTCAATTAGTTCTAAGGCTTTGGGGACACTGCTTTCCGGTTCTTGTAGGGATAGCATCAGGTCATCTGCAAAGGCGCGTAGTTTGTATTCTTTCTCTCCCACTCTGATTCCTTTTACCTGTTTCTCTTTTCGTAGCATGTTTAAAAGGACCTCCAGGACCGTGATAAATAGTAAAGGGGAGATAGGGCACCCTTGTCTTGTTCCTTTTTCAACTTCAATTTCCTCCGATATCACGCCATTTATTATTATTTTCGCTCTTTGTTCTGTGTAAATGGCCTTAATACCATTTAAGAATCTTTCTCCAACTCCCATCTTTTCCAAGTTCTTTTTCATAAACATCCAAGATATTTTGTCGAAAGCTTTCTCCGCATCAATGAACAATAGTGCTGCCTCGGTATTTATGTTTCTTTCCAGTTTTTCTAAAATGTCCACAATAATTCTCGTATTATTGCTTATTTGCCTACCTGGAAGGAAACCCGCCTGTTCTTTGTGTATATAGTCCTTCAACACTCTTTTTAATCTTGTAGCCATAACGTTTGCAAAAATTTTATAATCCACATTCAATAGGGAAATTGGACGATAATTTTTCATTTGCATTCTATCTGTGTCTGGTTTTGGAATCAGCGTGATAAAGGCTTCTTTCCACGTCTCTGGTGCCCTATCTCCCTCCAATATTTTGTTGCATACTTCTTTCAAAGGCTGTGAAAGCCAATCTTTGAGAGTCTTATAAAACTTTGCAGTTAGTCCATCCGGTCCTGGGGCCTTTCCTAGTTGCATGTTCTTAATTGCCTCCTCGATTTCTTGGATCGATATTGAGTGGTTGAGGGTTATTAGTCTGTCCTCTGGGACTTTTTGCAGAGCATGTTGTTGCAAAAATCGGTCTATCTCTTCTTCTTTTATCCTCTCCTCCTTGTACAGTTGCTTGTAAAATTTTTGAAAGCACTTTCTGATTTCCTCCGGGTTTTCCACTATTTTCCCATTTACTGCCAAATTGCCGATGACATTGGCCTTTTGTCTTTTCTTTAGTTGCCAAGCTAATAATTTTCCACATTTGTTCGCTGATTCAAATGATCTTTGTTTCATCATTTTCAATTTCCATTCTAAATCTTGATTCATAATTTTGGCATACTGGGATTGCAAGTATTTAATTTCCTTTTGGATTCTTGAAGATTTGGGATGACCTCTTAACTCCTTTTCTTTAACTTTAATTGATTTCAACAGTCTTTCCATTTCTGCATTTTGTAGTTTTTTCTTTTTCGCTTTTTCACTTATGAGGAATCCTCTCATTACCGCTTTACTTGCATCCCATGCAATTCTTTTTTCTACTTCCGAATTCCAATTGATTTGAAAGTACTCCTTCATCTTTTTCACAGCTCTTTCTACCAACTTGGTATCTCTCATCAACGCGTCATCCATTCTCCATCTAAAGGATCCCTTGGAAACCATTTTTAAAGTTACCTGTACAGGATTGTGGTCCGAATATGTCTTTGGGCCGATTTCTGCTTTGTATATTTTAGATGTCAATTCATTCGATATCCAAATGTAATCTATCCTCGACCATGACTGCTGGGATTCGCTATAGTAAGTTGCCTCTGTCTCGGTGGGGTTTTTCAACCTCCAAGCATCCTCCAAATTTAAATTGTCCACCATTTCAAAGAAAGTCTTGGGCAGTTTCCCATCGTTTGTTAATTTAGTTCTTTGGGATCTATCCATTAGCGTGGAAACTGCCCCATTGAAGTCTCCCAGGCAAACCAATTTGTAATCCAAATAGTCCAACAGCAGATCATGTATCTTTTTATAAAAAATTGACTTTCCATCATTTGGTGCGTAAAGTCCCAGAATCAAGAATTTTTCGCCTTGTGTTTTAATCTCAATTGCGATGTATCTCCCTTCTTCATCTTTAAATAACTGTTTTGGATTGTATTTCTCCTTTGCGTAGATTACCACACCTCTCTTTTTGACTTTGTCAGATGAAATGAACTCTTGGCCTAACTTTTTATTTTGTAATAATCTTCTATGTCGCCGAACTATGTGTGTCTCCTGTAAACATATAATGTCCAAATCTTTCTTTTCCAATCCATGAAATACTCTGCGTCTCTTTGGTCTCTGGTTCAATCCCCGTACATTCCATGTCAGTAACTTCAACGCCATATTTCTTTGTTTTAATCCTCTCCTCCAGTTGCTTGTGCTTTCTTGTCTTCTTCTGGGTCTTTGTCACTTGGTGCTTTCTTGTCTTTTTCTGAATCTTTATCACTTGGTCCTGGTACCCCCGGCGGTAGAAATACTCCTGGGCGTCTATATAGAGATGGATCAGGTGACCCTGCCTTGAGTTCTTCCAGGTGTTTATCCAAAAATTTCTGCTTTTCAGCCAGGGATTTAATTCTTATCTTTTTTCCTTCAAATGAAAATGCAAGACCTTCTGGAAATTCCCAACTGAAGGAGATGTTGTTTCTTCTTAGTTCTGCAACCAAATCGTTGTATGGGATTCTTTTGTCCAAAAAAATTCTGGGGATGTCCTTATAAAAAATGACTTTGTTCCACTGTACCACCAGGTTGTTTCTGTAGTGTAGATCCAGAAAGAAATCTCTGTCGTTTCTATCGTGCAGTACCAGCAGACAGTCACTGACTGTTTTGCTGCTTTTCTTCCCTCTGGACCCTCTAGGCCCAAATCTGAAGGCTTTCACTATGCGTGCTGCGACGTTTACTTCTTCCAATTCCCAATATGACGAAAATTGCTTCACAATAAAGGCTTTTAGGTCTTCTCCTTCCAATTCTGGAAGACCCCTGAGACGGATGTTCCCCTCTCTCTGGTGGAGTTGAAGAAAAGCAAGAGACTCTTCTACAGTTCTCTGTCGTGTGCCAATTCCCTCTAAATTCTCCAAGTCAATATTGTCCAATTTCTGTTCCACTTTCTTAATTTTTTCCTTAACCACTTTAAATTCCTCAGAGTCCTTTTTCAGCGTTGTTACCTCCTGTGCCAATTTATTTATTTCATCTCTGTTCTTTCTTACATTTTCTTCAATTTGGCCAATTGATCTCTCCAATGTATCTGTGGAATTTTTTATATCTGCTTTTAAGTCCACTTGGAGTTTTTCTATTGCAGAGTTAACTGTAGCATTAACCGATGTACTGATTGTATTAACTGAGGCCTGCGTTTGCTTCAACCCCTCAGTCACACATTTAAGTCCTTCTGCTATTTCTGCTACACTTGCTGTTAATTTCTCCATTTGCTCTTGTAAAGTTAGGGAAATAGAGCCTTTTCTTTGAGCAGAGCTAGATGTTTTGGATCTGGTGCTCTCATGCATGTCCTGTGAGCTCTGCAATTGTAATCTCAAGGCCACTCCAGTTGCTATAGTAACCGTCTCAGACATTCACAGCAGAAAGCCAGCAGTCTTAAAAGTAAACACCAGGTGGCCAGCAATTCCTGAGAACAAAGAGACTGCTGAGCCAGGAGTTCCACACCAGTCCAGCAGTTTAACTTTTAGGCACAGAGTTCACAATTTTTAAAACTCACTAGTTTTCAGTCAAAAAGAAATTTGTTCTTGATAAATCCAAAACAGAAATTATATTTCCCTTGCAGTGTTACCACCAAGTCTTTATTTTGAGTTGTAACTGGCCACAAAGTAGCTAATAAGTCTCCACTGGTAAACAGTCACTGACACAGTAGCAAGAAAAAATGGCAAAAATTACTGCAGCCCGCTACCGACCCGGAATCCTAATCCTGAGGGAGAGCGGTGTCTTCTTTTGCCATATTTCTCATTTTTGAAGCTTTAAACATCCTTAGAACAACTTTTAGTCCACTTTTAAAAAGTTTGGCAGAGTTCGCAAAACTTTTCCGTTAGTCGCGGCTTTAATCTTTTAGCGCTACCAAGCTCCGGTAAACAGTTCAAAGGGAGCAGGCTTCCTTTTATTTTTCCTCTGTAAGTTATTATTCTTTAAAAGTTTCAAATCAGTTCCAAAGTTCTACTTACAGAGTTCCTTTTGAGACTTCTTCATAGGAAGTGTCGGGTGCTCGAGTCTGGCGGGATCGCTGCTTTGATCCTCCAAAGGCAGTCGCCTCTTCAGCCCCGCACTGGTGCTTTTCTCGCCTGATTTTCCCCCTTACGAGGGTCGATCAGGAGCAAAGACGGCGCGTCTGGGACCCACGAGGCAGGCGGTCCACGGGACGCTCTTCCCGTGGCTTTAAGGGACCCCTGGCGCAGGCAGGGTAGTCCCTATAGCCCATCGGAGGACGGAGCCGTCAGACCCCCGTCCGCCATTGACCGGCACCTAACCGGAAGTCTATTCCTAGTTATAATAAAAGGGGATTATCCACACAGATGGACCTCAAGGATCGAGGTGGGGTGGATAGAAAAAGTGACCCGGAACACCTCAGAAATAATACACTTAGTAACAGAGGGGTAGTTGGCAGGGAGGTTCGTCGCACTTAGACATAACATTGTTCTGAGACAATGTGTATGTGGGGATGGAGTTGCAACAACGACAACAACAAATGACAACAACAACAAATTCTGCAAAGTAGCCTTTTTCTTAAGGTTGTGAAAGAACTACAAAAACTTCAGAGATTTTCCTCAGAACAATGTCTGCTCAGAAATTTCAGCTCAGCTCTAGTGAAGACTAGAATATTCTGACAATACTTTGACTTTATTGAATTGCATTAATCATTTTAATGAATTTATTGCTGTTGTTTTCTTTATTTATATGCTACTGTTTAATATTATAATGATTGCAATATTTGGTAGTGTTTTGTGTTTTTTTTTGGAAAAAACGCTATTGTGATTACTATGAGCCACTTAGAGCTCAACATTTGTTGTTGGAAAAGTGGAATAGAAATATTACATCAAATCAATTTAATCAGTGACACTTCAAGTACGCAAGGAAATATTAATGAACAGAGTTTTCTGAGGAAGATGCAATATAGAGACAAGTATGGAGAAAAGTGGAAGCTTGTGCCTTGTGTGATAAATGTTTTGCAACTAACTATGAATTTGCCTAATGAGCAGCAGCAGCATGTGTGAATAGTATTAATGTACTAACTTTATAGTTACAAAATAGTTCAGAATATTTTCAGAGATGGGGATATTCCTTTCAAGAATGTGGCCTGTTTTCGGGCCACTCAGTGGTGGGCCTACATTTTTGGGGCCCTGAAGTTTAAACTGTTATACGGGTCCCTTTGCAACCAGCAATGAGCTCTGGGTAACCACTGCCATCTTCTTCAATGAGGTTGTTCCAAGACGGATCACCACAAATTTTCCATGAGCTTGTGTTTTTGGTATCACTTAAGTACTTTCGTAAACACACTGTTATTCCTTGAGGGTCTTGACCTCTGTTAAAATGGGGGAGGGGATTCATAACAGCCAATTTACCGTACCACCTACACCTTTAGAACATCCGTGCTGCTGACACTCAAACTTTGGGATTGTTGAAATAAATACTGCAACAACAAAACAATCAATTTGAGTTGGGTGACTCATATTAGGTCTACTAGACCCATAATTTCTAAGCAATGTGGACTAATCCTATGGGATTAGGGGTCCTGAATCTTAAACTTCATTAGTTTCAAAGTAGATCTGCTCCTGAGGTCTCCTCAAGTCTTTGGATGGTATTCAATTAAGTTATACCCAGAGCATAACCACTGAAATTAATGTACATTGGTATGTTAGGTTCATTAATTTCAGTGGACCTTTGTCACTAATTCCAGTGACAAGTGCCTTTTTTTAAACTAGGGAAAGACTCCAATGGAAAATAAAATAAAACATTTAATCTCAAAGGGCCAAGGGTGTAACCCAGAGAGTCAGGTGTTTGTCAAAAGCTAAGCCAATATCAGAGCTAATAAGTCTCCTGAAGAGTTTGCCAGGCAACGGAATGTTGCCATTTGGAAAATAGCTTTTAGGTGTGTCCAATGAGAAAATTCACACCAGTGCGCACGTGCGCGCACACACACACACACAATCTATAAATGTCCTACCAACAGCCCTTTCTGCAGCTTACAACTCACGAGCATCCCCAGAAGAACAAGGATACCAGAAACTTCCCCCCAACTCACCAGTTTGTTTCAAATAATCGAGTTGCATTTCCATTTTCATACTGAGAAGCAAACTCCAACATATATAAAACCATAATAAAACATTAAACATTAAAAAAACTTCCCTATACAAGATTGTCTTCAGACAGCTCAGAGTCAGATAACTCCATACCCTCCAACATTTCTGCAATGAAAATAGGGACATCCTAAGGAAAAAGTGGGACATTCAGGGATTAAAACGGAAACCAGGATGCCTTCTCTAAATCAGGGATGTCCCTGGAAAATAGGGACACTTGGAGGGTTTGGGAACTTTTTTTCATGCTTTGTCCTTGCCTTCTGGGAGACAGTGCATATTGGGCCCAGAAGGAGTGAGAAGCAATTGAGCAGTGGAGACAGTGGCAAGGATGAAAAACACTATCTATGCTTGGGGTGTGTGTGTGTGTGTGTGTCAAGAATGTCAGTGTTAGCATCCTTGTGTCACCTTTGAGATTTCTGCCTTCCCTTATGTGGCTCTTTTATTGCTCGCAAGATAAAATAAGACAAATTGGAACATCCGCAAACAATCTTTTTGGTTCCTGAAAAGAAGTTGTTCCTTGTAAATGCTGACAGAGAGAATGCTTTACTACCCACCAAGGAGCACTTGTGGCTGTGTTTCCATAGCCAGGTTTGTGGTTCTGGCAAAGTACAGGGGATCTGGAATGCCATCAATACAATAATATTATTGTATCATATTAGTAAAGTAATACAATAGGCTGCTAGTTGGAAACAGATGTGAAGCGAACCTGTGTCAGAATTATGCTGTAATTAGATCTGTCAAAAGGTAACTTTCAAACAATTTACAATTGCAATTAGAATATTTCACAATGTACTTGTAAATAGGGTTAAATTACCTATACATAATGCACATTTCTAAAATTAGGAAGACAAATATTTGATAAAGAAAGATAAAATGATTCCTATCAGCTGTCGACCTGTATGCTCCAGTAGCTGAACTTAAAATTCCATTGATACAACATATTGAAATATAAAATATATTAGGGCTGCCTAATTTCCTAAACATTGCCAGGATTTCTGAAAGGTGGTGCTTTGTCCAGGATTTTAGGCAAGTCATTGAACAACTTCAGGGTCCTTCTTAAAAAAGCTCAACAACTTGTCCTGGTTTTTACTTTTTGAAATATGGCAACCCTAAAAGACATAAACGTCTTTCATATAAGAGCACCAGAAATGGCCTCCTTGTCAGGCATTGCTACATGTCGATATGGAGGACAGTCAAATAATCTGCTCAAGAAGAACCATTGAATCTGCTGCCCAAACTGTGTCCTTAGTTCCAGAATCTGAACTGGGTGCTATGTAATTGTGCATGAAAGATGGAAACTGAGGCACAGATAAGCAAGTCCAAAACGGAAGTAAATTGCTTAAAATGAAGCAGATTTGGGTCAATTAATCTGAGGGAGAGGAGACAGTCTGCAAAAGTAAGTTGGAGAGAGCAGGGGATGAGTTTAGGAGATGCGAAATTTGGCAGTGCAGAGAGAAAATGACCCATTAGCCTGCCTCTTCATACTAAAAAACTGCAAGACCTAGCAGGGGCAAATATCCTGCTGGAAAGGTCCCTCTCCCACTTGACAAAGCCTGTGAGGTGGGAAGGTGAATTATTGTTGTTCAGGATGTAGCTTAGCGTTAGCCAGCTACTGCGAGACTTGAAATGGGAAGCAGGAACAGAAGCTAAATAGGAGTTCCTCCTATTAATGAAGTGTTGGCTGGGGGTGATGATATCCTTCCTCCTTTTTTGCAGGCTGTGTATTACCTTAGTGACTTGCCTTTCTCCCAATTCGCACAGCATCTCTCCTCAGTTCAAGTGGCATTCAATTTCCTCCTCACTGGAGGAAATTGCTACAGCTGTGCTATGGCTTCCTGGCCCCAAGGATTGAGTTGCCCTCTCAATCTATTTGTGCAATTGGGGTTTGGCTTCCCTTTTCTTCCCCTCTGTTCAGTAGGCCACACTTCAGCCTTGATAGCCATCAGAGGTTGATGGACTGATAGAAATCTAGAAGCAGTCTGAAGACAGAAACACGTTTGTGGGTTTAGTGGACTCGAAGAAGTCTGGGGCACTACAAGAAATTGCACTGTTGATCTACGGAAATCTGACACCAGATCAGTAGCTTGGCTGACTGTTCTAAGAAGTTGCTTGCTTGCAATAAGTTTTGCTTCTGTATTATTGTAAACGAGACATTACCAAGATACAAAAAGTCTGCCATTTTCTCTCATCCAAAGAAAGTGTTTCCCTGTTGCATTGCCGTTGGACCTCTCACTAGTCAGGTAGTGGATAGTGTCCTTAACAATATTAGAAGAAGAAGGAGGTTTGGATTTGATATCCCGCTTTATTACTACCCAAAGGAGTCTCAAAGCGGCTAACATACTCCTTTCCCTTCCTCCCCCACAACAAACTGTGAGGTGAATGGGGCTGAGAGACTTCAAAGAAGTATGACTAGCCCAAGGTCACCCAGCAGCTGCATGTGGAGGAACAGAGGCTCGAACCCGGTTCCCCAGATTATGAGTCTACCGCTCTTAACCACTACACCACACTGGCTCTTACTATGTCATGTCTTAATATGACATGACATCAGGAATTCACTCTCTCACTCATGATATTAAAATTACAAGGGTAATTCTCATTCTGTGTATTTCATTAATGATTCTTTAACACAGTAGACAGACATGCTGCTTACATGCCTGCTTGCTTGCTTCTGAACAACAAACACAAAGTTATCAGAAGTCCCCTACAGTATTGGCAGGGAACATACATAACACTTCCCAATGAGCTAGAGCAGCGGTGTTGCATCCTTCGCTGGCACCTGGGGCACGCACATACTTGTTTATATGCGCACCAGGTGGGACCAGGGGCTGGGTGTGGAAGATAACAAAACCCACTGTGCCAGTTGCTCACTGCTACTGCCGCCAGCCAGGGACAGGCCATGGAAGGTTCACAGGGCCATGCTGAATGGGAGCGCCTGGCTCATGTCCCCTCAAAATCATGTGTATAGGGCTAAGCCCCCCTTCCATGCTATGCCCCTGAGCTAGAGCTCTGAATTGTGGTATATTGGCTATTTAGGAACAGAATGTTTGGCTAGATTGGCCTTGGGTCTGATGCAGCAGGGCTATTTCTTATGAAATTCTAGCATATAGCTGAATATCATTGGTGAAAATATGTCATTAAAATGATTTCCCCTTTTTTATTTTATCTTTCCATCTAAACAACTATTTTGTCTTCACTTAGGCAGTTGCTTCCATTGTAATGACTGAACTATTTCCATTATATACTACCTTGCATGCAATGAGAACTACGTTAAGCTTCTGTTACTCAATTTGCCCATGCATCCATTAGCAGAGAGATGATAAAAAAACAGAGGAGGACAAACAAACCTTATGTATGTAAATAGATAGATGACTGTATCCTTTTTTAAAAAAAGAGAAACAGATAAAGGCCCCTTAAAAACAAAATTAGCTGTAATCTAAAATGAATGCTTACATTTCTTCCATTGCTGAAGTGTCAGAAATGCAAAGCAGTTTAAACAGATTGATAACCCTGAAGCAGAAAGGCCACCTTGGCTGAGTTCCTCGCTCACCCTGCCCCCAACCAGATGTGTTTTTAATTTAATGGATTTGTCTCATTGCTAGTCAGTATATAATTCTGAATTTGCACACGTATACAAAATCAGACAAGTAAGCAGTGGTGTTTCTTTTAGCCACTGGAATATTCAAACCCAATGTTGAAAAATTATTCAAACCACCTGAGGGGATGTTTAAAAATTAGTCTGCCTCCTCCTTTATTGATTAATCACCATCAGCATCATTATCATACTCAGCCTTTAAAAGTCCAATGTTAAGTCCAATAAAAAGAAAAGGTTGCTTGCCCAAAGGTTTACACTTTCATAGAAAGGAAATGTAGCTTATCAAAAGGTTTACAGAAATGACACAGGAAAGGAGTTTAGAAATAAATAATCACTAGTACCAGGTCTAGCACACATCTGTGAGGGGTGTCATGCATCCCTCTTCACCAAGCAGTCTCAGCTAGGCCAGGGGTTCTCAAGCTGTGGTCTGTGGACCACCAATGGTCTGGAAACTTCATGCAGGTGATGGTAGCATGTATGTAAGGATACAATTAAAGATCCTACAGCATTTAGCACAGGTAGAAAACTCATTAAGTGGTCTTACAAGAACAACAGCAATTTTCAAGTGGTCCCTGGCAGAGGGGAATATTTTGGGAACCACTGAACTAAGCCTTTTGTATGGTTGATCTCAGAGAGGCCCAGTCTGCAATAATGGGCATATTCCTACCTCTTTACAGTAGAAAAGCTAATACAGTAGAAGGGATAACTGAGAGAAATAGAGTATGTTCATGGTCAGCAAAAATGCTATTATGCTAGCATATTCCAGTCCAGAATGGTTGGCTAAGACAGTGGTTTTCAACTAGTGTGCCATGGTACCCTGTGGTGCCTTGACTGATGATCAGGGGTGCTGTGGGCAATACTGGCCTCTATCCCTTTTTCTTTTCCTCCCTCCTCTGATGTCCTCTTGTGTCTCTGCCTCCTAAAGGCTTGCACAGCTGTTCATTGCAGCAGCACTGGCTATAAGCTCTGCAGGCAAATGGTGGCTCTGGGCGGCACCTCTCTTTGGAATGGGACCAGGGATTGCAACAGCTGCCCAGAGGACTCCCAAGGAGAAGGGAAGAAGAAGAAGAGTTTGGACTTTCATATCCCGCCTTTCACTCCCCTTAAGTAGTCTCAAAGCAGCTAACAATCTCCTTTCCCTTCCTTGCCCACAACAAGCACTCTGTGAGGTGAATGAGGCTGAGAGACTTCAGAGAAGTGTGACTAGCCCAAGGTCACCCAGCAGCTGCATGTGGAGGAGCGGGGAAGCGAACCCGGTTCACCAGATTACGAGTCCACTGCTCTTAACCACTACACCATGCTGGGAGGAGAGAGGAGGCTGAGGGAACACTCCATAAGGGAGGATGTTCGAAAAAGGGTGAGCAGCTGCCAGCTCAGCAGCTTGGTCTATTTTTACATTTTTGTACAGAGGAAGCTCATAATGTAACTTTACTTCTATTCTTTTTCTTCATTTTTTTTAAAAAACACACACACAACAATTGTATCATAAAGACATTCTATATGTCTGGTTCATCCAACCATAAATCCAGCTTAAATAATATGAATGGGTGTTGTGATTTTCAAAATTCCTTTTCTTAATAATGTTACATAAGCTGTATATAAAGTTTGTGTCTTTAACTCATCAAAGCATCTCAATGCTTTGTGAATGTTGAAATCTAAGAAAAACTATGGTGCAATTAAGAATAACAAAGATTGACCTAATTGTGGGAAAGTTTGTTGCTACAGTTTGCATTATGGCTGGAAGTCAGATGCTGGCATCTGGGAAGGTTAGAAAAATCCAATGTTGTTTATTCAAAGGTTTTCTTTTCATGCAAGAGATAAAGCATTGCTGCAGCAGAAAAAGATAGGCAAGTAACAGCTGTTCATTTTGTTTTCTGAGAGAGTTGTCTTTTGCACATTCATCCAGGTGAGATTTATAGGAAGTATTATGGACTTCTAGATGTTGATTCACTCCCCTCTCTTTTTACAGACTTTCACAGGCATAAAAATTGAGCCCTTGGTAGGCTCTTGGGCAAAACAGAACGTTCACATAGCTGCTGATTCTCTTGCTCAGGTAGATGAGCCGACTCATTGAGCCTAGACTACCACTTACCTCTTCATACATTTCTCTGTCACCAGAGTTTTCTTTTAATTGTTACTTTGAGTATGACATCTCAGCTGCACCTAAGAAAGTCCTATGTCAAATAATACATTGCGTCCTGTCATGGTACTGTTAAGCAGGTATTCGGTATAGCAAGTTTAGGGATAGATGAATCCATCAATATTTTCAGGCTCCGTCACTTTTGCATTTGTTTCACTCATAAGGCAGTTCAATCCCAATTCTACATTAATTTACTATTTTTAATAACAGAAAGGGCCCCCCCAAAAGTTTCATATAATCTCAAAACATGCATTTTAAAAGTATGTGAATACTTTTTTGAGTCAAGAACTACTTCAGAAAATTTGGGAAGTGTGGAAACTTGTGGATATCTTTTTCAGTCTGAATATTTATCTGGGTGGTGTGGATCTGGTTAATGCATACTCAGGGTTCACAAAGGTAAGATTCCCCAAGAATCCCCAGAGAAGTTAGCAAGTTACTTGACCAGAGTTTCTGTAAAGAAAAACAATTTATTCTTAGGATAAAAAAACAGAAACAATATAATGCAAATCACTAAAAAACAAACAAAAAACCTATCTTTAGTATTTTCTTTAACATAAAGCCTATTTTCCTTCTATACCTTTAGTCTTCATCTTTCTTTTCCTTTTACTTCTATATAAAACTTTCACCAACAAGCAGAAGACCAAATATTTATCCCAAACTAAACAACCACAGCACAACTAGGGCTGGGGGAGAAATTTGATTCAATTCACACTTACAGGTGAATCTACCTGATTTGTACTGTCTGATAGAATATGTTAACCAAAACACAGCCATTCTTTTAAATTCACACTTCTCTGAATTTTGCAATGTAGTTCTCCAGCCAAGCAATGTGTACAAACATGCATATACTTGAGTAAAGTGTGCATTAAAATGCATATATTGGTGAAAATAACATGGGGAAAATACATAGTAGCAGGAAATTGCTTTGCAAAAACTGTGTATATTAGGAGAAATTGCACTGAAATGCGGATGGATTTTTCATTTATTTCATAAAATTTATACACCACTTGATTGCAAAAAACCTCAAAGCAATTTACAAAAGAGAGAGAGAGAGTGTGTGTGTAAAACAGACTGATATGGAAATATGGAAAACTGTGCTTCAGATTGAAAACAACTGAGAAAATTGAGTGAAGCAGGAATATTTATTCAAACCATGATCACACCATCTCGCGCTACCATATAAAATTTGGCTGTCCATACAGTTTGATGAGTGCAGGCTTTCGGCAAAGTTGAAAAAGGATGACTATTATACAGTATACCTCTTTCAGCATGTATTATAGTAGCACACATCCCCACCCCCATTTTGTGCACACATTGGCCATATAATGTATTCTATATGATGCACTGGCTACATATCTATCCCTTTAATGGTTTTTTGGGGGGGGAGGGGCATCCACATTCCATATCACAAAACAGTTAATAGTCCATTAGTTCACTGTTGAACAGATACTTAGTGCTACTTTCATACATGATCCTGGACAAATATGGCCATGTACTGGGCTCCCCCCCCCCAGCTTGTATAATGATTCATGTGAACTATGTACATATAAGTCTACATGACTAGGCCCTGCTTGTATAATCCATTCACAGTGACAAATGAGTAGATTGACTCTATTAGTAGGCCTCACAAACATTTATATGAAATCGAAAATTCTTTCTAGTAGCACCTTAGAGACCAACTGAGTTTGTTCCTGGTATGAGCTTTCGTGTGCATGCACACTTCTTCAGATACACTGAAACAGAAGTCACCAGATCCTTAAATATAGTGGGGGAGTGGGGAGGGGTATTACTCAGAAGGGTGGTGGGAATGGGTGATAGGCTGATAAGTGTGGAAAACCTGTTGACGACTCTAAACGGCTGCAATTAGTCTTGCAGGGAAAGGCAAGGGGTGAGATGGCTAAAGATGGCTTTGTTGTGTATAATGAGATAAGAATCCAATGTCTTTGTTCAAACCAGGTTTCTCCATGGTTTTAAGTTTGGTGATTAGTTGCAATTCAGCCACTTCTCTTTCCAGTCTATTTCTGAAATTTCTTTGTATTAAGACAGCTACTTTGAGATCTTTTATAGAATGTCCTGGGAGATTGAAGTGTTCTCCTACTGGTTTCTCTGTCTTGTGATTCCTGATATCAGATTTATGTCCATTTATCCTTTGGCGTAGGGTTTGGCCTGTTTGTCCAATATAGAGAGCTGAAGGGCACTGTTGGCATTTGATTGCATACACAATGTTGGAAGATGAGCAATTAAATAGTCCTGAGATGGTGTGTTTGATGTTGTTGGGACCAGTAATGGTGTTATCCGGGTTTATGTGGCAGCAAAGTTGGCATCTGGGTTTATTGCAGGCTCTGGTACCAGTGTCCATGTTGAGTCCTGTTTTTGTATTATTGTGGGTGAGGAGCTGTTTGAGATTGGGTGGCTGTTTGTATGCGATGAAGGGTCTTCCTCCCAGAGCTTGAGAAAGAGAATTGTCATTGTCTAGGAGAGGTTGTAGATCTCTGATGATGCGTTGTACTGTTTTAACTTGGGAGCTGTATGTGATGACTAGTGGTGTTCTGTTATTTTCTTTTTTGGGTCTGTCTTGCAGCAAGTTCTCTCTGGGTATCAGTCTGGCTCTGTCGATCTGTTGTTTAACTTCATCAGGTGGATATTTTAGTTCTAAAAAGGTTTGCTGTAGATCTCTTAGGTGAGAGTCTCTGTCTGTAGAGTTGGAACAGATGCGGCTGTAACGTAGGGCCTGGCTATATACAATGGATTGTTTGGTATGTTTGGGATGGTAGCTAGAAGCATGTAGATATGTTTGTCGGTCAGTTGGTTTACGGTATAAGGTGGTGTCTATGTGTCCATCCTGTATTTTTATAGTAGTGTCCAAAAAGTGTATTTCTTGCATAGATTGGTTCATAGTTAGGTTGATGGTGGGGTGAAAGTCATTGAATGTCTTGTGGAAGGTGTCCAGGGTCTGTTGACCATGTGTCCAGATAATAAAAATATCATCAATGTAACGCAGGTACAAGAGAGGTTTGAGTGGGTAGGAGTTTAGGAAACGTTGTTCTAAATCTGCCATGAAGATGTTGGCATACTGTGGGGCCATGCGGGTGCCCATTGCTGTGCCGTTGATCTGAAGGAACAGGTCCTCACCAAATTTGAAGTTGTTGTGGGTAAGGACAAAATGACAGAGTTTCGTAGCAAAGTCTGCTGTGGTTTTATCTGAAATGGTGTTCCTTATAGCTTGTAAACCATCGTTGTGTGGGATGTTGGTATACAGAGATTCCACATCCATAGTGACTAGAATAGTATTGTTAGGAAGGTTATTCAAAGATTGTATTTTTCTCAGAAAATCTGTGGTGTCACGTACGTAGCTGGGAGCACTGATGGCATATGGTTTCAGAACAGAGTCCATATAACCGGAAACCCCCACTGTAATGGTGCCAATACCTGAGATGATGGGGCGTCCTGGATTTCCTGGTTTGTGTATTTTGGGTAGAAGATAGAAAGTTCCTGGTCGAGGTTCTGCTGGTGTGTTCATGAGGATCTGTTCTTGGATGTGTGGGGGTAGCTCCTTAACAATCTTGTTCAGTTCTTTTTTGTATTCTTCCGTGGGGTCTGAGTCCAATTTTATGTAAAAGGTGGTATTGGAAAGTTGTCTGTGAGCCTCCTGGATGTAATCAGTTTTGTTCATGATGACGACAGCTCCACCCTTGTCCGCCTCTTTAATTATAATGTCTGGGTTGTTCCTGAGATTATCTATGGCTCTCCTTTCAGCATGGTTTAGATTTTGTTGTAAGCGATGGTGTTTTCTGGTCACATCTGTTTGGATTCTGCGGCGGAAGCAATCGATGTACAGATCTAGTGTGGTATTGCGTCCATCAGGAGGGGTCCATGTGGAGTCCCTTTTAGTGTAACATTTTTTCGGTGGTGGTTGGTGGTCAATGTTCTGTTCATAAATGTGTTTGGAGGGTGGTGGATGTTCCCCAGTAGGTTGAGAGATGTTGTGTTGTGAAGATGTTGTTTGTTCTTTGTCTTGTTCTTGTGTGTGTTGGAAGTACTCCTTCAGGCGTAAACGGCGGAAAAATGCTTCCAAGTCCCCATAGAACTGAATCATCTGTGGGGATTTGGCAGGGCAGAATGATAGTCCACGTGAAAGGATAGATTCCTCAGCTGGGCTGAGAGTTTGCTGTGAGAGATTGACGATATTGTTGATCTTCTTGTTTTGATTGGTAGCCTGTAGGTTGGAAAGGTTAGAAAGTTTTTTGTTTTTCTGTTTTTTCAGTAACTCCAGTTGAGAGTGATAAATGGTTTGCTTTTCCTTGTGGAACTCCTGCCAAGCTGGGTGGATCCTAATAGAGTTGTCCAGTACAGAGAGTTCCTCCTTTATTTTCTTCTGTTTGGAGTACAGAACGCCGATCAGATGTTTGAGCAGCTTCTTGGAGAGAGTGTGGCACAGTTTCTTGGAGTGTTCAGTGGGATAAGTTGATTGCAGGGGGTTCTTAATTCTAAGACCCTTGGGTAGGATGTCAGGGTTTTTGCATTTGGTTAGAAAGGAGATGTCTGTCTGTATCTGTGCCAGTTTCTTTGTGAGATTTATGGACTTCCATTTCATGTGGCTTCAAATTTGGTGAGGACCTGTTCCTTCAGATCAACGGCACAGCAATGGGCACCCGCATGGCCCCACAGTATGCCAACATCTTCATGGCAGATTTAGAACAACGTTTCCTAAACTCCTACCCACTCAAACCTCTCTTGTACCTGCGTCACATTGATGATATTTTTATTATCTGGACACATGGTCAACAGACCCTGGACACCTTCCACAAGACATTCAATGACTTTCACCCCACCATCAACCTAACTATGAACCAATCTATGCAAGAAATACACTTTTTGGACACTACTATAAAAATACAGGATGGACACATAGACACCACCTTATACCGTAAACCAACTGACCGACAAACATATCTACATGCTTCTAGCTACCATCCCAAACATACCAAACAATCCATTGTATATAGCCAGGCCCTACGTTACAGCCGCATCTGTTCCAACTCTACAGACAGAGACTCTCACCTAAGAGATCTACAGCAAACCTTTTTAGAACTAAAATATCCACCTGATGAAGTTAAACAACAGATCGACAGAGCCAGACTGATACCCAGAGAGAACTTGCTGCAAGACAGACCCAAAAAAGAAAATAACAGAACACCACTAGTCATCACATACAGCTCCCAAGTTAAAACAGTACAACGCATCATCAGAGATCTACAACCTCTCCTAGACAATGACAATTCTCTTTCTCAAGCTCTGGGAGGAAGACCCTTCATCGCATACAAACAGCCACCCAATCTCAAACAGCTCCTCACCCACAATAATACAAAAACAGGACTCAACATGGACACTGGTACCAGAGCCTGCAATAAACCCAGATGCCAACTTTGCTGCCACATAAACCCGGATAACACCATTACTGGTCCCAACAACATCAAACACACCATCTCAGGACTATTTAATTGCTCATCTTCCAACATTGTGTATGCAATCAAATGCCAACAGTGCCCTTCAGCTCTCTATATTGGACAAACAGGCCAAACCCTACGCCAAAGGATAAATGGACATAAATCTGATATCAGGAATCACAAGACAGAGAAACCAGTAGGAGAACACTTCAATCTCCCAGGACATTCTATAAAAGATCTCAAAGTAGCTGTCTTAATACAAAGAAATTTCAGAAATAGACTGGAAAGAGAAGTGGCTGAATTGCAACTAATCACCAAACTTAAAACCATGGAGAAACCTGGTTTGAACAAAGACATTGGATTCTTATCTCATTATACACAACAAAGCCATCTTTAGCCATCTCACCCCTTGCCTTTCCCTGCAAGACTAATTGCAGCCGTTTAGAGTCGTCAACAGGTTTTCCACACTTATCAGCCTATCACCCATTCCCACCACCCTTCTGAGTAATACCCCTCCCCACTCCCCCACTATATTTAAGGATCTGGTGACTTCTGTTTCAGTGTATCTGAAGAAGTGTGCATGCACACGAAAGCTCATACCAGGAACAAACTCAGTTGGTCTCTAAGGTGCTACTAGAAAGAATTTTCGATTTTGTTTTGACTATGGCAGACCAACACGGCTACCCACCTGTAACTGAAACATTTATATGCTTTGGGTCCCTTCAGAAGTTATATGCATGGAGGGCAAATTGTGTGAGACCAGGAAGTGCTTCTGTAGGCTGCTACTAGCCCTTATTTTTCACCATTAGTTACCAGGCTATTGAAACAAAATAAAAAGCACACACCTCGGCACTAATCTTGAGCATGTGTATAACAATATAGCATTTTGTGTCATACATACCGTATTGGCCCGAATATAAGCTGCACCTGAATATAAGCCGCAACTTTAAAATTCAAGGGGGGGGGGAGGAATACCCTAATACCTGAATAAATGCGTCCCTAAGTTGATCCTGGGAAGTGTAGTTTCTCCCAAGGGGCATTTCAATAGTTTCCCTATAGGCTTCTTGCATGTGGCACCAGAGGGAGGTGGGAAGAAACCTCTTTCTCTTCCCTGTTCCTGTTTCCCCCCAAAATAAGAGTGTCAGCAGCAGTAGCCAGACATGTGGGGCAGGAAAAAAGGGGTTTGGAGGGTGGGTGAGTGAGTGGGAAGGAAGGAAGGAAGGAAGGGGGTATTTGGAGGAGCAGGGAGCAGGCAAGGAGGCTTATGGCGAGATAAGGGAGGGAGGCTTGAGGATTAGGGCTGCTGCTTGTGGCCTCCAGTCCAAATTCAGATTGGCTCAAAAACAAGCCAAGCTATTTTTCACTTTTGCAGATGGGGTGGGGGATAGCATGGGTTATTTCTGATCAAACTCTGTTTGAGGAGGTGGGGGGTCACCCATCACTGCTTTGTAACCTATCGTCAGGCTATATTCAACCTTAGCCCTACAACCTTAGGGCTACATTCACATTGAACAAACACAGGTGTCTGTGCCTGGAACAGGAAACAGGAAAAAATGTTGTGCTTAAAATGCTCGTGTTGGCTTCAGGACAAGTCCCATGGTCTGCAACTGACCTGTGCTTGGGGGAAGGCTTTGCACCATTGCCCCGTGCTCCTGGTTGCTTGGGGGAGAAGAGCCATGCCGCTTTGCTGGAGGCCTCTCCCCGATGGCTCAGGGGGGCGGTGGGAGCGGTGGGCAGGCTGCGTGCCATGGCCCACGCTCCTGGGCTGCTTGGGGTGGGGAGCCGTGCCGCTTTGCTGGCATTGTAAGGTTGTGAATATAAGTCGCACTTTAACTTTTCAATGTCAGAATTGGGGGGGGGGAGTGTGGCTTATATTCAGGCCAATACGGTACAGTTAGTATTTGGGGTGTTTAATAATATTGACAATGAAAGAGAAAAACATTTCTCTCTATGCATCTTGGAAGAGCAATATTCACACACTCTCACACACAATGATCCACAATTGTGTGTGTGTGCTGTTTCATATGCATTTCAACTGTGACACCTGCTCTACACAAAGGAAAATCAGTTTAAATAGGGGTCTACCACTGAAGTGGTAGCTAAGTTACTCACATAGCTGAACAAGCTAAGGACACACCTGGTTTCTTAATGCAAAACCTTTACTTCCAAAAAAGAGAGCCAGTTAAAAAGGTGAAAGTCCTCAGTGTGTCAATGCCAAGTGAGAGGGATGCATGTTCCTGAAACTTGGAGAGGTCTGCCATGGCTCCCCCTAGGAACTGTTTCTACAGGGGTGATGTCACCTGTCACATTCTTGTTGAGCAGTTACAAACCTGAGAATCAAGAGCTTAGAATTTCTGCCAGGGTTTCTTCTGAATGGGGACGAAAGACAGGTAAAGTAATGAATTTAAGAGTATTTACATCTGAACGCTAAGCAATTTTTGAAGAGTGTGGTAGGAACTAGTTATTGCAAGGACTATTATTTAGTTTAATTGATCCCAGCTGGGCTTGGAAGATTTCTGGCCCAAAGCATGGGAATGCTTGCCAGCAGCCTGTCATATTTGATTGCTCACACTGCTATGAACTTGGCGAGGAGAGGTCAATCGCATAGCAAAAACTAAAACCTCCTCTGTATCCAAGCTTGCTTAAAAAATGCAGAAATGCTGCCAACTGACTAGCGAGCTATTCTCTTTTCAACTTTGTTTTAAGAGGCCCCTGGTTTCTTGGAACTGGGGGGGGGGGAGTGATGTGCTGCTAAGCAATGAGATGTTCCACATGTGGAGCAATGGGCAGACAGAGCTGCTCTACAGTCTTTTATGCATCTGTTTTTATTAAAGCTCTACTTAATATGAGTTAGGCCTAGCAAATGAGTTTGAGCATATGCCTGCTGATAAAGGTGCACTCGGGAAGATAGGCGACATGTTTTACTTCATCAGCATTGCTTTGGAATCAGTCCTTCATTCAGCATAGTCTGATTGCTTTATTTTATTGAAAATTATATCTGATAACTATTTGATAGCCCCTAGGCGGCTAGTCTACATGTTTCCAGTGTGAGGGCCTCTATATGGATGACCCAGTTGTACCTACATCTTTGTTATGGTGTGAGCAGGTTCAGCAAGTATGGAAAGATCCCAGGGAATTACCTAGCCCAGGATTCATAGTTTCTAACTTGAGATGATATGGTCATGTAGGAAAGCTACTTTTGTTAAAATTCCCAGAGCTTCTAGTAGTGGCTTTTACTGATAGATTGCCATAGAAATACTGATGTAAATCTGGCCAATGCAACCCTTTGCCAGATCTGCAGGCCAGCTTCTTGCAGATTGACCTGTGTAATTTATTTCAGCTACCAGTGATCAAGGTGCTCAGGACCCACGGAGACATTAGAATTAAATTTATGTGCCAATTTTTGACAGAAAAATGTGCTCAAAATGGCTCACAATATATACAATAATATAATACAGTGGTACCTTGGGTTATGAACACCTTGGATTACAAGCACTTTGGATTACAGACTCCGCTAACTCGGAAGTAGTACCTTGGGTTAAGAACTTTACCTCAGGATGAGAACAGAAATTGCACACTGGCGGCATGGCGGCAGCGGGAGGCCCCATTAGCTAAAGTGGTACCTCAGGTTAAGAATGGTTTCAGGTTAAGAACGGACCTCCGGAATGAATTAAGTTCGTACCACTGTACAATAAAAAATCTGTATAATATTAACAATCTAATGGCACCAATAGCATCGTATATCAAAGCACTAGTAACTATAAGAATACCAATCCACTTATAATACAAATATGATTGGTCAAGCAATAAATGCAAACAGCAGAATAATAGCAAATTCATACTAGAGATCCAAATATACAAGACATACAAACACAAAAGATCCAACCTCCTTAACTTTATTAAAAGAAAAACATGAGCAATGGAACAAGACCCCTGGATCTACACTCATTATTTAACTATGAGTAGGCCCTACACAATTGGCCCATGCTCTAACAATGAGACCAAAGAGCATCTTAAGCACTACAAATGCATATCAATTTTATACTAGTTGAACTGCCCTGATTTCTTCCAAAGCATCTTTGGAAGCGCAGCTCAGGAAGGGTGCTTAGAATTCTTTATTGGATAGATCTCCTCTCCCATTATGATTAAATTGGTTTATTATTATATCAAGTTATGATGTGTATATACCCTTGGCAAGCAGATGCATCATATAAAGGAAGCTACAGAGCATATCTGTTGACTCAAAGAGCCAATCCACATGCTGCAGGAAAGCACTCCCTGACCAAAGTGCTCTAACAAATTTGCCTTGAGGGTGGGGGATTTTTATCAACCCTTGATAGTGTGATCAGTTAGAGAGGCTGAGTGTAAGCAGAACTCATCCATGAGAAAATGTTATTGACCACAGTTCCATGCTACTCGACATCCTGTCTCTAGAAGATACCTCAGAGGAAAAGGGGGGGAACCCATCCTAAACCACTAACCCACAACTGAGACATCAGAATATAAATCAAAGGATATCCTTTATAAATTTGTCCAAATTTTTCATAAAGTTAATGGAGATCTTTGTTCCAACAAAAAACCATTGGCATCTAATTGAAAAGTGTGACCCTCATCTTTAGTTTTGTGGTTATGTCAGAAACTGTCTTAAAATCAAATGCCTTAAATTTCAAAGGTTTGAATCTTGCTATTTAATCAAAAGTATTTCTTTTATTATTCTAGTTGCAAATGAGATGATGTATTTGAAATCATTTATTGGGCATTTTATGAAAGAAAAAAGGCCTTCTGAGTTTACTAGACTCATTTTATGAATCCATTTATTGATATAGTTTTAGCATTGTGTTATTTTTTCATAATCTATCTTTCTAAACATTGGTTAATTAAGAGTACATAATGTGGTTTTAAGTAATGTAATCTTGGATGAAGAGCAGCAGCTTCAGACTGTAAAGTATGGTACAGATTTTGGAACCAGAAATAATAACAGCAGTGATGGAAAGCAATATGTTTAGTTTGCAGCAGTTTGTTTGCAAATACTGGCTACAGTCCAAAGATAAGGATAGATAGTAGTGGGATGACCCTGTATACTTACTTCTTTGAGCAGCTAGCCTCCCAACAGATGCTTGGTAATGTCAGCTTTGACAGTTTTGATAACCTATTTGTAAGGATGAGATGCCTGCTTTCCTGTTTTATCTAGGGAGCAGAGTTAGGAGTTTAGTCCTACTATCCACAAAATCAAAGCTGAGCATCTGTTCAGCCCTGGAGCTATATCCACAGTCCTGGTTTCTCAATACAAAGAGTTGTAGCCTCTTTGTATTTCGCAAGATGTAAATTTGTGAAAGCAGCAGGTTCCCAGGAGGTGTGCGCAACAGAAGTGGAATGATTTGGAGTGATTAGGGACTTATTAGAAGTGGAACTGGGGACTCAGCTACACAGGTCAATTTATAATGTAAAAAATGTGTTATAAAAATGTGACAACAGATGGTGCTGTACAGCAGAATCCAAAGTCAATTGCAGATTGTCTTGGGAGCACCCCCCCCCCATAGCGTTTTTATAGCATTTTAAATACATGTGTAGATCCAGCTAGGATCTGTATGTGGTGGTGCACGATGAAGTCAATACCCTGAAATGCTGCATGGTGCCTTCCCAATGCAGAAATTTTAAAAATCCTGTGCAGTGGTACCTTGGGTTACAAACTTAATTCGTTCCAAAGGTCCGTTCTTAACCTGAATCCGTTCTTAACCTGAGGCGCGCTTTCACTAATGGGGCCTCCTGCTGCCGCCGCGCTGCCACTGCACAATTTCCATTCTCATCTTGGGACAAAGTTCTCAACCCAAGGTATTACTTCTGGGTTAGTGGAGTTTGTAACCCGAAGTGTTTGTAACCTGAAGCATTTGTAACCCGAGGTACCACTGTAGATGTAAAGTCTCTAAGCTTCCCATATGAGAAATAATGCCTGTGGGAATACGTTTTAAGGTGCTCCTGCACCTGTTTGCTTTATGTTTTATTTAAGGTAACCTTCCGCGCATTGCGAGGAAGGCAAAAGATCCAGCAGAGGGTTTGCTGCGTGGATCCCTCCGTGCTGGGGGCAAAGCGTGCCAATTTAGCCAATGTAACGGTCAGTTGAAAGTTTCCCCCCCAGAAACTAGCTTAGAGACAACGTTGTGATTGGTTCTTGTTAATGTTGTGATGATGTTTAACTTCCTAATAAATAGCCTCCGCTCTCTGTAGCGTGTGTGGAGAACGTGCGAGACAAGCCAGAGAGAACATCAGTGCGAGACAAGCCAGAGAGAAACAGAAAGAGAAACCAAGCCGCACAGAGCAGTTGAGAGCTTCTTCACCATTTACTGCAGTCTCTTAGTCTTTATTTCTTTTATTTCAAAAACATTTATTTGGCCTTCTAAGTTTTGGCCACTACTTAGCTTAGCCTATCTTTCCTATCCGGAAACCTCCGGAATCTCCGGAACCTTCAGAACTCACGACAACTAACTTTCGGAAACCTTCAGAAACCTCCAGAACTCACGAAAACTACCTTCAGATCATAGCCAGCGGACCCTTTCAAGGCCAGTGGGAGCAGGAACTCTGGGAATTACTGGTCGTCCCATCTGCTGGCTATCCCCACAAATGCCAAGGTGGGGAGATGGGGTGAAGGGAGAGCAAAAGCAAGCATGAGGTGGAGGGACAACTCTGTTGTGAATTAAAGATTAATCTTATAATAAGAGGGAATGATTTCACCTAGAAGTCAAATCTTTTGAGTTCTCCCTCCAACACTTTTTAAAGTCCCCTAGCAAAAATGTCTTTCTGCCTTTTTTTTTCTAAAGTCTGGCAATTTTCTTATGTATTTCACTTATATGTGTAGTTTTCAGATCAATTGATCATGAAATTTAGCAGTCCCTTGTAATCTACCCCCAATCTGTAATAGCTATCCTGCACTTCCAAAGCACAAAAAATCCCAAAAACTATTCCAGTCACCCTTCTGCAATTTACCAGAATTCATGCCCTCAGAATGAGCAACATTGCCAACAAATTTCATTCAATTCTGCCTGTGAAAAGATGTTATATATATTTTCTTTTCTTTCTAAAAGATCAAATTTCAAAGCTGCACAGCACAAAAGTCCCTGAACCCATTTATCTGCAATTTGGCAGACTTTATTATTCTGGAAGGGCTGGTATACCTGCAAATTTTACCCACTTCTGTCAGAAGGGAGAAAAAAATACTACAATGATTATATCGCTTATCAGTGGAATCCTACCAGATCTGAAGAGCCACAGGCTCCCCATTTCTGATGTAAAATTTTCCTTCTGTTTTCCCTGATGAAATTAGGCTCAAAAGAGATGTTCTATTGTACCCAGTAGAGAAGGTGGTGGTGTGAGCTTGGTTGCAGTTTATGTATGAGGTCTGCATAAGAAAAACCTGCTGGATTAGGGCAGTGGCCCATCTAGTCCAGTATCCTGTTCTCACAGGAACCAACCAGATGCTTATGGAAAGCCCACAAGTAGGATATGGGTGCAACAGTACTCTGCCCATCTTTGATTCCTAGTAACTGGTATTCAGAGGCATACTGGCTCAGACAATGGACTTAGAACACAGTCATCATGGCAAGTAGCCATACATATTCTTTTCCTCCATGAATTTTGGTGATCTTCTTTTAAAGCCATCCCTTTTAAAGCCTTCTGTGGGAGTGAGTTCCACAGTTTAACTATATGTTTTGTGAATAAGTGCTTTCTTTTATCTGTCCTGAGCTTCACTGGATGTCCATGAGAGAACAGCTTTTCTGTATCTAATTATTATTATTATTATTATTATTATTATTATTATTATTATTATTATTTCTCTAAGAGCAATGTTTACTAGTTTCAGGACAGACTTGTGGCTTTGGTGTTTGAAATTCTTAGCTAAATATTTGCCACACATAGCCACTATTTGTGATTTCTCAGGAGTTCTATTTAAAGGGAAATTAAAGTCAGTCTAAATTTAGTGGCTTGGCTTGTTTTAACAAAACACTATCTACATCATGCAAACCATAGTTACATAAATAAATTATAATTCAATTTGGCAAGTTGGATTCAAAAGCACTCCTTAAATATATCCTCCTTTTGGAATTTCTCTCTCAAAAACTAGATCTCTGCCATACGAAATATTGGCCAGGATCCAAAGGAGGGACTTGATCTAAAGAGCTTAAAATACAAAAGGGCAGATTTCAGTTCAGCATTGTGTGACACTTCTTGATGGTGAGAATAGTTTGACAATATACCCAATTACTCAGGAGGACAATGAGTGTTCTTTCATTACAGGCCTTCAAGCAGAGGCACAGCAGGTTGGGGATGCTATAATTCTGCATGAAGCAGGGAGTTGGATTACAAGGTATCCTGTGTACATGAAGGAAAGAAATGTGCACAAAGCCAGAGTTTTGAGATTTCCTCTCAGCCTGCCCCAGCCTGGCCTCATTGCTCATCTTCTCTCACACACATTGTAGGGCAAAATGAAAGTTTGTTTAAACCAGCAGATAAAACAGGAAATGGATGGCAGAGCTATAGGAAAGGTAGAAAAGCCAAATGGGGAAAATCAAGGCTATTTTTGTTTTTGTCTGAATAGTAGGAGCTCAGATATATGGCCTAGTAATCCCTGCAGGTGGTTACACTAAAGCAGGAACTTTAGGACCAGTGGGAAACATTCTAAATTTTGAGAGAATGCTGGGAGTGCCTTTCACAAAATGGCTGCCGTGGGAGGAATGCCATATCCAAAAATTAGAGTGCACCATCAATGCTGCTTTAAGCTTTATATCAGATGTGTTGTATTGCAAGTGATGCCATAATTGTCCAGCAACTTGAAAGTGTCAGAGGCTGGCAGAGCAAAGAGGAGGGTGAGCCCTGGAGAAGAGCAGAATGGAGCGGGGAATCTGAGGGAAGAGCCCCTTGGGTTGTGGGGGCTGCTGCCAAGGGAGAAAGAATCAGAAGTTAGCAACAGGGGAGACGGGCAGAGGCAAGTGCTTTTTGATTCACTCAGGGGTGTAGCGGGGGGGGGCGTAGGAGGCGGGCCGCCCCATGTTCCATAATGGAGGGAGTGACAAATTATCAAGGAACAATTACTGGTTCATAAAAAGACTTGTTTTTTAAATGCCTGCTCCAAAGGTCTTATCTTACTATACTAGGGGTTATATAGCTATATATGAAATTTCATGCATATCGGTTAATATCTTGACCCTCCCCCACCAAAATAGCTGTTTACCTGGCTGTTTTCCTATGTCATGAAGGCTGAAATTTCAGTTCAGTGGAGCACTTACTGTTCCCAACCCTAACCCTGTGGAAAGCCATCTAATTAGACTTTAATTTGATTTTGAGATGTTTTTAGGAGGTAATTTAATTATTGTTTGATTTTATACCAATGTTATGTATCTGATGTTAGCCACCCTGAGCCCGACTTCGGCCGGGGAGGACGGGATATAAATAAAAGTTATTATTATTATTTAACTATTATTATTATTATTACTTGTTATTATTCCTTTGTAAGAAAATATGAAATAACGTAAAACCATTTTTGCAGGGGGGGAAATCAATGGGGGGGGGGTTTGACAAGAAATTTCATTGCCTATGCTTTCACCTCAGCAAGCTCATCCTGTCTGTCCATCTCCAGCTCTCTCTGCTTCTCGCTGCTGCTGGCCAAAGGTGCAAAACGGTCGGCTTCCTCAAGAGGAGGAGTAATTCCAGCAGCCAGCTGTGGAGAAGGCAGAGATGAACAGCTCAGCTCCTTCACTATTGGTCTCTGGCTGCTGCTACCCCCAAGAGTGAAATGTCAATTCTCCAGCTGCAGCCCCTGTCGCCTGAAACCTCTTATAATGTTGCCAGGATAGGGGAGACATTTGCTGAGCCATGTACAAATTTGAGTGAGGGAAAGCACCAAGAGGTCAGGTCCCACCAAACTTTTGCTTCTGAACATTCTGGTGGTGGAGGGAAGCCTTGGAAGGAGCTTGATTTTATAAATGAAGCTATACCAGCCAATACTTGAGGAGTTTTATCCAAGGCAAAGGAATAGGCGGCCCATCCAAGTCATCAAGCTCCTATACCAAATAGACAAGCCAAAGACTGGGGATGTGTTGCATCACTGCCTCTCTCAACATCTCAACATCTGCATCTTGAACCATCTATCCATCCTCAGTAGGAAGGCTGAGACTTGAAGCTAAACCTTGGCACAGCTAAATCTTAGCTTTACAGTCCAAGATCTAATGTACAAGATTAAAATCCATTAGCACTTGAGTACTTGGATTACAAATACAGTTGGTTTGAAGAAACTCTCTAATAAGCATGCCTTTTATCTGTGACAAGAGGCAGCAATTCAGTGCAAGCGTGCAACCATGGTATACGTGAGGCTTAACTTAGACTTTTTGTTGTTTTTTTTTTAAAAAAAATGAAAATCCTTACATCGCTGTTACATTAGCAACATGCTTGCACTTGCCAGCTTCAATTTTTACAGCAATCCAAACATTCACTTAGACTAGTGTCGCGTTTATAGAGCAAACCTGTGTGTGATTAACCATAAGTAAATATTAATTTTTTTAAAAAAAGAAAGAACAACACCACCCTTATTGCTAATCTCTCATCTGAATCTAGTTCAGATGTGTGCTGAATAATGAGGTGTCAGCACATATGTGATTCTGTGATAGTGTAGCCAAGCAGAAATAACTTTCCAATTATCTAGTTAAGGTATACTTAGATTTTGTTTTGATAAACATATTATTAATAAAATATATAAAAACATGTGTTTTGCTTTTAACACAAACCTCTGTGGCTGTTTGAAGAAATCCTCGTTGTATCCAGAAAACATTTCAGATGCTGTGCAATACCAGATGCTTTATGAGTTTTATTTTCCACCCTGTATACTGCTGCGCACATCCCAATCTCTGAGCTGTGAGAGGTTCTAGCACTTACCCAGGGTTCAGTTTTCTTGGAATGAAGGTCCGTGGTGTCTTTAATATATATATGATTTTACTTGTGCACATATACAACGTGAGCATAGCATGGAATGGTTCAAAGCATTAACACTCCAACAGACCATGCCTGCCCATTAGGTTTCTATGGAGGTTTCAAGTCACCATTTGGGGTCCAGAACAGAGCAAGAAAAGCCTTTACAAGCATCAGCCATTTTTTTCTTCCAGCCTTAAAGTGGCACAAACATCCATGGATCAAAGTCTTCTTCATCAGATGAGCTGAAGGATTACATAATTCCGAAAGTTTCTGTTTTCCCAGGTAAGCTCACTATATGCAGGCATTCAGATTGAAAAAGAGAAACACATTATCTGAGTGACCTGTGAGTTTTCCTTTATTTCTTTAGATATTCTCCTCCTGGTTATATATAAATGAATATTAGGAGGGACATCGTTTGTATTTTCCTCAAGCTTTGTTTGGGCACTGAATGTGATATAGTGGCCATGGTGCATAGTTATAGTTTATTATTCATCCCTTTTGGGCTCATCAGATAGAAATTCTCAAAATCAAATGCATGATATATGCTTATTTAGAATATTATATTTTGATCTTGCACCAAAGAATCAAGTTCAACGAATGCCAGCATAAGCACAGTTATTGTTGAGTTGCTGTATTATACTCGTGCAGCTCCTGGTTCAACTACATCTGCGTAAAGAATTTTCTAGCTTGTTTGAAGGAACTTTCAAATCAATACCCTACTCTTTCTATAAAGGCTTTTTTAAAACGCTGCTGCGTCAAATGGCAAGAGTAGGGGATGGAGAGTGAAGATCCTGCAGATCAAAATCCAAATTTTACTGTCAATTGAATCATTTCTATTTCTTTGGATGAATCTTCCATCTCTCTGGGAAACTTATCTGGGAAGAATGTTTGCAATTGTTTCAACATGTGTTGATTAAGACTCCAGGACACTGTGAACTTAGAAAGTTTTCCCTGTTCTTAGTACTAAACATTGTGCCATATTCTTACCTTCCATTTTGCTTTTGTAAAGATGACATGCTATGAGATGCAGCTGAAAAGTGAGGAAGTGTATCCTATAGTCGGTCTAGTGCTTAAATACACAGCCAGATGTTTAGCTTTTCTTGGCAGTGCTTAAGTCCTTTAAAACTTAAAGGATTCCTTTAGATTTCAGCCCAGTCCATAACATAAGTGATTGTTTCAGATTTCACCCATACTTGAAAATCATGCTTGGTGCAGTCCATCTATAAAAAACTGCTATCTGTTGCCTGTCACTATCAGCCAACAACAACAATAAACTGGCCCCAAAATATAGTTGTAAAAATAGCCTGAAATTTAAGGGCCAATCATTTGCCCGCAATTTAAAAACACAACCTGGGAGGAAAGATATGAGATCCTGAGCCACATGCTAGTCTTGACAGCATTGGTGGAATACAATACTCTGCGATTTTTGGTGCAATAACTTTGTGGTGTTTTTTTTTAAACTTTGATTCCCTAACTTGTACATTTTGAATCTTGCATGCTTATCTTTCCGTAGTACTAGGACTTGTAACAGAAATGTGCTATTTGTGTTTTCAAACCACTTTACAACAGGTTAATTGTCTTCTGGTACATCTCAAACAAAATGGTTATGTGATTCGGAAACCACTTTCCAAAGCTTTGCAAAGGTCACTTGACTGGTAATTTGCTATAATCAGGTGCACGGTGAGTTAATCACAAAGTGACCACCCTCTGCATTCTTCCTCTGAAGTTGAACAGTCTCCTATGGCATTTACCACATGATCTTGCTGAATATGTAGATAAGGCCTCATATTTTCTTCCTTTGTTGGAAGAATGATTGAAAAGCAAGGCTGTTATTGTACCCTATACTACAACTCGTCTTCTGAATTTTGTAAAAAAGAAAATAACTATATCACGGTGTAAATACTCTTATCATAACATGTTGACTCTTGCTGGAGAATGTCACTTTTAAACAGCCAAATGTTCAAAATAGGGATACCTATCCATTCTTTTATAGAAGTGGTTGAATAGAGGCTGTTTTAATGGAAGCAAAAGCCAATTAATTTGCCTTCAAAAAAGCACAATTATGGATTTCTTTCCCTGTTCACCTGCCCCATTAGGATGATTAAAATCATTTTCATGTCATGCCAGCTGAAGGACTATCCCCCCCCTTGAAGATCTATTGTAAACACTTAAACCTACTTTGTTTATATTATTCCCACTGCATAAGCTTGTATCCCCACCCCTACTTTTTAGACTATCACTATCTCTAGGACTGCATTGTTTGCTCAAAACTTTTACAGATACAACAGTTCTTTCATCTCTTTCCAGCGTTTGTTTTAAAAAGGATTAGAACGAGCTTTGAGTAGTACTTTACTCTCTCCTAAAGTAACATGGTTATCAGAACCACAGGCCTTCTCTGCACCATCACTCCTTTTGCATTATTCAAGTTATTGTTGAAGTGCTTTCTGTCCATGAGTTGATGCCAAATCCACACAATTTACTAAATATTTTCTGTCTTTTGCTTTATTCCTCCTTTCCCATTCTTCTGCACGATGTGGAATGAGACCGCCATCCTGATTATTCCTCCTCCTTTGTGCTTCTTCCACTTCCACTTGCCCTCCTCCCTAATCTGGTTACATGACACACCTAAAGTTATCCATGAATTTCCCCAAAGTAGTAGTGGCAAAATTACACCCATGAGTTCCCTTGATATAGTGCTGGCACATGACTAGATGACCCTCAGGGTCCCTTCCAACTCTACAGTTCTATGATTTACACCAGATTCTATACTTTGTAGTCTAGTGGAGGAGAGGGAAGACTAACTATAGAGTTACACAAGGCACACAGCTCAGTTCCTAGCCTTTTACAGTTAAAAACAAATGATGTAAGATTTCCTATGATTGTAGATATCCTCTGCACTGATGCTGTTGGGTAATGGAGTATAGAAACTGAGAATGAAAAGTATCTTCCTAAAAATACTATCTGTACAGTATTCTAAATCAGGAGTACTCATGGTTCATGAAATGTAAATTGTAATGCAATCAAATACCATATAATAAATAAAATATAAAAGAAGTAATAAAAATACAATGAGCAATCATAGAGCATCTAGGACAGTATGTTACAATTGCTACAGCTCCAGAAAAAAATAACTAAGTAGTCCATCAAGACAATCAACATTTTTCAAGTGTTCCTGGGGTGGGGGGTTTCTGGGAACCACTTCCCTAAATGGTAATGACAAATAGATGGAGCTGTGCATGTTTAATGAAATGTCCTTTTAGTGCTACTTCCTTGGAGCAACATCCCCAATTGCTGCTTCCTTGGGACAATATCCAATGGATCATCTTCTCTCTTCTGCAGCATCCTGCACACCCCAATTCTTCTGAATCAGATTTGCGGAGCACAGGGGTTGTGGGACCTTCCAGAGAAGAATTGGGTTAATGAAACCACTGGGCCACATAGTATAGTCATTTAATGTTATATTTTTCCAGTCAGTTTACAACACGTGCTGGAGCAGTGTTTAGAGGCTTATTGAATTATCTAGCCAAGGGGGAGATGTTATGATCCTGCACACCATAGTTTTCTGTGGCATTTCTCAATACAATTCCACATGTTGGTTTTTCAATATTTCATCTTATTAGTTGAGAAGCTACAGAAGACAGAACAAAACCCAAAATGTAATGTTATAGGTATTCTGAGGCCACAGTTCTTATGCAATCTTATGGGAAGGATAAAATGCCCAATTTACCTGAACTGTCCCTGGTGATGCACAAGCATATTAGGTTTTTATCTACAGTTTTGGTTTGTAAATTCTTGGGCATTCTATCAGCTTAATTACCCGTTTGAAAAGGAGGCATAAGAACAGCTGTAAAACCTATAAAACTCCACTGTACTTCTTCCAAGGTCTGATGAGACAAAATGTGTCATGGGTGATTCTGCTACACTGTAAAATATTTGGAACGCAAATGAAGATGTGCATGTTTCTTCAATATCTTATTTCACTGTTCATTTTGAAATTGCAGGACGTCCATAAACCTTCATCCAAATTTTCTATGTGATGGTATCCCAAACACTGCTTCTAGTCTGGTGGGAAATTGAGATTGTTAATGAAAACTCACATGAAATTAATGCTGGCCTTGAAGTTTTGTAGCTTGGGAAATATCCTTGCATAAGGCTAATAGTTCATTCTGTGGGTATCATCTTTATCTGCCTCAGTGCAAATATCAGTTTGCGCTACAAAAACTAACCAAGTTACTGATATCTTCCAAATAAAGTCCACAAGCCCAATACTGAGAATAAAATAACTGTAGGGAAAGAATCACACAACTGTTCTTGTTGTGTATAATAATAGGTAGATAGATAAGGGAACGTTTGAATTCTCCTAATGTGAATTTGTTCCAGATTACCTGGTCCTGTGTCCACTCAGCTATCAACAGTAGCTCCTAGATGCTGTCAGCATGTGACAGCGGTCTCACCCCCCTAATGTGCCTGGCAGTACCCAGTGGAAAGTCCCAAACTAGTAGTTCCAGGATGGGCTGGCACAGGATCTGTCAGATCCTGAGTTTAACCTGCTGCCATCACATGGTGGTAATGGGCCTATTATGGGGTTCTTTGCTGTGTGAGCCTGGAAGTTGGTGCAGCAAAAAGGCACCCCCTTTCATCATGGCAATCCTGAAGTAGTGAAAAGAAATTGTTAATATTCAACTAAATAATTGTACTCACACAAGCATTGTAGCTCAGACTCCCCCCCTCTTCTTCCCATCCCCCATGCACACCTCACACAGTGCCCAAATCTGCTCCAGAGGAATGGGGTGAAACCCAGCACATATTTAAGTGAAGGAAGAGAGGGAGAATATTCCATTGTCCAAGGAGAAGTCATTGTGCCAACAGAACATTAGCCTTAGATCTATGTTGAAGGCTGAAGAATTACAAAATATGTGCTAGAAGACACCTTGCATTTCTTTGTGGCAATTCCTGTAGGGTAAAAAAACAGGTGTAATTCAAGAGATGTATGAATATTCCATTATACTGATGACTATTTCATTGAAACTCCTTCAGTGTGATCCATAATTGATTGAGCAGAACTCCCCAAATTTCTCATCAAAGCCCACTGGCACTTCAAGTTGGTAGCAGGCTTAGAAGCAATTCCAGCAGCAGTCACTTACATGCCAAAGTATTTAAATGTCTATTGTCAAAGTGTGACCTGGCTTTCCCTGCCCCATTTTGCATAACACACAAATCTATATATATATATATATACAAATCCTAGAAGCACAAACAAAAACCATGCACAGCCGTTCTCATTGTTTCACAAGATTAAGTGAATACTCTTTACTATGCTGCTATTTTAATCACTTCTTTCATCATTGAAATGCTCTATAGTTGGGGCCTACTTTCTTTTTATATGCCTTCTAAAAATAGTTCCAAGTAATGCTAAAATCTGACTGTGGTTTTCAGCCTGTTGTGTAACTGATCCTCTTTTAATTATATGGCATGCACTTGTGGTGGCAATTTCTGTAAATCCCACATAATTCATTAGCTCTTCTAATGAGGCAGCATTTTTACGATATAATGCTCTGGGAAAATATTTGGTCTCTAAGCTCTTCAAATGACACACCCCCCCCCAACATACAAACACACAAACACGGCCTCTTTCTTCACCTGTTCTTGTGGACTTAATCTTTGCTAACAAGGTACTGAGTTGTAATGTGTGTATTTTTATATATTAAAAAAGCTATATTTTGGGTACACTCTAATCTGCCACCAGGATTTATTTTATTTATTTTTTTTAAAGACTTTACAATCAGAAATGCTTTCATAAGCATGGGCAGCACTGTTGGATTCTGCTGCACAGAGTTTTGGCAAAGTGCACAATGGTTTTATATGAATGTGAGTGATAAAATAGAAAATCTCATTAAGTTGTGTGTGTTAAAAATAGTGCCCATGTTGACGAAACATACCAGCTAACAATTCAGAAAGTTAATAAACTCAATTATAGAAAGAAATGTATAAAAAAACCATAAACGGTGTGCATCCTATAAAGAAAGCGGGAACACGCAAGGAGAGACAGAAGAAAAGCAACCTGGTGTTTTTTTGATTGCAGAGATATTTATAAACCACGTTCATATGAAAAGGCAACACAAACACAATACTAGAATAACAACATCAATAAAAAACATGAATTGCAAATTGAAACTGGTTGATAAAAAATAATAATTTCTCGTTCAAAAGGAACTAGAACAGAAAAGCTTTCAAAACATGTCTAAAAGAAAGCAGGGGTGGCTCCCACTGGATTTTTTTCCAGTAGCACCTTAGAGACCAACTGAGTTTGTTCTTGGTATGAGCTTTCGTGTGCATGCACACTTCTTCAGATACACTGAAACAGAAGTCACCAGATCCTTAAATATAGTGAGGGAGTGGGGAGGGGTATTGCTCAGAAGGGTGGTGGGAATGGGTGATCAGCTGATAGGTGTGGAAAACCTGTTGACGACTCTTAACGGCTGTAATTTTTTACTGGATTTTTTATTTTTATTTTTTTGCAACAGTTTCACAGGGCAGGACCTGCCACACCAAAGGCTCAGTTCCCGGTAAAGGCCCACTGGATATCAGGGGCATGGAGGACCCAAAGGTGCCATGTCAGAGATCTTTGTGATCAAGATAGAACAGAAGACACCAGATGGTCCTTAAGGTCCTTTGTTGAGAATTTACACAAGTACTTTGAATCTGCCTCAGCAGCAAATCAGCTTAAGGCAAAGTTTCATGTGTTATTGGAAGTTCAAATGAGGTGGAATAAAGGTGCATGGGGAAAAGGTATCTGAAGGGGAAAATAGACCGAAATAATGTTTTGAAACCAAATTCTTAGACAATAAGCACCAAAAACAACGTAGAACATTCACAGCTTTTATGAAGGAAAACAGAAGGAAGCATGATGTAAATAACTCTTTAAAAACAACAAAAAACAACAAGAACATGAAAACAGCTTTCTGGATCAGGCCAGTGGTCCATCTAGTCTACCTCCTTCTTCTCACAGTGGCCAACCAGATGCCTGTGGGAAATGAGCAGCAGGATTCAACCACAAGAACACTCTCCCCTTCTGAATAGCAATGGATATTCTGATACATTGCTATCTCCTACTGTGGAGGCAGAGTATAGCTGTCATGGCTAGTAGCCTTCAACAGCACTCTCTTCAATGAATTTGCCTAATCCTCTTTTAAAGCCAATATACATTGATGGCCATCACTTGTGGAAGGATGTTCTATAGTCTAACCACGTACTTCATGAAGAGGTACTTTCTTCTTTCCGTCTTTTTTCAAACATCCAGCTTCATTGGATGTCTATGAGTTCTAGTGTTATAAGAGTGTCTTCATTGCTGCAGCAACAGTGAAACTTCTCTTTCTAGGAAGGCTGCTTGTATTAAGAATAGGAATGGAGCAGGCATTGAAAGGCATTGAATACCCAATTCACACATTCTGAAACAATATGCACCTCTCCAAATTTTGCAATGCCGCTCTTCAGCCATGTAATGTGTACAAAAATGCACATCCTTGGGTGAAGTGTGAATAAAGTGTGAATAAAAATGCATACGTTCGTGAAAAATAACATATACATGTGTTGCATTCGGGAAAATTGGTTTGCAAAAATGTGTCTATTAGACAAAATCACATAGGAAAATGTGTGTATTTGGATTATTTCACACTAAATTGCTGATGAATTGTCATGAGGATTAGGTGAGCTGGCCTTAAGGTGGGGGGGGGGGCAGAAGTGGCGAGAAACTGAGACAGATTTGCCCATCCCTAGTTAAGGGTATTGTTACATGGTGGGATCCTGCAAAGTCTGTAGCTAGCTAGACATCAGGGAGGGGAGATCAACTCCAAAGCTCTCCAGTAACCCAGAGAGAGCAGTAGAGAATGCAGATGAGGCTGTTGTGGAGATAGGACCACAGAGGGTGATTTACCCACTCTCTAATTGTGACTGAAACCAGGAGTTGAAGTGAGCCAGGAGGGTGGTAATGGGCTAACTACTCTCCATTCACACTAATGTTTATTTTATTTTATTTTTGAGGGGGAGAGAAATAAATCCTACCTGGGATGACTAGACTATTCTCTGATTTGTCAGTGGAAGGCAACAAAGGTTCTTATAAGAGTCTCTCTGAGCTTGGAGCTGGATGTAAGAGAGCAAAAGGAAATGGAGGTCTTTTAACAGGATTGTTTACTCCAGCCGAGAAGATGAGAGTGCCTAAAATGTTTCTGGCTTTAATGGGTTTCATCTCTGTTCAGCTCTGTTAAATATCAAAGTTAGAGCTTCACTGCAAGAACCAAAGTGGGTGTTATCATGGAGGGTCAGCACGAGGTCAACGGCAACACGGTCTCCAGCGTGTCAACAAAAGCTAGCCAGAGGCTGTGAACAATAATCACATCACAAATTATTCTTTTGCGGTGGTTTTATTAAACTTTGATGTTGAGAGCCAAGAAATATAGAACAGCATTATTAAGAAAGCTGCTTCCTCTTCTTGGACAACACCCCCTGCCCACTTGCACATGCAAAAGTTTAGTTTACAGTTATGTACAAAGATCTGGGGGATGCTGCTGACTTGCAATTTTTGCAAGCAGAAAAAAAAACTGGGGTTCTTTGTTTTTACAGCATTCCCCAGTACAGGCAGTTAGTTGTCCTAAGGATTCCCCCCTGCTGTCAAACTGCTAGAAAGTCCTCTGAAAATCTGATCTGGCCGCAAGATGTCACTAATAGACTTTGTAGAAAATATGGGCTGTAGAATTTCCTGGATTTTCTAAGCCCATTGATTTCCCCCCTCCCCCTTTAAACATTTAAGGTGGACTGGAAACATTGAAATCAGGTAGGCTACGCTATGCATGTGGGCCCCTTCATCGGTAACAAATAGTAAAAGGGAAGTCTTCTGCAGTCAGTCTTCAGAGAGAGCATTGATGTTGTTTGTGTGTGTGGTTTAGAAGAGGCTTGAATAAAGAACAAGTTTTTATGCTGCTGTGAAAATGTCAACCAGGGACAACTTTCACCAGCTTTTGGTTGCTAAGACAGCTACAGCCATTCCTGGATTGGGATAGCTTAAGCACAGGTGTCCCATGCATTTCTAACTTCAAGGTTGGTTTACTACAATGCACCCTATGTGGGGCTATTTTTCAGGTTGGTCTAAAGACTACAGGTGGTATAGAATATGGTGGCTAGGTGGGTTATGGGGCCAAACTATCACCAGCTAGATCTGCTAGATTTGCATTGGCTTTCAATCTGCTGCTGGACCAAGTTCAAGATGTTGGTACTAACGTATATGGCCATATATATAATTCAGAATGAGGTTACTTGAGAGAATACATCATCCTTATATACCCAGTAGATCACAGCCATTTGTGGATCAGCTTCTCCTCCAAATTCAAAGATAACAGAAGCCAATTTAACAGGCAACATTCACATCCTACATTAAAGCACTAGGATATTGTTTCAAGCGTAATGGTTCCCTCCCCTAAAGAATTCTGGTAGATTAGTTTGTTAAGGGTGCTGAAAATTGCTAGAAGACTCCTATTTCCAGTGTGGTGTAGTGGTTAAGAGTGGTAGAGTTGTAATCTGGGGAACCGGGTTCGTGTCTCCGCTCCTCCACATGCAGCTGCTGGGTGACCTTGGGCTAGTCACACTTCTTTGAAGCTCTCAGCCCCACTCACCTCCTAGAGTGTTTGTTGTGGGGGAGGAAGGGAAATGAGAATGTTAGCCGCTTTGCGATTCCTTCGGGTAGTGAAAAGCGGGATATCAAATACAAACTCTTCTTCTTCTTCTATTTCCCTGCCCACTGAGCTACAATTCTCAGAGTGTTTAAACAGTCAATCCCTCCTTCTCCAGCTACTCTGGAAATTGTAGCTCTCTGATGGAACAGGGTCTTCTAACAACTGACAAAAGGCCCTTGATACATGGAGGTTTCTGCCAATGGAACAAGGGGTGGGGGTGATTTTTGCTAAATCTTCTTCTCCCACCCATACTTTTCTGAAGGGTCCACCAAACCTCTGAGGTAGATTTTGAGTGTGGACTCAGTCTAGGAAGGAGATGGACTCTGAACGTGAGGCCTGCTGGTTGCACTGAGCCCTGCGGCCTTAGCCCAATGGTGTCAAAACTTTCTGGTGACAGGCCTGGTCCAAGGGAGATTATCCTCATAGCTGTCAACTCCCCCCCCTTTTTAAGGGAAATTCCCTATTCCGAATAGGATTCCTCGCAAGAAAAGGGAAAAGTTGACAGCTATGATTATCCTTTCAATAAAGGACAGTGTGGAAAGGAATATATTTGAGCTAAATGGCCTCTGTCCCCATTTTGTTGATGGAAGCCTCTAATGGATCAATGAGCCTCCTGCAAGTTTAAAGGGCACCAGAGTATAGCCCTGTGCACGTTTTATCCTGTGCGAAAGAAAGAAAGAGGGAAAGAAGAAAGAAAGTTGTGACAAATAAAAGGACTTTCATGCTACAATTCGTGCAAGAGATGACTAAATGAGTTGTAATTTGAGCACTACCATATTTCTGGAAGGAGCTGAAGGATATCAAGAACATGAAGAACTTGTAAAAATATTACTGTCCCAAGGAATTGGTCTGTATTGTACGCAGCTACTAGCCTGCAGGCACGATCACTGGTGCCTCCGACAACGCCTATGCCAAAACCAAAGTGGATTTATTGCTGTGGTTTGGGTTCTCAGTTGTAACATATGCAATACGCCAGAAACTACAGGTGTGAGGCAGAATATGGGAAACAACATGCCGTTTTACCGCAGCAATTCTTTCACCTTGTGAAAAACAGATCTGAAAATTTAGTTCCCATTTATTAGCTAAGTATTATTGAAGGGGAAAGCAATGGAAGATTTTGTTTCAAACGTCTTTGGATTTTCTATAGCCAGCGCTTAATGTACATGTTGAATGTTTATTCATACCAATGTATGTTCTGATGTTGCCATGGTAACGGTGTATTTTTAATGGTGTTATCTATCTTTAGACATTTCTGAGTTAATCATTTTAAGGCAGAAACACACCAGAATTAATACAAAATTTGCAAGAAACAATGGAGTTAGTAAACATCTTTGTGAAGTGTGTGTGTGTTTGTTGTGTGTGTGTGGAGAGGGGGGGACATGTGGTACACAGCATTCCAGCTCACTGGTGCCCACATTTTAGACACAACTGCCACAATGAAACACATGTTCACATCATATACTTAGGATTTCATTGGGACAAGGTGTTTATTGCTTTAAAATGTGGAGCATGATTGTTCTCAACTGCTAGTCAACGCAATTCTTTTTCGGGAATGAAGGAAAACCTTCTTGTGGGGGGGGACAATGGTTGCAGAATCTTTTCATTTTTATCAGAAGTGGCTGGCTGAGGAGTAATTTGATGATATGAGGTCTGGTGCAAATAGCCCATAAAAGATTATCCCAATATAATAAATTCACAACTTCACATTTGGCTTTTGTGCGTCTTTCACTGATGTACCCTGTGAGTCATGGCATAAATACTACTTAACAGAGGGTGTTCAAAAACTTCAAATCTTTGGGCAACTGAAGTCCAAAAACAGTATATTGTGTATGTCACAGAGGTTTCATTTTCAATTTTTTTATCTTGAGGGTAGGAACAGGTAAGAAATTTGTTTCAGTTAGAATTCTTATGCAAACTTAAATGATTTGCACTTTTTGAAACAAAATGAAACACAGGTCTCCTTTGAAATTTGCACTTTTCTGAGTTTTCTTATACAGTTTTACAAGTGAATAATGTGTGGAAACATATGTATTTAGAAAGAAGTATACACAAAACTGCATACATTGGTGAAAATAACATAAAATCCATTGTTGTTGTTGTTCAGTCGTTCAGTCGTGTCCGACTCTTCGTGACCCCATGGACCAGAGCACGCCAGGCACGCCTTTTCCTTCACTGCCTCTCACAGTTTGTCCAAACTCATGTTAGTAGCTTCGAGAACACTGTCCAACCATCTCATCCTCTGTCGTCCCCTTCTCCTTGTGCCCTCCATCATTCCCAACATCAGGGTCTTTTCTAGGGAGTCTTCTCTTCTCATGAGGTGGCCAAAGTACTGGAGCCTCAACTTCAGGATCTGTCCTTCTAGTGAGCACTCAGGGCTGATTTCTTTGAGAATGGATAGGTTTGATCTTCTTGCAGTCCATGGGACTCTCAAGAGTCTCCTCCAGCACCATAATTCAAAAGCATCAATTCTTCGGCGATCAGCCTTCTTTATGGTCCAGCTCTCACCTCCGTACATTACTACTGGGAAAACCATAGCTTTAACTATACGGACTTTTGTCGGCAAGGTGATGTCTTTGCTTTTTAAGATGCTGTCTAGGTTTGTCATTGCTTTTCTCCCGAGAAGCAGGCGTCTTCTAATTTCGTGACTGTTGTCACCATCTGCAGTGATCATGGAACCCAAGAAAGTGAAATCTCTCACTATAAAATCCATTATAGTACAAAAAAAAGCTTGCCAAATTTATATTGGTCAAAATTTCAAAGAGAAATTTACATATTAGTTTAAATTTGCACTGAAATGCTCATGATTTATTTGAAGTTTTAAACAGGTGCAGGAATGTGGAGAGCGGAACCTATAACTGGTTAAAATGAGAAACTGAGAGGATCAAAAATTGACAGATTTATCCATCTGTACTTGAGGAAACTCTTTCCACATCAATTTGTCTACTTATGGGTCATTGCATGTTTCCCATAGTAGCCCTTTCTATTGCAAAGGATACTGGTTTACATCGCAAGCCACACACCCAATTCACATTGTCAAAGCCTCACTATCACCCTGCATTAACTTCCAGAGAGGTAGACATGCTAGTCTGTTGCAGCAAAAGAACATAAGAAAATTCCTGCTTGAAAAAAACTAAAGGCCTACCTAGTCCAGCATTCTGTTGTCACAGAGGTCTATGGTTATCCCACAAGCCAGACACTTCTGGCAGAAGTGGCTTGCCAAGTGGTGAAGAACCATAATGCTAACTTCTCAGGTGTGTCACACTTACCAGGTAGTAGGGGAAATGTGGCAGAAAGGTTGGTGTGATGTAAGAGCATAGGCAGGGGTGTTGGTTAGTTCTATGAGCAGATGCATTCTCATCCCCGGTGGCCACACACCCCTTCCTCCTGATAAGTGGCCACTATGCCTGTCAGGAAGCTAGCATTGTGGTTCCAGGTAAGCTGCTATTGTGCTCCCTAGTGACTGACCTCCAAAAGCACACTGTCTCTGATACTGGAAATAATGTAGACCTCATGACTAGTAGGCCATGGATAGCCTTATCCTCCATGAATTTGTCTAAGTCTCTTTAAAAGCTTTCTTGGTGGCGATCATCATCACATCCTATTGTAGAAAATTCTTGCTTTGCAGTAATCCAAGTGAGAGATAATTAGAGCATGCACCACTCTGGCGAGACAGTCTGAGGGCAGGTAGGGTCTCAGCCTGCGTACCAGATGGAGCTGATAAACAGCTACCCTAATTAACCTGTACCTCCATGGACAGCTGTGAGTCCAAAATGACTCCCAGGCTGCACAACTGGTCCTTCAGGGGCACAGTTACCCCATTCAGGACCAGGGAGTCCTCCACACCTGCCTGCCTCCTGTCCCCCCAAAATAGTTACTTCTGTCTTGTCAGGATTCAACATTCTCTAAGGCATTTGAAGAGTACAGATAGGCATCTCTTTCTGAGAAGATTTTTTGTATCCTCAAAGCTCCCAGAACTTACCTAGACAATTAGCAAAGCATGCCACAGCCACATTTTAGTTTGTGTGATGAGACTGTAGGAGCCATAGCTTGGCATATAGTCCAAACAGGACTGTGCAGTCTAGCCAGGGAGGATCATTTTTAAAACATGTTGGCTGTATCCTATGCTATAGAAGTCCACAGACAGTAAACAAATGTGTGAATGAGGAGGGAGGGGGGAATGAAATAAACAACTTCCAAAAATGGCAAAGAGATAGGAAAAAGTCTGCTGTGTTGTGCTGTGTGGATGTCACAATTATTTTGGGTGGAAAATATCAGTTTTGAGGACAGTCTTTCCTGAAAGGAAGAATATATCTATGAAATATTGCTGTCCATTTGAATGGAAAACATTGTAACAAACAGTGTCTTCAGAACTATGGGAACAAATGGAAATATGCAAGGACTGAAAAAGAGAGACAAAAGTTCCAATTAATTATATTCTGTTGAAAAGTGGCTAGTCTTATGGAAAAAGTCATCAAGTTGGAACGCTATGAACAAGAAAGCAAGATAATAGCCAAGAATAACCAGGTTAGGGACAGCTTTCAGGACACATTTTAAATATATTATTTAAGTACTTCTCTTTGTAGAGTGACCTCCCCTGGCACAGATAGTAACATTGAAATATGCTGATTTTTATCCGCATTTAAAAGCAAGTCACAGGATGTTACAGAGCCAGCTACATTGCTGTAAAACCAGCTATTTTATAAGGAAATATTGGGTTAATATGAATGCTCTTTGGCTTTACAGTAGCAACAGCATGGAGCTCATGGCTCTGTCCACTCTGTAATTTAATTTACTGTGTTCATGTTCCATCATGCCAGATGTGCATACTACTTTTCCTTCAAGTATCAAAGTTGGTAAAATCATCTAATAGCAACAGCCTTGCTTCATGTAATGATCTCAATCATTGCAAAATTTGGTACCTAATCAGGAAAGCCATGTTTCCACATATTGTGACTACTTGCCAAAGATAGGTTGCCAATGGAGCCCATTTGTTGACCCTAGTCAGTCAGTGCTTTAGTGTGTCTACATAATAGCTGCATTCACACAATACACTCATGGTTTAGCAATGGGCTTGTGTACTTCCTCGTCTTACTCCCATGTCACCAGGAGAACTTCCTTAAGAATTCCTTTAAGTTTTATAGAACCTGGGCTTAATGTTACATTCAAACCAAGGATCCTGGTTCAAAACAAACTCTAGCAAGTTAGCTTTATAAACCATGCCTTGAAGTTGGCTTCTTATTAAACTTGCCAGAGTTGGTTTTAATCAGGGTGACTGTTTCAAACATGATACTAAGTTGAGATTTAGTAAGAGTAAAACTAAACAGAGCCAAGTTCTGTTCCTAGCCACATAGCAGATGAATAGTGTAGACTAGAGCTGGTGCATATGCATGGAGTAGATATCACTTCATCAGATGCATGGAGTGTTATCATCAGCTGTCAGATATATACAGAGTGGTGCAGAGAGGGAAAAAGAAGTAAAACAGTGGAATGTAATATTATTAATGCAGAAAAAGTAGAGTCTGAGACAATTCACTTGAAACTGAAATGTATAAGCACAGTTACCATTCAGAACAGCAGAATTTGGTGACAGTGCCTTAACTCAGCAGCTCTTTGTTGCATTTCCAAACTAATGATTTAGGAGGTGCAGCAGAGGACTTATCATGGCTGTCTGTCAGGATTGAAAAGAATGAGCACAGTTCGATCAGGAGGCAGCCCTCTAAATGGTTATGCTCTATAACTAGTTGATATGTCACTCAGCAAATGACGGAAACAGAAACAGAGTGATTGAAGCATCTTTTCCTCGTGTGGTGTTTTGTTTTGGTAGATGTCATCTTAGTCTAGACCAAGAAACTTTAAATTTAAAGGTTTCTGGCTGCAATAAGAAGTATTTCTGGAGGGGGGGGAACCCACCCTAATTGCTGAGTTGCCTTTGCTAAACTATAGTGCCAAAAGAAAAACCCAGAAGCCAGTCTTAAAATTAGAACTCCAATAAAATATTCATGGTTTTCAAGCCTTCTGAATGCTGAAAGCCCTACACATTCGTCTGCAGTGTATGCCAAAGCTTTCAATGAATCTCTAAGGAACAGAATGGTCAGCAAGCTTAAGTCAAAAGGCTGTCTGTGCACATGATTTTATAACTAGAATGGGGAATATGTTGCCATGCTGGTTGAAGCTGATGGAGTCCAACAACATCTGGAGTGACACAGGTCCTCCACTCCTGTTTAATAATTTCAGCAATGCCAACATATATTTGTACTATGTGTTCAATAACTCTTGGGGTTAGTTGAGTTTATATTTTATTGGTTTCAAATGTGTAGTAAATCAGTGCATTGCTTCCCTGCACCCCTTATTTTGCAGTTACAGGATTCAATCCCACATTAGTATACCTAAGAGAAACCAATATGAAGAAATAGTAATACAAAATTACTATTTATTATATAATTTTTATATCATATTATTATATTATATTTTTATACCTATAACCTGTCTAAATTTAATATTGTAAAATGGTTTTCGACAAGTATCAAAGTGGAAGAAATCAACAGGGAAATAAGTTGCTTTCTTTGTTTGGTGTAAATGTACTCAAAATGTGATGCTTCATATTCACCATTTTATAATCACTCATAAAGTTCCAATGCTTGCTTCTTTCCCCTCTTTGTTCTGGTCAATTACATGAATGTTCCCCAAAACTGAGACATTAAAAGTGTGCCAGTTGTGTGTCTTTTATTCATAGGGTAAAATTACAGAATAGGGGAAAAAGACAACTGTTATAAAATTACTAAGGAAGGTACAGAACTAAAGCAAGCACTAGCAGGTTTTTCCAGTAAAACTTGCCCTGCTACAAGCAAAGGAATATCTTACTTTCAGCCATTATCTTCCTTTTTCCAAGCTTCAATGTGCATCGTTTTTTAAAATAAAATAAAAATGGACTGTGTCCCAGCACAACTGAAGTTAGAAACAGGCTAGAATTGTTCTGTGTAATGTTACAAAACTTAAAGCTACACAGTTCGGGAGGAGGGGAGTCAAAATGCTATATAATTTTTGAGAGAATAGTTCTGTTGTGTTCATACAATGGGCTCTTCTAAGCTGTGGGGTCAGAGTTTTTCCTCTATCTGCCATTGGGGTCTCTTGGTGTCAGTGTGCCAGATTGATGTTTCTGGTCCTTCTTCTGTACCTCAGCCAATACTTGCCTCTCTATATGCTTCCTGCTTGCCCAGATTCTACCATCGCAACCATTTTCTCCCATGTGAACATGGCTGTACTTTCAAATTTCCCATAGAGTCCTGCTCCAGATCTCTCCACATAAAGGTTCTAGTGATGGCTCCTGGACAGAGCCCTCTGGCCAGTGTCACCAACTTTGTGAAAGACCATAGCTCAGTGGCGGTGCATCTTTCACTCCCAGGTTCAATTCCCAGCATCTTCAGGTAGGGCTGGGGGAAACACTAACCTGAAATCTTGAAGAGCCATTGCCTGGCATTGCAGATAATACTAAGCTAGAAGGACCAGTGCAGGGCAGCTTCCTATATTCCCGACTCCCTCCTGCTTGTTCTGTTCCTGTGCTGATATTTCACTCAATTAACCACACATCACCATGTCTACTCCAGACCACAAATTTTATCTTATTCCAATGCCTCATCCATTTCCCCATTACTTCTCCACTGCAGCATGCTTTGGCATTGTCTCAGACTTGAAGACGGGGACAGGGGACATTTTTCATTCCAGCCCAAGGATCAACTGAAGGCCGAGTAGAGATGCCTATGGGTCACATTCCTTCGTGAGCAAACTTCCAGGGCCCACATGCCATTGGTGGGCAGGTTTGGAAGCAAAGGTGGGTGTGACCAGCCACAAAAGTGGATAGAGCTGTAGATGTGACTCTTACTTTTCTACATCAGGCTACATCCCAGTCCCATCAAAGCCAGAGTTTCTGTAGATACATCCCATACCCAGGTAAGCAAAAGACATTGTCGCATTTCAAAAATACATTCAAGCCAGGGACAACTACTCAGTGGGGCCTGATGTTCTCCAACCCCTGCTTTAAGAATTGCCTAGTCATTTCAGTGAAAATGTTAATGAGATATTTCCAAGCACAAGTCAAACCATTTTTAATTGCATGGTTTGGTTATTTTTGTGAATTAGCATGCGCGGGGGGGGGGGGTCATTTCTGTCATCTGGTCCCACCTGTGAGTTGGCCGTGGCAAATTGTTGGCATTGAGGTGATGCTGCTTGTGTTTCCAATTAAGCTGTATTGCATTTTCAATAACATATCTTTTTCTAGCAATTTCAGTTCATGAAATCATGGTTTTGGCCTTGTGCAACTTTAGAATGCTCCAACTTGCATGGATTGACTAGTTCATGACATACCATTTTCCATTCCTCTGGCAGCTACTTTATTAATTCCCTTTTCCAGCTTAACATTCTACATTGTGCAGAAGTGCCACTTATTTTCCTTCCAGATGTGAAGGAGTGACACAAAATGGCTCCATTTGCTCTTAAATCCTGGACTTTCCTTCTAAACGTTCCTATTAGACCTTGTATGCAGAGTGCACAAAATCTCCCTCGCTCTCCCTGGCTTTCTCTCTGAAGTCCCATTTTTCTATTGAAGCAAATTACCCTGCTGCCCACCGTTTGCTCTTCTAGGCCTCACTGTGTTTGCCAGTAGCAAATCCAAGCTTTATGTTGCTAACTGCCAATTTACAGTAAACGCCCTTGGCAGAAACGTAAGCTTTTCCCACTCCAACTGACATCAGCTATGACATTGTTTAAAAACCAATCAATTTAGAGGAAGTTTAAACAATCTCAGCTTTCAGCAATACATGATCTTCATTTTACTCATTTTCAAATGATCTACAGACCAAAAACGAAGCAGATTTGAGCTTTGTTCAAAGAAAAGCTAAGAACCTCAAAATTGTACTTCCTTTTTATTCAGATTCGGACATTTTCTCCAAGCTGTAGGGAAGATAATAGAGTGGTAGTCGTGGTGGTTGGCAAAGGCCAGCCCTTATCAGATTGCTGCTGAATTTTTACGTTATGCATTGCATTTTTAAAATCCCACTTTCCCCCAAAAGCTATTTCAATACAATGCACACTGTAACTCAGTCACACTATATAAGCTCATAAAACCCATAAACATGTAAATATGAAACTGGAGAGAAACTGAATAATTTACTCAGTGGTCAAAAGCCCCTTACATCCAAGAAATTCTGGCCTGAAAGTGAAAATTCAGGAAGGGTGTGTGCACCTCTTACAGGGGGCTTTCTACAATGTCAAGGATGTGATGCAACAAATGCTTGCAAAATGGTGGTGGAAGACAATGAGGATTCTTCCATTTTGTATGGCAGTCAAGCAGAAGCCAGGACAGTGGAATGGTCATGGGTGAGACATGGGAATTAAATGCAGTCCAGTTTGCATTTTACTGTGAATCAGCTTGCTGTGACATTCCCCAAACAATACATGAACTGAAATGTGTCTCTCCTTCAAATGTGCATTTCTCTGACTTTGGCAAAGCAGCTTAATAATAATAATAATAATAATAATAATAATAATAATAATAAATGCACATGAAAAACACATCTATTTGTTACCAAGCCAGGTTCAAGGCCATACAGAAGTCTAGATTTGGCTCAACAACTTTTGTGTCCAGATTGATTTTAACTTTCATTGACATCATCTGAAAGACCAGTTGAAGATTTGAAAAATGAGAAGCAAAGGAAACAAAATTGACAGACTCACCAACCCTTCGTGGGACAGGAGCAGCTATCTATAGATGTGTGTGTTTCACTTATGTATAAACTGGAGGTGTGTGCCTATTTTTATTTCTTACACAAAAAGGCATGCAAGGCTAAGAAGATGTGGTAAATCTTCCTCTTCCCATGCCTTAATACTTCGTAACAATATTAACAGCTGCTCTGAACTTTGCAGTGAATACCCCACACATTCAACTACTGCAACTTGAAATGGCACCCCGGGATGAGATAATACAAAGTCATTTCCTGTGCCATGTAGGTAAATGCCTAAGGTTGTAATATTTTTGTACATTTAGCTCATGTTACTCATGCTTCATAGTTTAATACATATTGCTTAAAAAATAATTCCTAACGAAAATCAATCAAACAGGTGGATTTATTTTATTTTACCTTACATTTCAAGTATGGAAAAAATCCAACATGTACTTCCAATGCATGTGTGTGTGTGTGCGCGTGTGTGTGCGTGTGCGTGTGTGCGCGCGCTATCAAAATTCAAAGGATTCATTTACACAGATGTTTTCTTATGCAGAGGTTTACATTGGAAACTTTGTGCATGATTTGCTGAAGTCAGAGGTGATGAGTATCTCTTTTGCTGGGAAAATGACAGGTAAATGACCCACCGTGATGTCAAAATAGCTAGGGACACCTTTGGAAGATGAGAGCAGGGTCTCTGATCATGCAGAGGGTTCCACCAGTGTTCAAGCAAATGACAGCAAATGTCCCCTGAAGATCTTCGCATGCATGGGCACAGCAGGTGGGATGATGTGCACCAGAGTGTTAGGGACTTGGATGTGTGCTACGGCCCTGTCTCCCAGGTTAATGGATACACCTGGGGGAGGGGGGAGAGAAGGCCAAGGGGGAAATGGAATGGTGTATCCTGGAAAAAGACATTGTTGGAACCCTGAACCTTGAACAGGAGTATCCCACTGCAATATTTTTCTGAAGGCTTGGCTTATCACATTCCAACAGTTCCATCTTACTTAGCCATTCAAAAGACAAGCAAACAACACTTCAGAATACAGTATCTGCATTCTGGTTATTTTGACAGCTTAAGCCATGGTGTGAGAACCATCATATTCCCTGGCTCTCTTTTTAAAATGGAAACCCAGTCCCTTTCCTCATCATGGTACGAGACAAGGCATGGGGCAGGAAGTGGGAATCTTAGAGTCTGATTTTGAATTTGAGATATAGGTAAGACGCTTCATTCAAGCCCCAGTATTCAGCCTCGTATATTAGCTGGACAATTGGTAAATCTTAACAAAATGATTTGTTATTTGGAATATTTATGTTCATCAAGTGGAAGCTGTTTGATCTTGTAAATAAGCAGCCAGTGTTCCCCCAAAGATCTGCTAGTTTGCTGTTATACAGGAACGAGGAACCTGTGACTCTTCAGATATTGCTGGACCATAACTCCCACTGTACCTTACCATTGGCCATGCAGGGTGGGGGTGGTGGGAGCTGGAGTTCATCCACCACTGAAGGCCCATAGGTTCCCCATCACTGCCATGGGAGAAGAATGCCTTTCCTGATTTTAACTGCTACATTTTTTCAGTACAAGTGTTCTTAAATTAAAAATGTATTAACCATAGTGTCCTGGAAATCCCTTGTAAAATGGCAGTCCCCATTTCCAAGTTGCATGCCTTGTTCCTTATAGACATACGACTATTTCATCCTATATAATGTTAAATGCTATTTATAGATGTCTTAACATTCTTTAAAGGTGAATATAGCTACTGAAAAAGCAAACAGTATTGGTACTCATACAGAATTTATGACAATTTTAGAGTGAGAAGGAAAAATGTGATCTCATGGTACAGCCTGGAAATCTTTGCATGCATTACGATACCCTAAAGGAATTTAGTTGAGAAGTTGAGTTAATCCTGTTATGAAGCGTTTTGATTCTCAGCATTCAGGTAGAAGTGAAAGGGTCAGTCATACATCTGAAGGAATTACATCACATTTTGTGTCATGTTTTTGTAGGAAAACAAATATTTAAACCAGCGAATACCGTATTTCTTTATAGTGTACCCTACAGATTTATGGTATACTCCATGTGAGTTTTACTTGCCATTGAATATTTTATTAAATAGTTAGGAAAGCATCGGAAATGTAATGGCAATAAAGCCATAATTTTTTCTCAAATACATGACCAATGTTGCAACACTTGTATGCTTAATTTCTAGGTTGGCTTCCACATGTAATATTCATTTATTTTATTTATTGTGTTTCATATCCTGTGCTTTTGACCCTGAAGAATCCTCAGGGAAGTTTACAAAGTGTATTAAACTAAAGAAAATCTAAAATAATAAAGCAGGAATGGTTAATCCAAGACCTGCATGCTATATCAAGCCCCACTGAAAGTTTTTGTGGTTCTTGAAAAACATTCACATCTTGTCGGTAATGGTATATTTTTTGTTTTACTGAACACTGTGTTCTTTAGGTCCTAAAAGTAAGTGTTTGCTGTGTTTTTCACAGAACCAGCTCAGTGAGTTGGCTGGAGCCACATACCCTCCAATATGCCACAGAGGAAAATGGGGGGGGGTGTCTTTTGGGACCGAGTCGCATGACCCACTAAGAGAATCATAGACTCACAGAACTGCAGAGATGGAAGGGCTCCTGAGGGTCATGTGGCCCAATCCCTTGCAAGGCTGGAATCTCCCACTCACCCTGGCAGGACAAGTTTCCTGGAAGCTGAGAGAACACACTCTCAACTTAAGGCCCACTGCTGACAAGGAACACAGCCAGTTGGGAGGCAGAGAGGAGGAGTGGAGGGAGCTGAAGCCAGAGCTCACCATCTTCTTCTCCAGTGTCAGATATTGCTCTCTAGGCAGTTCCACTGCCACCACCACTTGGTGACTGTGGGTGCCTGTTTGGCCATTTGCCTCCCAGCCAGGACAGGGGACACATTGCAGCCAAGCACCATTTGCTCCTCTATCACATGCTCCTCTCTGCTCACTGCCTTGGTGCGCAATCGCCATGCTGAGACAGCTGGTGCACTGCACTCTCAGGGATGCAAGGGGACACAGGTGCCTAGTAGTGTCCTAAGGAGTTTGGCAGTACCTGCTGCCACTGCTTCAGCCAAGGGTGAGGGCTGTGGGGTCCAAATCTGAAATGTCCCTATTAAATTGGGACAACTGATGGATATGCTATTCTAGCTACTATACTAGGAATGCAGTTTAAGGGTGCTGAGATTTGATAGGAGACCCCTGTTCCCCTCATAGTGCTGAACTTCCCAGAGTGGTTTAACAATCATTCTCTCTTTCCAGGGAATTCTCAGAATTGTAGTTCTGAGAAGGTAATGGGCTTTCCTAATGACACTCAGCAGCCTTAAATAACTACAATTCACAGGATTTTTTTGGGGGGGGGGGATCATGACTGTTAAAGTGATATAATAGTACTTTAAATGTATGGTGCAGATGGGCCCAGAGAGACTTAGAGAAAACTACCTATCCCAGTGTCTCTCCCATTTAACTCTCCTTTGAAATCGGTAGTTCTATGTTTTGCTGACCTTTCGACACAACTTATGGAAGTCAAGTTGTGTGTAAATTCCCACGGCTTACGCATTACCTATTGTTAGGGTTTCCAAGGCTATAGTTGTAAACATCACAGTTTTGTTCACCTTAATAGTTGACCTTTTCATGACCCTTCTGGATTTTTTTCTGCCAAACCAGGATACTCCTGATCAAACTTGCCTGCATATGCCATCAGGTGACTGGGCATAGCTGATTTATTTTGAGTGGCAAAAGTTGTGGCATTTCCAGTGAGATCACCTGGAGAAGAGCTGCCAAAGGGTATATACTGTATAATCAGGGAGCATATTATATTGTAATCTCATTTATAATCATCAGACCTCTCTGGGTCTGAATATTTGTGTAAATAGATTATAATGATGGTGGCCTCTCCCTGTTTTCTCTTCCAATCACTTGTGTTCACATCTCTGCCCATGCAGATGCCATGTTGTACATGTAATCCCTGCAAAAATGAACACTCTTATCTTCTTCACACTTAGCTTCCACACTTTTTTTTTTAAATGACTTATTTTAATAAAAATGACACATGTGAAATGTCCTCCAAATGAATAGCTAGTGAGCATTGCAAAACTATGTCTGTGAAAGATAAGGAAAGCACAGTTCAGTTCACTCCACAGGAAAGCTGAAAAAGACAGTTCCAATCAATTACATAGAGGACAGTGCAAAAATATGAAGGGCACTTGATAGTCGTTCTTGTTGGCAGCTATCAGGTAACTAAGGAAACAAACTTTACTACAACAGTGTCAACTCCAAGAGCTAAGGAAATGTAGCGGGTGGGGAGTCTATGCTGCTTAAAACTGCTCCATTGCTGTCTTTATTAAATAAATCCTGAATAGTATACAGTGGTACCTCGGGTTAAGAACTTAATTCATTCTGGAGGTCCATTCTTAACCTGAAACTGTTCTTAACCTGAGGTACCACTTTAGCTAATGCCACGCCGTCATCATGCGATTTCTGTTCTCATCCTGAAGCAAAGTTCTTAACCCAAGGTACTATTTCTGGGTTAGTGGAGTCTGTAACCTGAAGTGTCTGTAACCCGAGGTACCACTGTAATTGAAAGAAGGATCCCTGCATCTACCTAAGCCAAATTTATGTAAAAGAAGTATTTGTTTTTAAGTAGATGCTGTTGGCAAGACCCCAAAGCAGATTTCAAATGGTGGCCTCTCAAGTAGGTGCCAAGACTTTAAAGGCACCATTTCCCGCCTTTATCTACCCCACCACCAACACGGTGCTGCCTGAAGCAGGTCATGATCCTGGAATGTACAAACAGCTTAATCAAAAAATCCCTAAGCAAAACCATTCAAAACAACGAACTAAATGCAAGTAAAACCAGCGAAGTATATATTACTTGTTTACATGTCTGGATCAGGTTGCTGAAACACACACGCACAGCACTGCCTCGTGTTAATAGGCTGGGAGTTCCAGAGCACAGGCCTTAAATATGTGAAAGATTTGTATAAAAACATCATGTGCTAATTTATAAGTATAAATGGCCTTCCACACAGTTCAAGCAGTAGAGCATGAGACTCTTAACGTTGGGCAAAATGATTCCTGTATTGCAGGGGGTTGGACCAGATGACCCTCGTGGAACTTTCCAACTCTACAATTCTATGATGGCAGGAAATTAAGATGGTGGTTGAGTGGGATCCCACCAGCATGGTGCTTTGCAAGGTGCCCAGCTTTCCTGTAAGCAAAGTTCTTCAGCAGGGGAAACTGCAGGACACAAAATACCTAATTTAATGTATGCTGTGAGCTGCCTTGGGTCCTGTGCTGGGAAGATGGTGGGATGGCCGGCCCTGACTTTTCCTCCTCCCTCTGGCCTGAAACAAACCAGCTTTATAACGTATGGATTGACGTTGGCTTGTTTCAACAAACCATATTTAAGATTAACCACAGTTTGTCCAAATTTAGACATGAATATAAACTACAGTTAATCTATCATGAAAGCAAAAGCTTTTTAGCTCCTCCTTGCAACTGCACCATCCCCTCTTCTTGTTTAGGTGATAAAAATATTGCAAATAAATATACCTATCCCCGGGCAAAAAAAATGTTTTGCATGAATTGCTCGGATACAATAATACTCTTTGGCATTGTCGGGCAGCATAGTTAACTTGGGTACAGTTCTCATATTGGATTTTGACTCTATCATAAATACATCCATGTTTAAATAAACAGACACAGTCATCAACTGTTTGAGGATAGCTTTTGTATCAATATCTGTGTTTTATACTGTTATATTTTGCTTTCTGTCAGCAGAAATCTCCCTATTCATTAGCTTTTTAAAAGAACACATTTAAACACCATCCATTCTGGTAAATTTCCATCTTCTTCAGCACTAACCATCCATCTCTCTTTCAATTACAGCTGTGTCTTGGCATTGTTAAATCTGAGCTAGAGAGCTGTTTTTGATGCCTGGTTTGAACAGCTGTTCCTTGTTATGAGGGGTGAGGTACAAAGAGAACTTTAAAAAGCTCTTCAATCATTTATCTTTAGCTGGTTTTCAAAGCATATTATTTACATTGCTTTATAGCAGACACTAACAAGGTAAACTCTGAAGTTTCTTAATAAGGCTACCTAAGAGCTTTTCCTTTCATTCTATGGAAATCATCTGAAGGACTTGACTAATAGCTCATCTATGTCCTGCCTGACATCCAGATGTAAAGATTGTATCTAGAGCCAAAGGAGTTGCCATCTATGCACTTCATCTGTTTAACCAACAGTTTTTATGTTACTTCCATAGTACATCACACAGCACAACAATGGGCTAAAAATAATAAAAATAGTAAGTTCTTGTTGTTCTGTACTTCTAGTCCACTCTCATTTAGTTAATTGGGCATCTTCCAGTTGATCAAAACACTAGGAACAACAGCTTGTTTTAGTTAGGTAGGCTGCTTAATGTCAAAGGAATTGCAGAATACATTTTGCAACTGTGACTTTAGATTGCACATACTGCATGAGTGTTTTGCTTTATGTGCAAGCATAAATGCATTAAAAAGGGAAAGAGACAGCACACTTAGGCACGTTCATGCAGCTGTGTTACACATGATGAAACCAAAATAAAAAATAAATACCGTAAATCCTTCCAGTAGCACCTTAGAGACCACCTAAGTTTGTTCTTGGTATGAGCTTTCGTTTGCATGCACACTTCTTCAGATACATGATGAAACCATCACACATGAACTTTTAAAGTGGATTTTGCAAATAATATTAACTTAGGCCCAGTTTGTGACCTGTTGCAAATGTAGTACTTCAACCAACATTCTGTATTTTTGAGGATTTGGTGGAAAGCCATTTGGATTTGATTCAGACTTTCCTGGGTGTGTGAGTGTGTGACTGTGTCAATAAAATGCTTTAAAAATGGTCAGGCAATTCTGTAAATGTTTATGTTGCATCCATTTTTTTTGGGGGGGGGGGTTACATTCAAAGTTAAACTTAAAGCTCCTATTCAGTGAGCCAGAGAGAACTTCTACAAGCGTATTGAGTTCATCAGTTTCCAGTTCCTCTGCAAATGGAAATCTGACTATCAGAGAATATTAAGGGGTTTTTTTGGAAGGGGAAGAACTCCAATGCCTACCCGTACATTCATTGGTAACATGAGTTGATCCTTCCACTAGTGATATGTGGATTCCTATACATGGAATTTTTATCTACCAAATGCCACCCCCTGTCCCAACACTCAGAATGCTTACAGGTTTCTGGTCCTGTTTTACTAGAACATTTTGCTTAATTTCTTAATATTTACTACTGTGTGGTGTAGTGTTAGTCATCTATCTAGGAGAAATGCTGAAGACAAAAGACAGTTTGGACCATGACTAAGATAGCAAAGCCATACAGACTTTTATGTCATGGAAGTGAAAAACTCATAGCACACATTCTGTGTAGACCATGAAAAAAACTGAGTGTGCATGGAAAGTGACAGACTTACTGCATGAACATAGAAGAAATCTTAGGGAATTGTGTTTTTGTTTTTAACAAGTCTCTTGTTATAAAACTGGGAGGTGAGAAAAACACTCCGGAATTAGAATAGAGCTGTAGCTAAACTACCAACAAGTTTAAAATGTTGTGTGCATTCTTATGGCTTCAAGATTTTGTGGTCTGTTTTTAATTAACAGTATTAATAATGTTGAGAGTAGTAGTATCTGTCTAGGCACTAGTTGGCCAAAGAGATAACCATTGAAATGTTCTAGTTTCATTATAAAGAATGTAAACAATTATAAACAATTTTTGGACCTCTTTTGCTCTTGTTTTTTTTTTAAAATAAATCTCCAGCATTTCCCCATTCCTTTCTTTTCTTTTTCTTTTTCTTCTTTTCTTTCTTTATTGTCGTTGTATAAATACAAGTATAACGTTGTACAAGTGCATCGAAATTGGATGCCATCCCATAAAAACAAAACAAAAAACAGCACAAATAACCAACAACACATTGTCAGCCACACATGCACATACGTGCAGTCTTTGCCAACTTGGTGTCTTCCAGGTGTTGTCAGAGTACAACTCCCATCATTAAGATAAGATTTCTTTATTGTCATTGTACAAGTACAACGTTGTACAAGTGCAACGAAATTGGATGCCATCCCATAAAAACGAAACAAAAAAAAGCACAAAAACACATTGTCAGACACACATGCACATACACACCCACCCACCACAACTCTCCAAGGTCATATTATCTGGTTACAGCATTTAAGATGGTTACAGCTCTTGTGTAGAAACTATTCTTTAATCTATTTGTTCTTAATCTAATTGTTCTATATCTCTCGCCTGAAGGCAGTGGTGCATAAAGACTATATCCCGGATGAGATGGATCCTGTAAAATATTGTTTACTTTTTTAAGGCAGCGGGAACTGTATAGTTCTTCCAAAGATGGGAGAGGATGACCAATGATTTTTCGGGCTGTGGTTATGACCTTCTGTAGTACCTGCCTCTCCCTGGCTGTGAAGCTGGAAAACCAAGCACAAATACAGTAAGCAAGAATGCTCTCTATGGAGCCTCGGTAGCAGGACACCAGCAGTCTCAGATTGTTCTTCTTTAAAAGTCTGAGGAAATAAATTCTCTGCTGGGCCTTCTTTACCAGAGCAATAGTATTTGCGCTCCAAGTCATACCCTGCTTGATAATCAGTCCTAAAAACTTAAATTCTGCCCCCATCTCCACCCGGTCCTCGCCGATATACATGGGCTGAATGGGCTGCCTTTCCCCCCCTGTAATCCACCACCAGTTCCTTGGTCTTGGCAGTATTAAGTGCCAGATTATTTTCTCTACACCAAACACATAGCCGCTCCACCTCGTCCTGAAAGGCAGACTCATCCTGAAATGAGCCCCACCACAGTAGTGTCATGAGCAAACTTGATGATTTTGTTGCTGGAATAGATGGCTGTGCAGTCATACGTATAGAAGGTATAGAGCAGGGCACTCAACACACAACCCTGTGGTGAGCCGATGTTAAGGCTAAGGGCTGTGGACATATGTGACCATACTCTAACCCTCGGAGAACGATTTGACAGAAAGTTCAACACCCAGAGACAAATGGAGTTAGAAAGTCCAATCGCCTCTAGCTTGGACACCAGTCTATGTGTTAAAAGCAGAGCTAAAATCCATGAACTCCCCGGCTGCTCCAGATGGGACAGAGCAGCATGGAGAGTGGTAGTGATAGCATCTTCCATGGATCTGCCCTGTATGCAAACTGGTACTGTCAGAAGTCGATGGAAGACAGGAAATAATGTGACTGCGTACCAGTTTCTCAAAACACTTCATGATAATCGGAGTCAGTGCAACTGGTCTGTAGTCATTCAAACTACTAATTGTGGATTTTTTTAGGCAGAGGAACAATAGTTGACGACTTCAGGCAGGGTGGGACAATAGACTGGTGTAAAGACTTGTTGAAGATCTTAGTAAAGACCCTCGCCAGCTGATCCGCACAGCCCCTCAACACCCTTCCAGTGATGCCATCAGGTCCAGCAGCCTTCCTCGGATTCACCACCCTCAAAACCTGTCTCACCTCATGCTCCTCTACAATGAATGAGGGGCCACTATGGGCTGGTGGCTGTAATACAGCTGTCTCCGGTGGCTCCCTCTCAAAGCGAGCAAAGAAGAGATTAAGCTCCTCCGCCAGCGATGGGTCACTGTCGACAGCACCAAGGTTCGGTTTGTAGTTGGTAATATGCTGAATCCCCTGCCAAACCTGCCTCGTATTATTACTACTGAAGTTATCCTCAATCCTCTGCCTATAGTCCAGCTTTGCCTGTCGAATGCCTCTCTTCAGGTTTGCTCTTATTTTAGTATTGAACATAATGTTAAGAGTTTTTAGTATCTGCAGTTTAAAAAATAACAACACTAGAGAAGAAGAAGAAGAAGAAGAAGAGGAGGAGGAGTAGTTTGGATTTGATATCCCGCTTTTCACTACCCGAAGGAGTCTCAAAGCGGCTAACATTCTCCTTTCCCTTCCTCCCCCACAACAAACACTCTGTGAGGTGAGTGGGGCTGAGAGACTTCAAAGAAGTGTGACTAGCCCAAGGTCACCCAGCAGCTGCATGTGGAGGAGTGGAGACACGAGCCTGGTTCCCCAGATTATGAGTCTTCCGCTCTTAACCACTACACCACACTGGCTCTCTTAAGATAATAGCTCTCACCAAGTTTGAATGAGTGGTACTTGCTATTCACTGTACAGTAAATTATGATGTCCTCATTTGGACCTGAACCATGGTTTACAAAAACATTACAATAACAAGTTGCTGCAAGCCTTGGTTTTGTGCACTTCCCTGTCTTCTTTTGGCATAGCTGCAAGGAAGAGTTCAGGAGCTTTTCTTTTCATTTTAGAATAATAAATGATGATAATGTGATGATGATAAAACTTTATTTGTATCCCACCCTCCCTGGCTAAAGCCGGGCTCAGAGAGGCTAACATCATATAAATAAGACAATATGCAGAATACAATCAATCAATCAATCAATTAAGATATACCCCACAATTAATTCAAACAATTAAAATTAAAACTAAAACTGGACAAGTGGCAATCTTCAGGTTAAAATTGGAAACGGTTAATACTTGTCAAGACCAACTGTTTCCACCGATATTATAAGGACATATATGACTATAGCTTGTCTTGATAGAAAACCCCTGACAAACTATGGTTGATCCTAACTATGTTTTGTTGGAAAAAGCCCAATTAATTGTAGTTTATTGCATCTGCCAAACCTTGAACTGTCTACAAAGGAAACAAAACTTTCCAATTCCCTCTTTGCAGCTACACTGGAGAAGGTGAAAGACTGAGTACCGCCAATGACGAAATGAGCAACCCTATGTGTTTATTCATATCTCACTTTAGTGTACAATGAGGCTTTTTTCAAGTAAGTATGCATAGTATTAAAGCTTTAGTATCTATCTTTCAATATTGTATTTTTGATTTGTCCTAAGAAATAAGTTTAGTGCTCATTTATGAGTTATTTGCTTCCGTTTGCAAACAATATGGCAATATTGTGTTAAATTCCACTATAGGTCCAGAAGTGTCTTTTAGATAATGTGGAAGCTCAAATATAGTGTGGAAATTAACGTTAAGGAAACAATGAAAATGGAACAAACTGCCATGTGAATGCAGCCTTAACACACTTAAATCAAACTTTCCTTTCCTGATATTGACTTTATCTGAAATTGTTAAACTGTTGAACTCTACTCCACTATTTACTTTAAACTGCATGGAGGCGTATCCTTCATGAGCTCTCAATATCATGATTATATCATTAGCCTGATGAAAAACTCGTTGCTGTATTGAAAATATATGACCTAGCCTTGGTTTTTCAAAATCTTTGTGTGTTGAAATACTATTTGCACTCCACCAGCAGAGTGAAATGTTCTGTCAGTAACTCTGACTCAGGTAGTGAAGTAGTAATGAGGATTTTTGTTGGCATTCCATTAAACATACAGCAGTTTTGTCCTCTTAAAGAACAGGTAGAGTTTGTCATGTGTTCTTCATCAAATTTAACTGTGAGGTTCAGGGCCTGGCACACGAAATTGCCAAGGATGCATTCAGAATTGCAATGCAGGTATGGACAATGAAATTAAAACACCATTCCTTGTTTGAAAGACTTTTTGTGTAGGGATGCACAAACTAAAATGAAATAAAAATTAATCAGAGGCCAGTAGAGGCTGTTGACAAAGCACATCACATTCAAAAGGTCATTTAAAACCCTTTCCTCCATCATATTTTGCCCCATTTTTACTGAGGCCTGTTTCATCCTTCATCATGACCTTGTTACACCTTCTCTCTCTGTGCACCAAGTGATTTATGGATGGCTATGGCAAACGGATGTCTGCAAGCACACTGTGTACTTTTGTGACCAGAACCAGGAACAAATAGACAAGACACTTAAATGGGTTGAAATAGGGCCACATTTTGTTGATAACATCTGCAGGGGAAATGACAGAAGCATGGGAACCTCATCTCAAATGTCTATGTTGGATGAGCCAAACCCAGCTCATGGCAAAGGACTTGACAAGGAAAACCCCCAAGCCTCAGCCTCACTTTCCAGTGAGTAGGAAGCTCACTCTGTCCACAGCCCGTTTTGGGAACTCACAATTCTTGGCAGGTGCAGTAGGTTAGACTCAAGAAAATTCCACATTCAGATTATAGCCTCACAACCCAGAGTAGCTGGCCTCTGGAAATGTCCCTCATCTTCAAAGGTGCCTAAGGGTGCCCTTCAGCTCACTTTTCTCTCCCATTAGGTTTTCTTACACCTTCCTTCCCAAAATGTAACCAACAGACATACTTAACAACACCCACCCTTAGACCCTTACTGCTCTGCAATATCCACTACAGAGTGTACATAAAATCCTACTCATCTCAATGTATATGTGGACAGAGGAAAAAATCCTATGCAGACTAGAAGTGACTGGAAATCCTGTACTGCAGCTGCCGATGGACTGAGTTTATGTCAAAAGGCCAAAGAAGCATTGCATGGATTTAAAAACTCTGCTGCCATACCTCTTGATGCTGATGCCAATGTGTATTGTCTCCCTATAGCCCGCCACCAATACTGTTTGGGGGCCCAGTGTAGTCAGAGAGAGCAGAATTCTTCACAGTTTGCATGTATGGGTGCCAGTGAAGGGCTAGTTAGACCCACTGGCGGAGGAAGAGGAGTGTGTGGGGAGCGCAGTGCCCCCAGCAGCGCCATCCCGGTGGGGTGCCATCACGGCTGCTCCCCCACCTGCGCTGGGCACCACGTCCCCAGGACATGCACCATAACCCCATTACACGTGCCACACCCCCGGGACGCACGACAGCCCCGCCCCACCTGCTCTCCGCTCCCCAGTGCTGGAGCATGAAGCTCCACCACTGGTTAGACCTTTTTGAATGGGAAAAGAATAATCTTTGTTTTTGCCCACAGGACTGATATATCCATAGTCCTGAGTATTCAGCACACTGTGACCTGTCACTCTGATCAAACTTTTCTTTAGATATCTCTCTGATTTATTATCTTCTTATCCCCCCCTGCCCCCGGTGCTTCACCAACAAGCAGATCACTGGATCTTGGACTTGTTTCTAAAAGTTTTAGTACTTGGAAATATATGCGTTGAAAGGTGTTGGCAGAACATTGTGTTCTCTACCATTGATCACAATGTACAGTATTTTTTTCCCTTCAGACCCTCCCCTTCCCCCAACTTGTGACATAGTCCAGTTGTGCTACAGTTAGTGTATTATTGGGTGGGCCCATAATAGATGCTCTTAGCATTTGGAGATCAGGGGGCTGAAAGAGACTTTCAAAGTCTCTCGTTCAACCGCAATGCAGCTTAATTGAAATTGTTAAGTGAGCCTATGAAGCCTTTCCTTTCTTTTTTACAAACTATTCTTTATATACAAATGGAATTTTTGGCCAGAAAAACAGTCCCAAGAGCACATGGGAATGTTTAGAGTTAAACTGTGTAAATCATGGTGGGATTAAAGTGACAAGAAAGCAGTTGCCTTGCTGCTGTGGTTCAGCAAGTGTGACAACAAGCCATATTATTTTTCACGAGTTTATGACAATGGCAACAGTTTTTTTCAGTATTTGTTTAGGTACATTGGACAAGGATATTATTGACAGCAGCCTGGTCTGCAAGCCAGTTGAGCCATAACATTTGGATTAAAAGAGGTTTATGCTGCTGATCAGAAGGTCAGTGGTTTGAATCGCTGCGACGGGGTGAGCTCCCATTGCTCGGTCCCAGCTCCTGCCCAACTAGCAGTTCGAAAGTATGTAAAAGTGCAAGTAGATAACTCTGGCGGGAAGGTAAACAGCGTTTCCGTGCACTGATCTGGTTCGCCAGAAGCGGCTTAGTCATGCTGGCCACATGACCCGGAAGCTGTACGCCGGCTCCCTCGGCCAGTAAAGCGAGATGAGTGCCACAACCCCAGAGTTGGACACAACTGGACTTAATGGTCAGGGGTCCCTTTACCTTTATGCTGCAATCTACTGATCCTGGTGACAAGAGTATCAATGTTTTATACAACCAAATGGAAAAAATGGCAAACATTGCCATCCAATGCATGTCTTCTAAATATTAAGCCCCACTGAACTGATTGGACTTCCGTTTAAACTTGGATAGGATTGAATGCAGTCCAAAGAATGATACTTATTTAGAAAAGAGCCATTGCAAGGGACAACAAACAACCCATTGAGACTCCCATGCATAGGGAAGGGAGGGAAAAATTATTCCGGTCAAAAATTGATTAAAGGTGAAGCTATGTAACTGGAATTAAAAACCAGCCACCCTTCAAAATTCACACTTGCCTGAATTTTTCATTGCAGTTGCCTAGCAGGATAAAATGCATATATTAGGGTACAGTGCATAAAAATGCATATATTGGTGGAAATGGCATACAAACATACATTTTGTTAGGGAGAATTGTTAGGGTATTTATTAGGGAAATGGCATACAAACATGCATATTGGGGGGAAATTGAGCTAGCATGCTATTGAATTTTCCTGTAGACTTAAAAATAAATCAATCACAAACAGATGTGGAAATGTGACAAACATAAGAGAGTAAAAGTGAGAAACTGAAAATTTGCCCAGCCCTATTCATGGGGTTCTTTCTTTCTTTCTTTCTTTCTTTCTTTCTTTCTTTCTTTCTTTCTTGTACAACCTGCTAGGTCTTATCAGTAGATGTCTAGTTCTCTGAATTTCATAAACTTAATAATGTAATAATGTAATTGCATAAACTTCATAATGTGACATCTCACTTGCCAAGGGATTATAAATAAAGCTTATATTTCCACTGTCAAATGCATATTGTTAAAGATATGAGACAATAAGCCCACTTGTTCAGATGATGATGATAAAGTTGACCCAAATCCTACAGAATGAAGAGTAAGGTAATGGCAAGAATTCAACAATGTATAGCATTATGTTGGTGTTATTGGTGCTCAATCAAGTACAGCAATGGGATTAAACTGCAGATATGTAACTGATGCTATTACATTAGTTATCTAGTATAACATATGTCATTTTCTGTATATAGTTTAGATTTAACCTTTTTTAAAAAAATTAACTCAAAATGAAGCAGCAAACAGACAGTGCTAACATGAAATTGCAAAACAAGCATCAGCCCTAAGACTAGATTAATACTAGCTGAAAACCATTGGATGAGGGAAATGAGAATCATGGGGGGAAAGATTCGCTAGACTATCCAGCTTAGAAATCTTCAGTCTTTCTAGATGCTGAACCAACTTTAACTGCAAGCTAAAAAAATGAGATCCACTTCTGATTTTTATCTTCTATATCAGGGGAAGGCAATATCTGGTGGCTTCCAAATATCATTGGACTTAAGTCCCATCAGCCCCAGCCAGCATATCCATTGGCCAGGGGTGATGGTAGTCCAGCAGTGGAGAGCCTCGGGGTCATATATGCCTAGGCCTGTATGGGTGCTTTCCCCAAGCTACACCCACATGCCCTACAGCTGATATCATATATCATATTAAAATTTTGTTTTCCAACCCTGACAGCTCCTGATAACCTGCCAGTGTCATCCCTATGCTTTCGAAAAACTATTATGTGGCTTCTAAGTTATTCCTGCAGATATGAACTCAGTAAATGGTTAATCTTTTAATTTAAAGAATGCCCTTTATAAGAGTGTGAGATGAGAGTGGATGCTCTTGAAGGACCAGCTATATCAAGTTCCACCCTCATCTACAGCAGCCATTTCATCAGGCAGAGAGAGAGAGAGAGAGAGTTGGGCCCAAACTTTTCCCAAACATTGTCTAATAAAGTCTATTCAAAATTAAGATGGGTGTGGTTTTGCCCATACAACTTACTATAAAATTTGATTGATTCTCTTTGAAACAAATATCAGTCATTAAAACAAAACTATTTGGGAAAGCTCACAGAGGATCTGCAAAGATTTTTTACTACATCTACACATAACGGTCTTGTGAAAAAATGATACTTGAGAAAGCTGTCTGTTAAGAGTCAGAAAGAGCTGCAAAGCAGGTAGATTAGTCTACACTTGTCCAATTCACTTGCTCAATAGGGGTGACGTGCTACACAGAACAGTGACCTTTTTAGTTAAAGAACATCTTGGGGCACTTTTGGAAATACAGCATCGCTGACCCAGTTGAAGCAATTTCCCTGAAAGCTGGCAGCACAGTTTAAATTTCCATGTCTCTGTTTTCAGAGTTCTGTTAATTCTTATGCCAAAAATGCTTTTATTATTTGTTAAACAAAATGTATACTTACGGTATTGGATAGTCTAACTGAATTGTACTCCAGCTGTGAGGATGAGATGACTGCATTCAGAGGGTATGGAGAAACCCTAAATCCTTGGAGATGGTGATTTGTTTGGGAAGGAGATACAGCAAATTGTAATAGATAAGTTGAGTTAAAAACACAAAACGTGAGAGATCAAATTGAGAATGGAAGCCAGTTCACATTGTGTATTGACTCTAAGACTACAGAATTGTGGACTGCCAGTTTAGATTTTGCATTGTATTAAGAACTGAGGATCAATCAGAATGGCCCATTAACCTGTTTTGTCTCTCAGTAAACCTATCAAAATCAAGGGAACCTTTCTTGAGGAAATGTATCAAGGTTGCTTTCTCAATGGCTCTTTATAATTTAATCTACAAACCAGTGGCATGCGGTGAAAGTTTAATAGGGGAACAGTTAGAGTCAGAGGTGCCAGCTTGCAAAGGTGATCAGGGGTGCGATGTTGCGTGTGTGATGTTGCAACGTTGCATGCATGAGCATCACACCTCCCTCCCTAAGCCAGTCTCGGGCTTTGGGAAGGAGGCACCAACTTTAATTCTTCAATTTACTGGGAACATTTAGGGAACTAACCTAGTCCCCCTAATCTACTGACTGCACACCACTGCTACAAACACTTATCAGATATAATTTCAAATTTCTGAGTATATATGATAAGAGCATAAGCAGACATTTTGACCCTGCCTAACTTGGTTGCAAGATGAAGATCCTACCAAGTATTGTGTGTAACATATAAATGCTTAATATATCTGAGTATATCTAATTAAGGTTGGAATTCTAAACATACCTATCTGGAAGAAGTCCTGTTGAATCCAATGGAAATTACTTGGTATTTCTATGTAAAAATGTATACTTCAGCCTAGACACCTGTTATTTACTGTTTTCCATACTGCCATATTCCTAGATATCCTAATTCAGTAGTGTGGACCCTCAGGCCCTCCAATTGATGTTAGACTCTAAATCCCATCAGACCCAGCCAGCACAGCCTGGTCAGGGATGATGAGAGCTGCAGTCCAACCACATCTGGAGGACCACAGGTTCCTTATTCTTGCCTATTTATTTCAGTGGCTGCATCATGCTACTTAATTTTATATGAAAGATTTCTGTAAAAAAAAAAGTTCAATCACAATTCATCATCTCCTGTAGTTGTCCTGAATGCTGAAGTCACCACATCTGGACTATATATTCACTGTTGCACTAGACTGACACTTCAAACAAACCATGTCAAGAAAAATAAAAGATACAATACTTAGTGCCACCCCACAAGGACAATCATCTGTGGTCAGACAAACGGCTGAGAGGCTCATTTTCTATTGGAAACATTTGAAGCTTTTTTTTTTTTTTTAAGAACACTCAAAAGGAAACACACTGACTTCAACTTATTGAACCTTTTAGCCAACATAGCCTAAAGGGACTCCATTACAGATGGGGCTTGCTCCTTCTTACTCAATTGAAACCTTCCTCATTCAAAGGCTAATTGCTTCCAGTTGATAAGTCCAAGCTGCAATGTGGATAGGTGAACCATTTCTTGAATGAAAGTAATCTGGAAACTCCAAACAACCTAGAAATCACTCTTATCATAGGAAAGAAAATGGATTACATGTTTTGGCTTTCACATCTGCTCTCGCTCTCATACATCGCCCCCATCTGCCAGTAATTCTAGCTGAAAGCTGCAAATGTATGAACTTTCTATTGCTATGTTTTGTCTATGGATGTTGCTAAAGAGAATATAGGATTTATAGGTGGGAAATGGGAGGGGGGAGAAACGCACCTCACCATTTGTCCTCAAAACAGCAAATGTCTGAGAAAGACTCTGGCTGAGAAAGGTGTTACATGTGGTGATCATCATAGGTAGCTTCAAATGGGAACAAGTGCTGTAACTGGCTGGGTCAGGAGATTCTTGAGCCAGTGTGGTGTAGTGGTTAAGAGCGGTAGACTCGTTATCTGGGGAACTGGGTTCGCGTCTCCACTCCTCCACATGCAGCTGCTGGGTGACCTTGGGTTAGTCACACTTCTCTGAAGTCTCTCAGCCCCACTCACCTCACAGAGTGTTTGTTGTGGGGGAGGAAGGGAAAGGAGAATGTTAGCCTCTTTGAGACTCCTTCGGGTAGTGAAAAGCGGGATATCAAATCCAAACTCCTCCTCCTCTTCTTCTTCTTCTTCTTCTTCTTTTGTTGATATATACCTCAGGGGTACATAAAAACATAAGAAGAGCCCTGCTGGATCCGGCCAAAGGCCCATCTACTCCAGCAGTCTGTTCTCATAGCTGTCACAGTGTTTTTTTTCAATGTAAGGCCCTTCTGTTCACCTGGGCATTGTAAAAACTTTAGATGTTCTAAACATCTGCTTTTCAAAACTGTTTTTAATTTCTTTAAGGGTGTGTGGCCAGTTCTGAGGTTGTACAGTGTTTATGTGGCTTTTTGCTTTCTGGTGATTTTATCTTTTACTTTGTATTTCAGGTGCATTTTTTGTTACTTATTTACAGTAAACTGCACATTTTATCTTTAGTTCTTAGATATTCTTTATCCCCCATTTTGACACAATGCCATCCAAAGATCTCATACCTTTCTAGACTTCATTGGGCATGAAAGGAACTAATCTTCATGAGTTTGCAAAATATAGAGTTTTGATAGAACTTTTAAAAAACAACAACTTGGCTCTAGATCTGAGATGTCTGGAAATTAAAAACTCCGATGAATATTTCTAAAGAAAAAAAGAAGTATGATGATTATGATATCTTGGCACTTGCCAGGCATAGAATGAAAACCTCTCATCACCCATTTTGCTTTGGGATTGGGGGTAAGGAAAGAAAGAAAATCTCATAAATAAAATCTAAAATACGCTGGGTAGAATCCAGAGCCATTAAAACCAAAGGGAGGGTTGTCATTGACTTCAATGGGGTGGGTTGGCTCCACAATTTTCACATATCCTCAACCTCCAAGTCCTACATGTCTCTAAAAAAAAGATAAATGATTTGGCATAACATAAAAATACATTTTTCTTGTTATTCTCTACCTCACGATAATTAGGTTTTCTGCTTAGAAGGTCTGTGAGGTTTACCCCTTCCCTTATGAATAGCCAAAAGAGAATTCAGTCTGGTGCTTCTTTTAAAAAGGTAGTTCATGCCAAGATAGTAGGGAAGAAAGGGGAGGGGGATACTGTCTGGGGGGGGGAATACAAAGCTTGAAGTGTTTTTACAGAGGTTGTATTATACCTTAAACTCAACTGTAGGATGCACTTGAAAGGAAATGGTATGGTTTGGATATTTGACCATACTTCTCTAGACCAAACTTGATAAAAGATTAAGAGAACAGTCAATCCTCAATAAAAACATAATTATACACCACTGCTTCCCATACAAAGGCTCCTTTATGGATTGCCTCTTGTTTTCAACTCATAGCTTATCTTCATCTACAATAGTATAGGTGTGCTCTGGAGTCTTGAAAATTGTCTAAGTTTTTAAAAAAAATTTTTAAAAAAGCACTTCAGAACTTGTAAGAGGAACAAAGGTTTGCATTGTTGGAGACAGCCACATCAAAGGTTTCCCATATTAAATGCTCATGGAAGAATTAATGTTGTCTCCCCTTGTAACAAATAAAGCTTCCTTCGAAAAGATTTGCTGCAGCAGCTCTACACCTTTGGAACTCCCTCCCTGAGGAGTGGTGGTAGGCTGCTACACGTCAGGATTTTCAGAAGGCTCGTTTATTTTGATAGGCATGTGCCTCCTTCCGGCAACTCCTGCAGCCAAGTTGGTGCCAAATGTATTGCTGTGCTCTGCTTTAGATCACATCAGTGAGGCCATTGTCTGGGCAGCCCAAGACCCCCATAAAAACTGCCCAGGCTTGCACCCCATGGTGGTCACTTGGGTGTTGCTAACACAGCAATGGTTTGACCTCTGGAGGTGCACTCCCTTGTCTCTTAAAACAACAACAACAACAACAACAACAACAACAACAACAACAACAACAACATATTTATACCCCACCCATGTGGCTGGGTTTCCCCAGGCACTCTGGGTGGCTCCCAACAGAATATTAAAAACACGAGAAAACATCAAACATTAAAAACTTCCCTAAACAGAGCTGTCATCAGATGTCTTCTAAGATAGTTGTTTATTTCCTTGACATCTGATGGGAGGGCGTTCCACAGGGCAGGCGCCACTACCGAGAAGGCCCTCTGCCTGGTTCCCTGTAATCTCACTTGCACCCGGAGGCCCCCAAGCCCTTCCCCAGTAAATAAATTCAAACGGACACATAATTTTAGTTTAAGTTTTTGGGCAAAATTTTCGCCACAACTTTATTGATTACAAAACAAATGGAGCGGTATTGGCCTGGGCATTGGTCAGAGACTATAACTGACTCCAGCCTCTCTGACTGGCAGTCTGAAAGGGTAAACACCAAACGAGGGAGCAACATCAGTGAAGATCGATTGAAGCTCACGCCGGGGTTCCTGTGATGCTGGCATGGCCCTAGCCCCTCAAGCGGACTTCGGATGTCAGGAAACCCCCCTCACCCCGACAGGTAGCTTTCCCAGATCCGTTGTGGTACAGGGACCCACCTCCCCCTCTCCGCAGTTTGTCATCCTCCTCCTCTGGAGGAGGAGACCACTCCTCCTTTGGGGAGGGGGAGATGGAAGCAGGGAGTCGGGACAGGGGCTGTGTCAGGATCACAGAGCCTCAACACCAAGCAGGAAGTGGGGAACAGGGACCTTTTCCCGTGCTCCAATCGCGAAGGGAGGAAGGACGTGGAAGGGGGAGGCGGGGGTTTAGAGTCCTGTGCCTTCTGTGCTGGACCAAGAACCGGAAACGGTCATTCCCGGACTCTGCTGAGGGATGAGATGGACGTTTGTATTTTAGCTCCACTGTAAATATTTGCACAATAAAGAACTTAGTTGTTAGAAGTTCGGCTTCTGGCAGATTACTCATGAGCAACCACTGACGATCTTACATCGGACAAGATCCAGGACCCCCAGATTCCTTTACCGGAATACCCTAATTCTGGAGGGGCATGTGATGTCCACACTTCCCCTTCCGCACATTTACATAAACCAATGCCTAACCACCAAACCTTACAAAGTTGTGACAATTGCTTGTTGTTGTTGTTGTTCAGTCGTTCAGTCGTGTCCGACTCTTCATGACCCCATGGACCAGAGCACGCCAGGCACGCCTATCCTTCACTGCCTCTCGCAGTTTGGCCAAACTCATGTTAGTAGCTTCGAGAACACTGTCCAACCATCTAATCCTCTGTCGTCCCCTTCTCGTTGTGCCCTCCATCTTTCCCAACATCAGGGTCTTTTCCAGGGAGTCTTCTCTTCTCATGAGGTGGCCAAAGTACTGGAGCCTCAACTTCAGGATCTGTCCTTCTAGTGAGCACTCAGGGCTGATTTCTTTGAGAATGGATAGGTTTGATCTTCTTGCAGTCCATGGGACTCTCAAGAGTCTCCTCCAGCACCATAATTCAAAAGCATCAATTCTTCGGCGATCAGCCTTCTTTATGGTCCAGCTCTCACTTCCGTACATTACTACTGGGAAAACCATAGCTTTAACTATATGGACCTTTGTCGGCAAGGTGATGTCTTTGCTTTTTAAGATGCTGTCTAGGTTTGTCATTGCTTTTCTCCCAAGAAGCAGGCGTCTTCTAATTTCGTGACTGCTGTCACCATCTGCAGTGATCATGGAACCCAAGAAAGTGAAATCTCTCACTGCCTCCATTTCTTCCCCTTCTATTTGCCAGGAGGTGATGGGACCAGTGGCCATGATCTTAGTTTTTTTGATGTTGAGCTTCAGACCATATTTTGCGCTCTCCTCTTTCACCCTCATTAAAAGGTTATTTAATTCCTCCTCACTTTCTGCCATCAAGGTTGTGTCATCAGCATATCTGAGGTTGTTGATATTTTTTCCGGCAATCTTAATTCCGGTTTGGGATTCATCCAGTCCAGCCTTTCGCATGATGAATTCTGCATATAAGTTAAATAAGCAGGGAGACAATATACAGCCTTGTCGTACTCCTTTCCCAATTTTGAACCAATCAGTTGTTCCATATCCAGTTCTAACTGTAGCTTCTTGTCCCACATAGAGATTTCTCAGGAGACAAATGAGGTGATCCAGCACTCCCATTTCTTTAAGAACTTGCCATAGTTTGTTGTGGTCGACACAGTCAAATGCTTTTGCATAGTCAATGAAGCAGAAGTAGATGTTTTTCTGGAACTCTCTAGCTTTCTCCATAATCCAGCGCATGTTTGCAATTTGGTCTCTGGTTCCCCTGCCCCTTCGAAATCCAGCTTGCACTTCTGGGAGTTCTCGGTCCACATACTGCTTAAGCCTGCCTTGTAGAATTTTAAGCATAACCTTGCTAGCGTGTGAAATGAGTGCAATTGTGCGGTAGTTGGAGCATTCTTTGGCACTGCCCTTCTTTGGGTTTGGGATGTAGACTGATCTTCTCCAATCCTCTGGCCACTGCTTAGTTTTCCAAACTTGCTGGCATATTGAGTGTAGCACCTTAACAGCATCATCTTTTAAAATTTTAAATAGTTCAGCTGGAATATCATCACTTCCACTGGCCTTGTTGTTAGCGAGGCTTTCTAAGGCCCATTTGACTTCACTCTCCTGGATGTCTGGCTCAAGGTAAGCAACCACATTACATGGGGTGTATGAGACCTCCATATCTTTGTGGTATAATTCCTCTGTGTATTCCTGCCACCTCTTCTTGATGTCTTCTGCTTCTGTTAGGTCCTTTCCACTTTTGTCCTTAATTGTGGTAATCTTTGTACGAAATCTTCCTTTCATATCTCCAATTTTCTTGAACAAATCTCTGGTTTTTCCCATTCTGTTATTTTCCTCTATTTCTTTGCATTGCTCGTTTAGAAATGCCCTCTTGCCTCTCCTTGCTATTCTTTGGAAATCTGCATTCAATTTCCTGTATCTTTCACGATCTCCCTCGCATTTTGCTTGCCTTCTCTTTGCTTGCCGCTATTTGTAAGGCCTCATTGGACAGCCACTTTGCTTTCTTGCATTTCTTTTTCATTGGGATGGTTTTCGTTGCTGTCTCCTGTATAATGTTACGAGCCTCCATCCACAGTTCTTCAGGCACTCTATCCACCAAATCTAAATCCTTAAACCTGTTCTTCACTTCAACTGTGTATTCATAAGGAATTTGATTTAGATTGTATCTTACTGGCCCAGTGGTTTTTCCTACTTTCTTCAGTTTAAGCTGGAATTTTGCTATAAGAAGCTGGTGATCTGAGCCACAGTCAGCTCCAGGTCTTGTTTTTGCTGAGTGTATAGAGCTTCTCCATCTTTGGCTGCAGAGAATATAGTCAATCTGATTTCGATGTTGCCCATCTGGTGATGTCCATGTATAGAGTCGTCTCTTGTGTTGTTGGAAAAGAGTGTTTGTGATGACCAGCTTGTTCTCTTGACAGAACTCTATTAGCCTTTGCCCTGCTTCATTTTGAACTCCAAGGCCAAACTTGCCAGTTGTTCCTTTTATCTCTTGACTCCCTACTTTTATCTCTTGACAATTGCTTAGGGTGTAGGCAAAAACCAAGTGGCCAATGTCAATCTGCCAAACGGAAAAATTCCTACCCAGCCCCTTCTCCAAAGCAGGCAACCCAATCCAAAGCAAGGCCAAAGCAGCAGCACCAAATTAGGGGGGGCAGTGGGTGTTCAGCAGCGCAAAACAAGTGCCCCACCCACGTCGCGCTGCTGCATTTATAGGAGCCCGGGATCACACCACCTGCCCTAATTGCCCAAACAGCCAGGCACGATCCCAGGGCCCAACTGACAAGGCTTGGGCTACGTCTACTAATAACTCAGCCCGTGGGGGTGGCTTAAGGAGCCTGAGCGCAACCAGGACCCTCAATTTAGGAGGATCCCATTTCTCACAGTGAGGGAACCACCAGAAGACCTTCAGCGCTGGACCTCGTTGTCCAGGCTGAATGATAGGGGTGGAGACAGATGCCAACAACCATGAGTATTTTTTTTAATTTTATTTTTTGGTTCTGCATGCTAGGAGTGTTCTGATATTGGAATGTCAAGATACTGTTGGAGTTCAGAATTTTTATCTTTGTGAATTATGTTTTATACTTTGTTTTAGTAATATTATAGGGTTGGCTCCAATGCTGTGCAAGTGGATTTCCACTCACACAATCTCCTTGTGTGCCCCCAAAATTTACTGTAAAAGCGTACAAGCGCCCCCCATCCAGAACAGATTCTGAAGGTGTACAGGGGGCTGTAGGGGTTAGGTGAGGAGCAAGCAGAAGTCTGTTGCATAGGCAGAACAGCAGTGTTGGATGCAGTCCATAGCTTTTATTGGGCTTTGGATGGGCTTTTCCTAGAAAAGTATTGTATAACTATATTAATATAATTTGTGAAACTGTTTGTTGCCCACTTCAACTAATTTGCTTCATGGTGGTGCCTTTGTCCTGAAATAAGGCAAGTCAGCTGTGGTCTGCTTCTGAAGTGAGTGTCCCTGGAAAGTCACTCACATGATGAAAAACTCAAGACCTATTTTTATGTTTTCAGGAACTTAAGGACTTTTAGCTGTGCAATGGAACTTTCCCACCCTCTCCCCTCAGCCTGTGGCCCTTAAATCCAGTGGTTGGCGAACAGGGAGATGACAGGTGTGGGGGAGAACAGAAGAAGAAGGTAGAGCCTGAGATGTGCAAAACTATGCATTCATCTAAGTCCCTATCTGCACTATACATTTAAATCGGTATCCAACTACTTTAAACAGGCATGACTTCCCCCAAAGAACTCTGGGAAATGTAGTTCATTAAGTGTGCTGAGAGTCCTTAGGAGATTTCTTCTCTTCAAAGAGCTACAATTTGCAGAGTGGTTTAACATCAGTCCCTCTTCCTAGGAAACTTTGTTCCCTTGGAAGTGCAAATGGGACTTAGTGACCAATTACATGCCCTCTTAAACAACCCAGCAGTAAAATCAACAGCAACTAGACCCCTGACAACCTTTGAAAACCTCATTCTAATGACAAAGGGACACGGCAAAGGAATAGTATCTGCAATATACAAAATACTACTAAAGAATCCCACAAACCCCCTAGACACAATCAAAAGACAATGGGAGGACGGCATACGAAATCAACCCCACCCAATGGACCAGAATGTGGTCCAAACCCCCCTTTAAATCCATATCAACAAAATGAAGGGAACTCACCCTAAAACTAACCTACAGGTGGTATCTAACACCAAGAAAATTAGCAGAAATACGCCCAGGAACCTCACCAAAATGCTGGAGAGGATGCACCTCCACAGGCACATACTTCCATATGTGGTGGGAGTGCCCCCAAATCCAAACATTCTGGACAACAATCATACGAGAAATATGCAAAATAACCAAACAAGTGCTAGAAACCACCCCAGAACTGGCTTTACTAAACATCTTCCAAGACAATAATGCCCATTAACAACACAAGGAACTCATAATCCATCTACTCTCAGCAGCCAGAAACATCATAACCAGACACTGGAAAGACCTGTCAGGAGTAAGCATGGACCAATGGTACCAAGTAGTATGGGAAACAGTCCTACTAGAAAAATTAACCAGCAACCTAAAACTAGCACGGGGACAAACAGAAGAAGACACCTTCACCACCGTATGGTCCCCCTTCATCGCACACACAGCCCAACAAGACAATGACAAAAATCTACCGACAGCATACAAATCAATATGGCTAACCTGATCCAAAACACCCACCCACCCCACTCACACAGGAAACCAAAGATCACCACAGCCAACCACAAATGGAACAATCACACCCTACGCCAATCCCGACCTCTCACCGCCAAAGAAACACAAGCAAACAACAGAGAACCAACACAAGCGACACTGATACCAAATCCTACATATATTAAGGAAAATAGGAACATGTTTAGTACAAATAGGCATTTTCTCTTCCAGGTAAACTGGATAATAGGTTCTGCTAAGTCGCAATATTATTTGACTCAGCGAAAAACTGACTGAACAGATTGGCTAGCTCACATAACATTGCGTTTGTTCAGTCGTTTAGTCGTGTCCGACTCTTCGTGACCCCATGGACCAGAGCATGCCAGGCACGCCTATCTTTCACTGCCTCCCGCAGTTTGGCCAAACTCATGATAGTTGCTTTGAGAACACTGTCCAACCATCTCATCCTCTGTCGTCCCCTTCTCTATGTGCACCCTCAATCTTTCCCAACACCATGGTCTTTTCCAGGGAGTCTTCTCTTCTCATGAAGTGGCCAAAGTATTGGAGCCTCAGCTTCAGGATCTGTTCTTCCAGTGAGCACTCAGGGCTGATTTCCTTAAGAATTGATAGGTTTGATCTTCTTGCAGTCCATGGGTTACTACAGGCATTTTTCATGTTCCTCTGAAGGACAGGAGATGCTGACGCCTCGTGTTCCCTTATTGTTCTATAGTTGTTGGTAATACGAGGAGAATTCAGAAGCCAGCTTCATTGGCATAACAACCATACTTTACTTTTCGGCCAGTAATGCCATCATTAGAGAAAGCTGTAAACCAATCCAAAGAATAAAGCTTCAGATACTTTCCTCAATGACTATTAGATTTCACAAGCTGAATAATGGTGCAGGTTATGCTAATTTTCTATTCCTTTGCACCGAACAACTGGCTTACTTTAAAGCTTGAAATTTATAATGATTCTCCAGAACCAGAAGTACTGCCATTGCAAAGGAAGAATACTGGGTGGGAGAACCCCTATTTTCAGCTTGATATCAGTATTAAGAATTACAGCCTAATGTTACAAGAAAAAATAACAGAAATTGATTCCATTTCCTAGTAAGAAGAAAACTAAAATTAACACCTGTATACTGAGTTCTTGAGAAAGGTAATGGTATGTGCAAGTAAAATTTAGAGGAAAAATAGTAACCCTTCATTCCAGATTCAGGCAACATGGCCCTTCTCCCAGTCAATGTGCTCAATGGTCAGGAATGATGGAAACTGTAGTCCAAAAGCATCTATATGGCTACCCCTGAGCCAGCAAGTGACCTGAGTCAAGCAAGAGGCTGCTGAGCCATCCTTTTTCCAAGATAAGGCTAAGACAAAATAGATCTACATGCCCAAGCTGGTATAACAGAAGTCAGTACCAACATCTGTAAACTATCTTTTGGTTAATTGGCATCATTTTAATGTTTTCCCCTTCTAAAGCCTTTCCAAAGAAGTTCCTCTTCAGGACCCTTCCATGCTAAGATTAGAATCCAATGATCCAAAGAGCAGCTAAGTCCTACTAGACGTTTTACTGACATAATATTTCCTGGCAGCAATATAAATAGTTCACCCGTTTTTAGGGAGAGAATGGCTGCATCTGGAATAATATAGTCAAGGCCTAGAAAGAAGAGAGCTGCCAGAAAATGGACTAGGTTGCCTTGTTCCAGAAATACTTCACTAATAGTTTTATACAAAAGAGGACATATTCTGTGGTGGCCTCTAGATACATTTCTGGAAATCATGCCTTCTGGATCCTGTGGTGTGCAAGCAGAAGTAGGCTAATTATCCTTAGAGATGTTGTCTTGTGCACATGGAGAACTGTTGATGGTAGCATAAAATGGTGGCTTCTCTTCTACAGCTGATCTCAAACAGAGGATCAATGAAATGACACATGCAAATCAATCGAATGGTTATGAACCTATGTTTGAGTGGCTTTGTGTTTGTTTCTCTCTCTGTCCAAGTCTTGAACAACTCAGAAGCTACTGGGGTAAAATATCAGTGACAGGGACTTTGAAGCAAGCAGGATGTGGCCATCATGGTATTGTTTCACCATGCTTCCAAGCTTAGCCCGTATCTCACTACACTTCTTGTGAATCAGTAGAGAAGCTCATTTCAGTAGCTGGTTTGTCCTACAAAGCTCCAGCAGCAGCAGCCAATGCATCAAAACTGACCTTAAGTCTTCATGTCTTCCTTCCATCTAAAAAATCAGAATCCAAATTACGTATTTGTTTCATAATGTGTAACTGGGCTTGAAACCTTGATCAAATCTGCAATTTTCAATATACTTTCTCCTCCCCCCCCCCATAAGATGTCAGCTTGATCGTTTCTGTGGATGTGTTATAAATTGTCACCTCATATTCTGGTGAATTAACCCTTTTTCATGGGATCTGAGTCCAAACCTTGATGGAGATTTTTGTTTTGCCATTGCCAAGCATTAAAATAGTGAGCTACTCTGTTTGCCTGGCCTGATGCCCTCACTCAGAAATAGTATGAAGGAGGAACAATAAGAAGGCTGTAGAAGTGAACTGAAATTTTGAAAGTTGGATCAAAAGTAAGCCATCTAAACTGAAGCCAAGCAAGTACACTCAGGTCCAAAAAGAAAGGTTTCTTTATTTCTCCTTCTTTTAGTGAGCTGAATGGCTTTTCTTTTTACCAATTCTTTTCTGGGAAATACAACAGCATGTAACATTTTCTTTGCTCACATTTCAGCATACACTCAGCTGAATTTGTCATCGGTTATATCAGGGGTGGGAAACCTCTAGCCTACAATCCTAACAAGGCCCACCAAGTCTCTTAGGCTGTTTGGGGGTAAATCACACCTACCTTCCCTGTGCCTGACATCATACATTAGCATGCATAACCTCCAAGAGGCAACAGGTTATGCAAACCAAGAATTCACTCCTGTTCCCTATAAGCATATTGGGGGCTCCATACAAAGTATAATGGTGATACTGTTTGAGCCACAGACCCTTGCTTTGCCCTGCCATCCTTTGCAGCCAGCCAACTGAGGATTCATGGAAACCCCAAAGTTTGCAGAAGTAACAAACAACAACAACAACAACACCCTTTCATATAAACCCTATCAGGATAGGGGACCCAAAACAGCTTGATGGGGACGGAGCTTGTTCAGCGGCACCTTCCACCTTTTGTTTTCCTAAATATGTTTTAGCAGACTTCCCAAGTGCTTTGAGGCCTGCTCTCCCATTCTTGAGGTAAACCCTAAAATGTATCTAAGGAGTGGGAGGACAGGGAATGGGAAGCTCAGCATCCTTCACTCAGTGAAGTTTACTATATAGCTGCTGGCTTAAAACTGTATTTTTGCATGATTTATAGCACGCTGTAATAAGGATGTTTTATTCTTTGGTTTTATGATTGTATTCATTATTTGTGATTGCTGTTATGACCCTGTGGTCTAGACAATAAACCTTGTGTGGTGAACATCAGTGTGTTCCAAAACATGTTCTTTCTCTGTGTTTTTTAAGGATGCCAGAGAGACCAAAAACCTACAGGTACTAGGAGCTACAACTGGCTACAATCCAGGAGGGATCTAAGGCCAAAGTGACATGTTATGCCAACCCACATTGCCCTTGTCATTACAAAAAAATAATGTGAGGTGAGGTCATAACATTAACATTTCTCCTCCCCCCCCCCACTCCCACAAGCAGCAATGAAACAGAGAGGGAAGTAGGCAGAAACTCTTGTAAGAATGTAACACCACACTTTCTTCTATATTTTTACTCTATCTTACCATGGGAATGCTGAGGAAGATAATGGTAAATCAGCAGTGGCACTCCAGCTCTTGGCTCTCTTGAGAGATCAGACATACCTCATAGAAACAGGGGCTGATAAAATGTTGGTGTTTGCAAGGTTATTCCCCCCCCCATGCACTGTAAGCAATGTGGAGCAAATTTTACCCCAATATGGTTATATCAACATTGTACATTTAAAGCACATGACTACCTTGGGAACTGTTTCTTAAGGGAGCTGGGGGACTATAGCTCTGTGAGGGTAGACTACATTTCCCAAGATTCTTTTAGGGAAGCCATTCTTTTTCAATGTATGGTGCAGGTGTGACCTGTGACTGAGCATGGATTTTTTTTCAATCCAACTTTGTTACCTTCCTGTTGGAGCGGCTAAGTAAAGCAATGGTGACCGAAACAAGTGAACCCCACCCGAAATCACTTCCCTCGTAGCAGGAAATGTCCTGCGGCAACCCTTAGATCTGCTCAAAGGCTGCTTCCTACTGGAACAATGACATAAAGCAATTCCTGTAGGCGGGTCAGTAGTATCAAGGGCCATTTCTGTGATGACAGAAAAGTGGTTCTTTCCAAACAGTGTCTCTAGGGAGGATTAAGAAAGGCAATTTGAGAGGTGGATAAACCTCACATAAAACAGCAGGGAGAGGATGGGAGGGTGGTGAGGGTATGTACTTGGATGTGGGGTGGCTAAGCTGGCCTAGATCATACTTCCTGAGATACCATCACTAAGACCACATAAGCACTGTGTCAACTTCCTCAGGCACTAGGGATGATTTTCTACCTTCTCCCCAGACAGAAACCTATATTAACTCTTTCACGAGAGAAGTACGTACAACATGAGCTCTCCTTTGCTTAACATTTGAGGGGCTGTTTTAGTGAAAAGAATCCCAAAGACATTTGGCTCACACCAGCTATTGTTTGGTTTGCAAAAGACTTGGGAGATTATTAAAAAATAATAATAATGAAACTGTCAATGACGATTCCTTAGATTATGCCAATCGAGTGTGTACAGATAAAGGATACTGTTTACTGGAAGATGTCCTACCCAAGCCTTTTTGAAGTGGAGGTTACCAAAAAACCTTTGCTACCATAGCTCTGAAAGTAGACACATATCCCTCCTCATCTCAATATCTGCTTAAATATAATACCTTCCTAGCAACCTTTCAGTTTCACCTGAAGCAAATAATTTAGCCTACAAAAACCATTGAATGAAGTCTTATTTTGGCGATGCTCAGTTCATATGACTGATGTCTATGAAGGAAGAGCCTTCCCTTGCAGCCACCCAACTGAGAGCACTCACTAAGAATACCATAAAGAAAACCAGACACTGTTCTGGCTTTTAATGGATATATGCCAAGCTCCAGCTGAACAATTAGGCCAGAATTTCAAGCTTTTTTGAATGGCAAGCACTTGCCAATGCATGCCTCGTACAGTGGTATCTCGGGTTACATACGCTTCAGGTTACATACGCTTCAGGTTACAGACTCCACTAACCCAGAAATAATGCTTCAGGTAAGAACTTTGCTTCAGGATAAGAACAGAAATCGTGCTGTGGCGGCGCAGCAGCAGCAGGAGGTCCCATTAGCTAAAGTGGTGCTTCAGGTTAGAACAGTTTCAGGTTAAGAACGGACCTCCGGAACGAATTAAGTACGTAACCAGAGGTACCACTGTATAAGCATTTGGGACAATACACAGTACTAATTTGTCCTTATAAACACCCATTCTTCTCTTGTTCCAAAAAACCAAAATAAATAAATAAATAAAATGCCCTTAAACACCCTGCCATTCAAGATAGCCAATCAACCAATCAAAGTTTATTACGGCAAACAGCCAGCATATTAAAACCAGAATTTCTGTATTGTTCTCTTACATAGACAGTAAAACAATCAGTGTGGGGTTTAACAATCAACATTCTAATTAAGTGGTCTTGAAATATGTATTCAGAGGAATAAATCCACCATAAATTTAAAGGAATAAGTGATTTAACTAATAACTATAATGGTTTATAACCATTTGTGTTGCTGTGTATTATTATTATTTGCTTTCTTTGACTTATGTCTATTGCACTTGTGAGGTCTGCCATGGGCATCTGGTTGGCTAATGTGGGAAACAGGGAACTTGACTAGATTTGAAGGCTGATATAATGTCCTTCAGGTGTGAGTGTGTGCGTGCTCATACGGTGAGAGCCATTCTCTGACAAATGCAGTTCCCAGCCTGTAAATGTCTCTACAAGACAGAACTAACACTTTGAACACTGTTGGTTCTATCCATCTGTGAAGTAGCCATAGTTAACTGCCATGATGTGTTTCAGCCATGGTGGTTTAGTACAGCTCAGTTGAAATGTATGCAGCTGCAGTTCTACAAACCTCACACTAGGCCAATGTCATATGCCTATAAACCAAGTAAGGTAGTTCAAGAATCTAGTGTCAGCAGTCCTTTTCTGGGATCTGAAGTTGCAGTTGGTAAAAATCCACTCAAGTTCCCTGAAATAATTCAGGTTGCTTCCAAACAGCTCTAAATGCCAAGTGCTTCACATATACAACACAAGGACTGTACTTAGTTCTTTCATTCAGCTGGCAATGCAGATTTGCTATAAATTTATAAAGTGCCAACCACCATGAATTCCTCCCCCCCCCCATAAAAGATTTGTGCCATAAGATACAGCAGGTTAAGCAAGACAGAAATATTGTTTTTCATTGGCATAAGGACACTTTATGAGTTAGCGAGAGAGGGAGATCTGCTAAGGAAAACACATGTGGAACAGCAGAAGTAATGTAGGCTCCAATCTTTATCGCAGGGCTTACTTCTGGGTAGATAGGATTGCACTGTTAATCTTTTTGTTTGCAACCTAGAAAAGCAGAGGGGATGGGGGTGGGAGAGCTGTAATACAGCCTTGACAAGTCCACCAGTGATGAAATGCTCCTTGTAACATCCATTCTAGATATCTGGAGTTGCATGCAAACAGGCTCACGTACACACAGAGAACCCTCCCATTTCTTCCCCGTTTCCATTCGCAATGCATACTCTGAGTTGACACAGATGGTAGTAATTAAGACGGCAATGTCTGCAATTGCCAACTACGTCAGTCTAAGCACTTTCAACACACCCTCATCTGAAGCAATAATCCCTGACCCATTGTGCACATCTTTGTGTGTGCCACACATCTTTAAAAATATTAAGGGATTTGCTCAGAGAACCTACATCGCTGGAGTACTAATGAGAAATTAAGCCGAGCTGCCCTTTAAAAATGGGATTTGGGTGCTTCCCCAGCCATTGTCCCCTTTCTCAGCTTCCCCCAGATTATTTATACCAATAAAAACAAAAACGTATCTAGGTTATCTTCCATGTCTGTGGCTTCTGTTTCAGTGACTTGATGAGCTCCAGAGGCAACAGACAAGACGCCACAAACACTGCTCTATTAGCACAATGTCATGATCCACTGTAAAATTGTGACTGGGTGCAGTGACAAAGTGGGATAGTGGCAGGAGTGGAATGGGCCTCATTCTTCTATTTATCTTCTTAAAGACTTCCAGCTATCACAACTGCTGCATGCTTGACATATGGTGGGGAAGGATTCTGTCAACGGGGTTGTAATGCATAGTTTGTTGCATGAACTTTCTCCACTTGCTTCACACTGGATGTTACTGTAGCACATAGTGCACAGTGTGCACGTGCAGCTATATATAGCCACAGCTGTGGAAGTCTTTGGAGGAATGAAGCAATTAACAGTTTATTGGGGAATGCTACATTACCTACATTGGGAACAAACATGATGTCTGTTTTACGCAGGAGTGGCCTTTTAGTTTTAAAACCAAAGCATGAGGTGGCTTCTGGGCTTATTTTGCTGTTATTCAAACAAATATGCAACTGCACTGAAAAGTGATTAAATAGCTAGTAACATTCTGCACTAGAAAGTCAGCCACTTTTAGGCATTACATTAGCATCTGTATTCCATGCTAGCTGCCGCGAACAACTATGTTAGAGCAACAAGCACTTGTTATTCTTTCCCTTCAAATATATTTCCAGCAGGTGTCCCTTAGAGAAATAGTAAAGGAGACCTGAGATCCAAAATGGAAATAATGAGTTAATAATAATAATAATAATAATAAACCCAGAGCCCAATTACATACACATTCCCGAGCTAAAAATATCTTTGCAAGTGTGCAATTGTAGTTTCCTTGAAGGAAATGCCCCACTGCTCATAAAATTAGTCCACTGTCCAGATTTATTGCCGGCTAATCTTCTGACATTATGTAAGACCTACATTAAGATTTAGTGAAGCTGCAGCTCACTAAGTATTCAATCAATTAATATCATTCTGGCCTGGCCAAAAAAGAAGTGTGTGTTTGTTTGTTTGTTTATCTGTCTGTCAGATGAGACTGTCAGATTAAAGCAACTTTCAGTCCTGTTGATTCGAATGGGCAAGTTACATATTTATGTAGCTCCCTCACACCTTCAGCCAGAAATTGAGCCCCAATCATTTTTACCTGGGGTTCACCAACCTACAATTCATTTCAAAATGACCCATTAAAAAGAGGTCAAATAGGAAAGCATTTCCATCTAGGGTGGGGAATCTCCAGCCCACAAACCAAACTGGACCAGCATGGGCCACAATTTTGCCTGAAAGACCGTTTCCCCCAAACCATATCCACCTGTTCCACATCTTAAATAATATGTGACATTAGGTGGTGGGCAAGTAGAGACAGAACTGGATTAGCTTCTCAACAAAGCCACCTGTGGGGAATCAATAACACATCCAGTCCCTGCAGAAAGGAGGCTCTGCAAAGCTTAAACAAATGTACGGAGAGGAGGAGCACATAACATGAATACCTGAACAAAACTGTACGTGCCTGTCCAACTGTGCATGCAAGGGGAGAGTTGCTCAGACTCCTGGGAGTGTATTTTCCTTGTAATCAGAGGAAATATTCTGTAACTTGGAATTCTGATTTCAGTCTTCAGCATTAGTTTCTCCTCCTCCTTGCACTGCCCTTTTCCATGCACACAATCCCAATGAGAATATTACAGTGAAAAACTAATTCACATCTCAGGCAGCAAGCAACAGCCTTTAGCCATACTTAAAGTTGTAAGACCTGCTAAGGTGAGTATCCTAAACAGCACAAGGCCAGAGGCAGATACCCTCTGTAGACTCACTCTTTTCGGTTGTCTTCCTTCCCTTGTGGTAAGGCTAGGGTTAACTGTAGCCTTCCAGATGTTGTTGAACTAACTCCCATCGTACTTGACCATTGGCCATGCTGGCTGGGGTTGATAGGAACTGGAGTCCAACATCATCTGTAATTGTAAGGTAATTGTACCGAAATGGTGCAAATACAAATTTGTACAGGGAAACAATAGAATTGTAGGTGGCCAAGGAATTCAAATCTAGCATGATTAGCTTCCATTAGAAACAGTGAGATGTGCCTACAGTTAAGTAACAGGAACAACTCAGCAATGTATTTGGATAAGCCAATTTATTTATAGACATGGAACAGAATTGGATACATATGTTTCTACAATTATACATTTTAAAATTATGATACACTTTAAATGGTTTTCTGAGCCTAAAGGGTGAAATTCAACACAGAACTGAGTGAGATATGTGCAAGCAGAGTGAGCTTAGTTTGCACAGTGGCACAGTTCTCAGTAATAAATAAATAAATAAATAAATAAATAAATAAATAATTTATACCCCACCCATCTGTCTGGGTTTCCCCAGCCATTCTGGGTGGCTCCCAACAGATTAAAAACAGAATAAAACATCAAACATTAAAAACTTCCCTAAACAGGGCTGTCTTCAGATGTCTTCTAAAAGTCAGATAGTTGTTTATTTCCTTGACATCTGATGGGAGGGCGTTCCACAGGGTGGGCGTCACTACTGAGAAGGCCCTCTGCCTGGTTCCCTGTAACCTCACTTCTCACAGTGAGGGACTAGAAGGCCCTCAGCACACAGGACCTCAGTGTCCGGGCAGAACGATGGGGGTGGAGACGCTCCTTCAGCTATACTGGGCCAAGGCCATTTAGGGTTTTAAAGGTCAAGCACCAACACTTTGAATTGTGCTTGGAAATGTACTGGGAGCAAATGTAGGTCTTTCAGGAGCAGTGTTATATGGTCTCGGCAGCCACGCCCAGTCACCCAATCCTCCAGAGCCCAGTGTAGCTTACACCCCCTTTTCTATATTGCTATTAAAGGTGCAGGAGTCCTAAATGCATCCAGGTGTAATTTGCACTCCCTTTTTTATATTACTCTGAAAGGTGTAGAAGCCCCATCATCTTTTTCACCCAGCTCACTTTACCAATCTGTGCTGTGCTGGGCTAAGCACTCCAAATGTCTGGTGTAAAAAGAAATGATAGCCTCAAAGGTGTTCTTTGTGTTTCCTTTGAACGAGTTCATGAAGCTCAGCAGGAACAACTGGCCATCAGCTTGAAAGAAACCCTGGGTGGGGCGATATATTCCCAGGAAACAGGGATGAAAATGGGATGACAAAGGACTGCTACATCTGGAGGAGATGATCTTAATTCCAAATCTATTCATTATGGCTCATAAAGGAGGGATCAGAGATGAGATTTTGCTACTGGCAAGAGGACAGCAAAGAAGAAAATGCTAATTGTAAACACATTTATGAGCAATAACTAACACAGGGACACCGTGAAGAGAAAGGAGGCTTTCATTTTTAACACATGTACAGCATTTGGCTGAGTGACAGTAGGCCATAGCTGTCAATCTTCCGTTTTTTTTTGTTGGAAATTCCCCTATCAGTACTATAGTCTATAGTATAGTACTGATAGGGGAATTTCCCGCAGAAAAAGGGAAGGTTGACAGCTATGCAGTAGGCTTACAAATGGGGATCTGCTGAGATGCAGGGAGCAGATGGTTGTTAGTGAACACCCTGAGCTAATATTATGGCCTCCAGGTGGTGTACAGTTGCTGTTGAAATCAGAGAAAGGCCCACACATGCAATACAGAGTGTCATTAGTCTCCATATATTTTACTTATGCTAGTAATCATTTAATAATTATTATTAAAGAGCTTGAAGTTTGGGGTTGAAAGAAGGGAAACACTTTTTAATACCAACTTGAAACACATTTTGAAATTGAATAATATAATATTACTGCCTTGTTTTCTGAAAGGGCTTCTCTTCTAGGCCTAAAAGTTACATTGCATTATTGCCTTTGTTTGAAGATGGAAGAATTCTGGGGATGTAGAATCATGGAATTATAGAGCTGTAGAGTTGGAAGGGACCTCGAGGGTCATCTAATCCAACCCCTGCAATGCAGGAATCTTTTGTGCAATGTGGGGCTCCAACCCACAACCCTGAGATTAAGAGTTTCATGCTTTTACCCACTGAGCTATCCCAGTTATAGTGAAATAATAGGACAATAGGATATTATTTTGGTTTCTTTTTTGGGGGTGTGTGTTTCCCCTGTGTTTTTTTTTTTAGTGACATGTGCACATGCTTCACATATTGGGGTGGGGGTTCTGAGCATCACCAGTTTTTCTTTGGAATGGGTGTTTGGGTGTTTATGACATTTTGGGAGCAGTAGGATGAAGATGGAGGCCCAAGGGATATCAAATATTTCAACTGCTTGCTTGAGAGAGTGAGTGAGTAAGTAAATTTTTATTTATACCCTGCCCTCCCCAGCCAAGACCAGCCTCAGGGCAGCTAACATCAAATATCAAATACAGGTACATGAAAACACAATCAAACAATTGATTAAAATACAGTTTAAAAATTAGAATCATTGCATTACAACCATAGGTGTCAGGAACTTCAAGTATTCACCAGGGCCAGCTATCCATGTTGGTCCCACATGAGCTGATAAAAGGGCCAAAGAGGTAACTTACAGGGTCCCATAGAGGGGGGTCAAATTGGGCCCAGACCGAAGGCCAGGCAGAACAACTCCGTCTTGCAGGCCCTGTGGAAAGATGTCAAATCCCACAGGGCCCTGATCTCCTGTGATAGAGTGTTCCACCAGGATGGGGCCAAAGCCAAAAAGCCCTTGGCCCTGGTTGAGGCCAGTTTAACCTCCTTGAGGCACTGGACCTCAAGTGGATCTCCAAGATATTATTATTTGAGGACCATAAGGTCCTCTGCGGGGCATACCAGGAGAGGCGGTCCCGTAAGTATGAGGATCCTAGGTCGTATATGGCTTTAAATGTTAAAACCAGCACCTTAAACCTGACCCTGTACTCTACTGGGAGCCAGTGCAGCTGGTATACCACTGGATGAATGTCGTCCCGCGGCAAGGACCCTATAAGGAGCCTCGCAGCGGCATTCTACACCCACTGGAGTTTCTGGGTCAGCTTCAAGGGCAGCCCTGCATAGAGTGAGTTACAATAATCGAGCCTGGAGGTGACTGTCGCATGGATCACTGTGGTTAGATCAGAGTTGTTGTCCCTATGGCATTATTGATATGATTGTATTGATTATACAATAGCCTATTGATGCAATTATACATTTAGCCTTGACATTTTAAACAAACAAAATTTTAGCTATACATACAGCTGTCTCACAATCACCAACAAGTCAGACCGAAAAAAAGCTTGTTTCTTAATTAATCTCCTTTAGCTTTGACTTTGAGCAACCACCCAGCTTCACTGAGTTTTTCTTTTATCTGATACAGACGGGATACATAGTATGAGATTAAGATATACTGTATCCCCTTCTTTGTGTCTAATTCTTTCCGGACAAGGTTATTTAAATCTATCCGTGGAATGTAGCATGCTATCTAACCAGCATGCTGCCTGATATACACGATTTTCAAGCTGATTACTAAAATTGTGAAATGAATCTGTTTTATACGAAACCAGGTGTTCCCAAACCTTTTCAGCCCAGGAGCACATTTGGAAATAGAAGAAACTGTATGTTTTGGGATTTCCCTTTGGCAAAGTCTCTTACTTCCAAACATATGACTCCTCACAAATTATGAAAACAATTCCTACAGTTAATAGTATCAAAAGTACCCAACCCCCACCCTTAGAGCATGTATTTCCCCTAGTAAGCCATGCTTATCTTTGTTCTGGAACAGAGTAGAATTCCAAGTTTATAGCATTTCCTGCTACTGAGCAAATCTTCTCCAGGCACATTTCCGTGAAGATCAAATGAAAATTCTGATCACATTGCTTCTCTCTGTGTGGAAAGTTTCAGGAGTAGGCCCCCTTCCTTCTGATGCTCTGGAACTGATTCCCAGTCTGATCCAACTCATGCCTTGGTCCAAATAATGAACCTAAGCATTGTCACCAGTTTTGCCATTAGCCCCTCTGGGGGTATTTTCTGCAAAACAGGGATAACATCTAGAGTACACCATGCTAGGGGTGCTCTGGCTGACTCCATCCTGAGTTCAAGGAATGGCAAAGCCTTGTATTATCCTTCCCACACCCCACTGGCACACAGCTGGACAGAAAAAGCCTCTTGCTTAACTATATTTAATCTACTTTATCATAGTTAATTTAATGTAAACTTATTTACAAATTGTTGTGCAGATGAGGTATGCAATATATTTTTCATATCTATGAACTCTAAATATATTAAATATATACTCCAAACTTGTTTTTAAAGGTTCTGTGCATAGTTGTGTGGATTCCAATTGTTCATCCATGTGTCAAAATAAATAAATACACACTGTTTTTTTTATAAAAAAATGACTAAGAGTTTATAGATATTTTCTTGATATTAATTTTCCTCCCCCTATAAAGTTTCTGTTAGAAAGAAAATATGTGAGTCTAATCCAGATTCATATAATATACTTAGCCATTTGTAAAGAGATATATTGATAAGGTTAAGTCTCTTTTAGCAGCTCAAGTTCAACCCAGAACATAATTATCAAAGGAACTAAGATAAGGTGGAATTGGTGAGATAGAGAAGTCCATGCAAACTACTAATCCTGGAGCAATTTTGCTTGATATATTGAGAACAGAACTGGTCCTAAAACATGGGACAAAGAATTGTGATGGACAGAAACATAGCCTCAAAAGAAAGAATATTAATATGCACGAGTCATTATTGTAAATGGCTTAAAATTCTGTATGTGAAGACTCTGTTGGTCCTGGATCTCTCATCAGCTTTTGATACTATCAACCATGGTATCCTCTTGGACTGATTATCCAAGTTGGACTTAGGTGGCACAGTGATGTGGTGGTTCCTGGAAGATCAGTCAGTGAGTGGTATAGGGGGACTTTTGCTCCACTCATGGCCTTTGGTCTAATGGGTACATTCTGTCCCCACACCTTTTAGCATCTATATAATACTTCTGTGAGCAGTCACTGGGAGTCAATGCAGTGCTTTCTGGACCAGTGATACATGGTCCCATTGGTTGCCCCATTCACCACCCTGGCAGCCACTTCACCCCCAGAGGTGAACTCCATTATCTCTCGAAACAGACGGATGCCAACAACAGTTGATATATCAATTTTATTTTCATATTCGATGTGTTTTCAATTGCTCTCTAATATTTTGTGGCCTTGCTCCATTATAAGGTCAAGACTGTAGCTGTAAACTATAGCCAATTACTCATTCACTCTGCAAGAGCCATGCGACTTTTAGTAAACTTATTTTTTTTTTTAAAGATTTTATTATTTTCCATTAAAACAAAGAGAAAACAAAATACAACATCAACACAAAACATAAGCATCAATAAAAAAACACAATCAACATTAAACATAATCAACAATAAACATAATCAACATTCAAAACAATAACAACAATAAAACATAACGATAACGTATACAAACCTTAACCAATATCTTTCTTTGTACATTTCTTATTTCTAACTTCTCTGTTTGGGGACTTCCCCCGTTCCCTCCACTGTCTTCAAAAAACATATACTTCTTCAAGGTAGCTTTATATATTGTTCAATTCACTTTTACCCAAATTTTAATATACTTAGCTTTTACTTAGTCAAACATCTCAATATCTATGTATCTTATCTTAACAACCTATCTTAACATATTTTGACACATGCATCTTTCACATAACAACAATTCCTCTTACCATTTATATCTAACACATATCTACCAAAGCCGGTGTTCTGTCTAATTCTGCTCAAATATTCAGTTTAACTGATTTAACCAAATAGTCTTTAAATTTTTTCCACTCCTGCGACGCCTTCCCCTCCCTCTGGTCCCGGACTCTGACGGTCAGTTCTGCGAGTTCCATGTATTCCATCATCTTCATCTGCCATTCCTCCACCGTTGGTATCTCTTCACCTTTCCATGTTCTTGCCAATAAAATTCTAGCTGCTGTTGTGGCATACATAAAAAACACTCTATCCTGACTGGGTATCTCTTCATTGGTTATGCTCAGGAGAAGTGCCTCTGGTTTCTTACAAAAGGTAACTTTCATTACCTTCTTAAGCTCATTGTAAATCTTGTCCCAGAAAGCACTTACCGCTGGGCACAACCACCACATATGAAAAAAGGTACCTTTCGCATGTTTACATTTCCAACATACATCTGACATTTTGGTATTCATCTTAGCAATCTTAACTGGTGTCAAGTACCATCTATAAACCATTTTCATTATATTTTCTCTTAAACCATGACAAGCAGTAAATTTGATACCTTTTTGCCACAATCTCTCCCAGTCATCCATCATAATATTATGTCTGACATCTTTTGCCCAATCTATCATTGAGGATTTAACCAGTTCATCTTTTGTATGCCACTCTAGCAGAAGATTATACATTTTGGAAAGGTTTTTGAAGTTCGATTCTATCAGTTCTGTTTCCAGTTTTGATTTTTCTACTTGAAAACCAACTTTTTTGTCCATTTTAAATGTTTCATAAACCTGATAATAGTGCAGCCAGTCGGGGACCTGGCTTTTTACTTGATCATAGCTTTTTAGCTTAAAAGAGTCCCCTTCCTGCTGCAATATGTCCATATATCTTAACCAGTTTGCAGACATATTCGGTCTCTTATATGCCTTGGCCTCCACTGGAGAGATCCATCTAGGAGTCTTTCTCTCAAACAAGTCTTTGTATCTAGTCCAAACCTGATATAGGGATTTTCTCACAATATGAGACTTAAAAGTTCTGTGGATTTTAACCTTGTCATACCAAAGGTATGCATGCCAACCAAACATATTATCATGTCCCTCCAAGTCCAACACATCAACGTTCTCTAGTTTAAACCAATCCTTTAACCAGCAAAAGGCCGCAGCTTCAAAATAAAGCCTTAAGTCCGGCAGGGCAAAGCCTCCTCTGTCTTTAGAGTCTGTTAAAATCTTGAATTTTATTCTTGGCTTTTTGCCCTGCCATATAAATTTCGATAGGTCCTTTTGCCATTTTTTGAAACAGTCTAGTTTGTCCAAAATTGGTATGGCTTGGAATAAGAACAGCATCCTTGGTAGGACATTCATTTTAACCACTGCTATTCTTCCCATTAACGACAGTTTAAGTCTTGTCCAGATCTCCATATCTTTTTTTATCTCCATCCACAGTTTTTCATAATTGTCCTTATACAGGTTCAAGTTCTTATTTGTGAGATTGATACCTAGATATTTTACAGATTTAACAAAATTGAGGCCTGTGGCTTCTTGAATTCTTTGAATCTGTTCTGCACTCAGATTTTTACCTAAAACTTTGGTTTTCTGCTTATTTAGTTTAAAGCCAGCTACAAGTCCAAATTGTTCAATTAATTCCAAGGCTCTGGGGACACTGCCTTCTGGTTCTTGCAGGGATAGCATCAAATCGTCCGCGAAGGCACGTAGTTTGTATTCCTTCTCTCCCACTTTAATTCCTTTTGTCTGTTTATCTTTCCGAATCATATTTAGAAGAACTTCCAGGACCGTAATAAAAAGTAAAGGGGAGATAGGGCACCCTTGTCTTGTTCCTTTCTCTACTTCGATCTCCTCCGATATCACACTGTTTACAATGACTTTTGCTCTTTGTTCTGTGTAAATGGCCTTAATGCCATTTAGGAATTTTTCTCCAACTCCCATCTTTTCCAAATTCTTTTTCATAAATGTCCAAGATACTTTGTCAAAAGCTTTCTCTGCATCAACAAACAATAGTGCTGCATCTGTATTTATGTCTCTCTCCAGTTTTTCTAAAATGTCCACAATAATTCTCGTATTATTGCTTATTTGCCTTCCTGGCAAGAAACCTGCTTGGTCTCTATGAATATGGTCTTTCAACACTCTTTTCAACCTTGTAGCCAAAACATTTGCAAAAATTTTATAATCCACATTCAAAAGGGATATTGGACGATAGTTTTTCATTAGAGTCTTATCAGTATCTGGTTTTAAAATCAGTGTGATAAAGGCTTCTTTCCACGTCTCTGGTGCCCTATCTCCTTCTAGTATTCTATTGCAAATTTCTCTCAACGGCTGTGATAGCCAGTCTTTCAATATCTTATAATATTTTGCTGTTAATCCATCCGGTCCTGGAGCCTTCCCCTGTTGCATGTTGTTTATTGCATCTTCTATTTCTTGTGTCGTTATTGGGTGGTTGAGAATTGTTAGTTTTTCCTCTGGGACCTTTTGCAATCCGTTCTTTTCCAGAAATCGGTCTATCTCTACTTCATCTATCTTCTCCTCCTTGTACAGTTGCTTATAGAATCTCTGAAAACACCATCTGATTTCCTCCGGTTTCTCTACATTTTTTCCATTTACTACCAATTTGCTGATGACATTTGCCTTTTGTCTTTTCTTTAATTGCCAAGCTAGTAGTTTTCCGCATTTATTTGCAGATTCAAATGTTCTTTGTTTCATCATTTTCACTTTCCATTCGATATCTTGATTCATGATATTCGCATATTGGGATTGCAAGTATTTAATTTCTTTTTGGATTTTGACACATCTGGGATGTCCTCTTAGTTCTTTTTCCTTTTCTTTGATTAATTTCAACAATCTCTCCATCTCTGCACTTTGTTGTTTCTTCTTTTTTGCCTTTTCACTAATGAGGAATCCTCTCATTACCGCCTTACTTGCATCCCAAGCAATCCTTTTCTCCACATCTGAATTCCAATTAATTTGAAAATATTCTTTCATCTTTTTCGCCGCTCTTTCTACTAGCTTGGTATCTCTCATCAATGCTTCGTCCATTCTCCACCTGAAAGAATCCTTGGAAATCATTTTTAGGTTTACCTGCACCGGATTATGGTCTGAAAGCGTTTTAGGACCGATTTCTGCTTTTTGTAATTTTGGAGCCAATTCATTCGAGATCCAGATATAATCTATCCTCGACCATGACTGCTGAGATTCGCTGAAATACGTTGCCTCTGTTTCTGTGGGATTTTTTAATCTCCAAGAATCTACCAAATTCAAATTGTCCACCATTTCAAAAAAAGTCTTTGGGAGTTTCCCATCATTTGTTAATTTTGTTCTTTGAGATCTGTCCATTAATGTGGAAACTGCCCCATTAAAGTCTCCAAGGCAAACTACCTTATAGTCCAAATAATCCAGCAGCAAATCATGAATTTTTTTGTAAAAAATCGACTTTCCATCATTTGGTGCATAAAGTCCCAGAATCAAAAATTTTTCGCCTTGTACATTAATTTCAATTGCGATGTATCTCCCTTCTTCATCTTTAAATAGCTGTCTTGGGCTATATTTCTCCTTTGCATAAATCACTACTCCTCTCTTCTTGACCTTATCCGATGATATGAACTCTTGGCCTAATTTTTTGTTCTGTAGCAATCTTCTGTGACGCCGGACTATGTGGGTTTCCTGTAGACATATTATATCCAAATTCTTCTTTTCTATGCTGTAAAACACTCTGCGTCTCTTTGGTCTCTGATTTAATCCCCGAACATTCCAAGTCATTAACTTGAGCGCCATTTCTTTGTTTATTCCTCTCCTCCAGTTGCCTGTCCTTTCTTATCTTGTTCTGGATCTTGGCTTGGTCCTGGTGGTCCCGGCGGTGGTGGGAATACTTCTGGAAACTTGTAAAGCTGTGCTGGGTCCAATGGAGTTCCTTTGAAGTGTTCCAGATGCTTGTCCAAAAACTTTTGCTTTTCCGCCAAGGACCTTATTCTAATCTTTTTCCCTTCAAACGTGAATGCCAGACCTTCTGGAAATTCCCAACTGAAGGAGATTTTTCTTCTTCTTAGCTCCGTCACCAGGTCGTTATAAGGAGCTCTTTTATCTAAAAAGAATCTGGGGATATCCTTGTAAAAAATTACTTTATTCTGCTGTACCACCAGGTTGTTTCTGTAGTGTAAATCCAGAAAGTAGTCTCTGTCGTGTCTATCGTGTAGCACAATCAAACAGTCACTGACTGTTTTAGTGCTTTTCTTTCCTCTGGAACCTCTTGGTCCAAATCTGAAGGCCTTCACTATGCGTGCTGAGACGTTTACCTCTTCTAACTCCCAAAAAGTCGAGAATAGTTCCACAATATAGGCTTTCAGGTCTTCCCCCTCCAATTCTGGAAGACCCCTCAAGCGGATGTTTCCTTCTCTCTGGTGTAGTTGCAGAAAAGCAAGAGACTCTTCCACAGTCCTCTGTCGTGTTCCAATATTTTCAATCTGCTCCAAATCTAAATTGTCCAATTTTTCCTCCACCTTTTTTATTTTTTCTCTGACCACTTTAATTTCTTCAGAGTCCTTTTTTAACGTAGTCACCTCCTGCCCAATTTTATTAATTTCGTCTCTGTTCTTTCTTACGTTTTCCTCAATTTGGCCAATCGATTTTTCTAATGTCTGAGTGGAGGCTTTAATATCGGCCTTAATATCCACTTGGAGCTTTTCTATTGCAGAGTTAACTGTTGTATTCACTGATGCACCAATAGCATTCACCGATTCTTGTGTTTGCTTCAACCCTTCGGTGACACTTTTTAGGCCTTCTGCAATTTCTGCCACACTTGCAGCCAGTTTCTCCATTTGTTCCTGAAGAGTTAAGGAAACAGAGCCTTTCCTTTTTTCAGAGCCAGTTCCTTTAGATCTAGTTTCCATTTCCTGTGGGCTCTGCAACTGTAATCTCAAGGTCACTCCAGTTGCTATAGTAACTATCTCAGACATTCACAGCAGAAGACCAACAGTCCCAAAAGTAAACACCAGGTGGCCTGCAGCTAGCTTTCTGAGAATAAAGAGGCTGCTGAGCCAGGAGTCCACAACAGTCCATTAATCCAACTTTTAGGCAAAGAGTTCAGATTTTTCAAAATTGTAAATTCCTTAAAGCCAAGAAGAGTCTATTTTAAATAGCCCAAGCCAGTAGCTATTTTCTCACTTGCAGTGTAACCACCAAGTCTTTAAGATAGCTTGTATCTGGCTGTAAAAGAGTCAAAGTATCTCCACTGGTAAACAGTCACTGTAACACTAAAGTCCCAACAAAGAAAAAATGGCAACAATATATTGCAGCCCGCTACTGACCCGGAATCCTAGTCCAGAGGGGGAGCGGTGTCTTCTTTTGCCATATCAACTGTTTTTAAGTCTTTAAACCGCCTTTAAGCAACTTTTAAGTAACTTTTAAAAAGTTTAGCAGAGTTCGCAAAACTTTCCCGTTAGCCGCGGCTTTGATCCTCTAGCGCTACCAAGCTCGCGCAAACAGTTCAAAGGGAACAGGCTTCCTTTTGGAGTTTCCTCTGCAAGCGGTGCTCTTTAAACTTGTAAAATAGTCCAAAATTTTAACTTACAGAGTTTCTTTGGAAGTTTCTCTGTAGGAAGTGCCGGGTGCTCGGGTCTGGCGGGATCGCTGCTTTGATCCTCCGCAGGCAGCCGCTTCTTCAGTCCCGTGCTGGGGCTCCGCTCGCCCGATTCTCCCCCTTACGAGGGTAAATCAGGAGCGGAGACAGCACGTCTGGGACCCACGAAGCCGTCGGTCCACGGGACGCTCTTCCCGTGGCTTTAAGGGACCCGTGGCGCAGGCACGGAGCTCCCTATCGCCTAACGGAGGACGGAGCCGTCGGACTCCCGTCCGCCATTGACTCGGCACCTAACCGGAAGTCGACTTTTAGTAAACTTAAATGGCTGGTGGACTATAGCCAAAGAAAGCATAGTCAGAATGTCAATGTCTCTTGAAAAGAGAAAAGAACAAAACACAATTTAAAAACATCCTATCATAAAAGAGAATTGTTTTAAGCTTTATTTCATTTTTAAAAAATATTTGTGTGATGCTGTTTGAGCTCCTCTATGTCTGCATAAAATTTTGAATGACCTACTTTTAAAACCTCAATATGTTTGTGTTTTCTGCACTATTAATTTCATAGTATAATCATATCCCTTAAAATTTTTATTCTCTTGAGGCAAAGTCAAGTCACAGATATGTTGATGATGAGGCCTGGAATGAGTAGGGCAAGTAAATAAAGTTGGTCAATGGTACATCGATGAGCCCAAAAGAAAGATATGACACCCAACTTTTAATGACAAAGATACCAGAGCTGTCACAAAATATAGCACATTTTGCAATCTGGTGAAATCTGTTTTTTTTTTCTTTTCTTTTTTTCTTTTTAGGTCTTGCTTTCCATCTTTTTGACCTATTTCTTCAAATCTCTTGTTACAGGAGCTAATAAAATTGGCCATACTATCAAAAGGGTTCATTCACTTGAACATCATCTAATACCATTGTGACTACAGTTGGGTCAGGAGAATTCTGTTCCCAATTCCAACTTCTTGGAACCAGGGAATTAAGTTCCAGAAGAATATTTGGTTACATGACTAAGAATTAATCAGAAACAGTGTATCTTTCCCTTAAAAACTTACATGTAGGACTTTGCATACTTGCCCACACATACTCTCTCTGCACTGCCCTGGCACACAGGTTCTGCTGCAAAAGCTAATACTGTGGAATTGGGCAATATTATAATGCACCAGGACCATATAAGGATTTTATTTACTCTTTTATTGTACCTCCCTGGGCAGAGCATTCCAGAAACAGGGAGCTACTGCAGAAAAGGCCCATTCTTGTGCTTCCACCCTCCAGACTGTTGATGATGAGCACAGGGCCCAGGTTGGTTTATAAAATGAAATAAATACATATAAAATAAATGGAAACTTCTGGGTGGAAAATATAAAGGCCAAGCTACATGTTGCAATAAACACACTTTTTAAAAGTGTGCTCAAACTTGCCACTTTTATTTTCAAGAAGAAAACTCTATTGCTAGAATGTTGTGCCAATCAAAATTGGAGCCCTGCACCAGTTTCCTGTAGAAATCCCCCCCCCTCTGCTTTTCCCAACCCCCCATCCAAGACATTTATCTTACAGCCATTGTAGAATATCAGAACAGCTAAATCTAATTACTTACCTTTAATAAATTTGTAGCAAATTTCAGTACGGATCTTGACATGTTTCGTGTCCATAGTCTTCACAGGGAACCGAAACTCCCCACTTCTTGTTTCTGCATAACTATCTCTACTTTTCCAGTCAGACAAGATGTAGTCAGTCATTATATAATCTAGTTGTGTGTTTGAAATTATTTTCATTGGCGCTCCTTCAAATTTAAAAATATAAATTCCATATTCAGATCTTAAGATTCTCATCTGCACCTTTGGTAAAAGCAAATATTGGTACAATCTTGCCAGAATTTAAAGAATGTATGAAGTTTCAGAATAATGACATATTTTGCCCTTTATGTCATTCACTCTGTGCTGAACAACAAACTCCAGATTCCACAAGGGGGGGAAAGCATTTGAGTGAGAAGGAGTTTCCACAGAGCTCTTATTAGACCACCCTTGATATAATATCGCTCTGACATTATGGTAGAAACTCAACTCGACAATCCCAGTTTTCCATTAGTTTTGTGGGCCTTTTGAGTAAAATACACTAAGCTTTCATGGACTAAACTCCCCTTTCATAGCACATTACACACCAAATTGAACAGTCCTCTACTAGACATTTATGCCAGTATAAACACTAACACACTTGGGAGGAACTGTGATGACTCCCTTCATAACTGTGTTCTGAAATGGGGCTCCTGTATAACAAGCAGTGCTCTAATCAGATTTATATGTTTCCTCGGGGAATTACAACCAAATAATTGGCAGCTTACTGATTCCTGAAAAGGTACAAATACATTCAAATCACCATTTTTGAACACCAAAAGCCATCACAGTAATTTTGCCGGAATGAATAGTGCAGATACACCATTTGGACACACTGTACAGTTCTACAATCTGTTTGCTTTTAAAGTGAGTATTTCATCATGTCTAACAAATTTGCCATGTCTCTTCTCTATCCCAGGAAGGGAGAACCTGATGTTCTCCAGATATCATTGGACACCAGCTTATGACCAAGGATACAAAGGCTTCCCACTACATACAGTTGCATTCCAGCTTGTGAAATGTGATGAGAATGGGCACAGAGAAGGGGAGGTAGAGCTAGAATATTTGTCCCTGCTCTCCCACCCACCCTGCCTCATGTGATAACTTACAATTTAAGTAATACACAAACAGGACTTGGGGTAGCTTTGCTAGTGTGAAAAGGCAAACTTCCCTGCAAAGGCAAACTTCAACAACATTTTATCTTCACAACCAGAAATGAATAATAAAGGAAAATAGTTGATACTTCCTCTTAATAATCAGATGCAACCTGAGTTGGTCAGCATTCGTAAGTCTTTCCACAGCTGAAACAACTTTTTCAGATCTTGATCTCCAGTTTCCTTACAATACTGTGGTTCAGATCCTCACCCATGTAGTAGTAACAGTAAAATCTCCTATCCAGGAAAATGGTGTAATTAGGATTAAGCAGCCACACTTTGCTGTTTAGTTGAAATAAAATGTTTGGTAGAGCCAGGCCTGTCAGGTAATCATGCACTTTGTTTTAGGGAAAACAGTAAATAGCTGCAAAGCTAGAAAGCAGAGAAGCTTCTGGATCCCTTCACTTGACGGTACACAATACAGTGGTACCTCAGGTTACAGACGATTCAGGTTACAGACTCCGCTAACCCAGAAATAACGCTTCAGGTTAAGAACTTTGCTTCAGGATAAGAACAGACATCGTGCTCTAGCGGCACAGCGGCAGCGGGGGGTCCCATTAGCTAAAGTGGTGCTTCAGGTTAAGAACAGTCTCAGGTTAAGAATGGACCTCCAGAATGAATTAAGTTCTTAACCTGAGGTACCATTGTATTCTGTTCCAAATTGTTCAGGGCCTCCTAAACCATCAGCCATCTTTGTATCCCTGTCAGCAGTTACCTCAGGAGAGCCCTCTGGATTTCCTCAACTGGAACTTTCTGGCTATGTGCAAGCATTATGTCCCCCACCCCATCTCTTTGTTAAGCCTTTAAGAACATTGCCCTTGTTTTTGACAGGAGCTATGTGTTTATATACACTCATATGCCGAAGGCAGAGTGCTCTCTTGGAGGGCTGCAGCAGATGTGCAGCAAGTAGCAAGCCCATCTGGGTTAAAGAAACCTGGCCAGAAATAAGCTGAGCTCCTTGTTGGCTCTGTCATTCCTAGAGTGCTTCACCTGGCACCATCATTGTGGATTTTGTGGTGCCATTTGAAAGCCTTTCTATTCACCCAGGCCTTTTAAGCAACTTTGTGGTACAGCTTGAGTCTCTAAATTTTAAATTGAATTTTACATTGTATTTTAATGGCATTTTAAAAAAATGAATTTGTTATAATTTTTATTGTTTTATACTGTACTCTAATTTTGGGGTGGAGGATGTTTTATTTTCTTTCTTCTTCTTCTTAATAATAATAATAATAATAATAATAATAATTTATTTATACCCCACCCTTCTGGTTGGGTTTCCCCAGCCACTGTGGGCGGCTTCCAACAGAAGATTAAAAACACATTAAAACATCAGTCATTTAAAACTTCCCTAAACAGGGCTGCCTTCAGATGTCTTCTAAACTTCAGATAGTTGTTTATTTCTTTGACATCTGATTTTGAGATCTTATAGGGTGTGCTATATGAATGCAATAACAAATAAACAATCTAGTCCTCATTTTAGGAGGGTAGGGTCTTTTTGTGAGCATTCCTTAGCAGCTAATCAGAATAAAACTGATTTAGATTTGCTAACTAGATGCTGGCCTTATCTATGTGTGACATCCAACAATATTCACCTGTGAGCACAAAAGAAATTCACTTGCAGAATGGGACTTTCTGTTTCTCTTCTCCATTCTCCAGTCCCCTGTATGTTTTCCAAAAATCAGCTCCAGAGGGTCCCCTAACTCTCAAGATTTGGAAGTGCACAGGAAACTGTGTGTGTGTGGGGGGAGAATCCCTGTTGCAAGAGGAGATGCATTAGGACAAAGGGAAGTGAATGGAGATCGTTCTGCCCACATCATGACTTTGTGCTGTGAGCCAAGGAAAGTGTCCAATAATGTCAGCGTAACTGACCATGTTGCTCTTGGTAAAGTATTGCTTTTCCACATTAATTTTTTTAGAAGACCTAACCAATGTTATTTAAGTGCTGTTTTTAAATTAAACATTGGTAGCGTGGATTCAATGTGGTAAAATATGCCAGATCCCAAAAGGGAATTCTTAACCGAAGAGGATATATACAATATTGTTTGATGTATTTCTTGCTGAGCTTCTATAACTTTGTAACTTTTTAAATAACTTGTCTGGGTGAGCAGACTGGTAAGGTCTTTTCTTGTAGATTTCTGGCACAATTATACCTCATGCAAAATAAGAAGAACCAGAAGACAGGGATCCCATCCAGCTGTCACTGAAACAGGAAAAAAAATCTGTTTTAGGTTTGGTTTTGATGTTTAGTGAAGAGTTTAGTTTACTTTATCCTCCAAATTACAGAAGCACAACCCACCAAGGGATACTGCTGACAAACGTCCATTCATTTCTTTGGGATGTGCACGGATTCCCACACATACTCCATTAAAGGGAACAGAGGAAACAGAGCAGCCATGATTCATGGATTGGTACAATCCTAGGTAGTGCTATAGGACAATGCATAAAATGTGGTGGACGTGCCCTAAAGTAAAAGACTTCTGGGAAAAGATTTATAATGAGATGAAAAAAGTGTTGAAAGACACCTTTTTTAAAAAAAAAACAAAACAGAAGCCTTTTTACTTGGAATAGTAGGGGGAGAAATCCCCAAGAAGGACATTACATTCTTTCTGTATGCCACAACTGTGGCAAGGCTACTACTTGTTAAGAATTGGAAAACCCAAGATATAGCGACTACAGTGGTACCTTGGGTTACATACGCTTCAGGTTACATACGCTTCAGGTTACAGATGTGGGAATGTTTAGGAGTGTGGATGAGTATATATTATTTATATATCTCAATCCCAGCTTGTGTGAGCAAGCTCCAAACTTAGCAGAGTTTACATTCCCTTTTAAAACACAGCAGAAAAACGTTTGCATAGGCTTGTTTAAGCCAGCTATATTCCTGGTATATTCCCCTTGTTCCCTCTTAAAAGTAAAGATACAAGACAGCACTGATTATTAGATTTAAAAGGAGTTTACTTACAGACATCCAAGAATTACAGTACATGCTTCAAGGAGGCAGACAAACTTAGATAAATGTATTTACATGCAGTGAAGCTGCTTCCATGAGGGAACAGGCTTCACCTCTGCTTCTCTCAGCTGCAGGCTGAGAGAGAGCATGCTGCTTCTTCAAAGGATGAGGCAAAATGGAGAGTCTTCTTTGGGATCTTCCTCCCAGGTAAGACCACACCTACTTCTGGTTCCTGTAACTCAGTCCAGGTAAACAGGAAGTTAAGCCTGGAGGACTGAGTTACCTTCATGTCCTCTCTAGGAGTGTTGTGTTTGGCTGCTCTGTGCTTACATCCCACAAACCCCTTCTCAGACGAACACAACATACAAACATATACAACTTTATTCAACCACCCAGAGTCCCAGCTTGACACGTAGATTCTGGAAACTCTCTCTTGGGAGGGGCTTCGTCAGGATGTCCGCAGCCATCTCATTGGTGCAGCAGTACGACAGTTCCACAAGTCCATCCTGGACTGCCTGACGTATATAATGGTACCTCACACCTATATGTTTTGTCCTGGCAAGGAACTTTTCACTCTGAGTCAGTTTTATGCAACTCTGATTGTCCTCCAGCAAACTGACAGCTTGCTTTCTCACCAAACCAAAGTCCTTGATGAGTTCATCGAGCCAGGCAATCTCTCGGCACGCTTCCGATGCAGAAATATATTCAGCTTCTGTGGAAGATAATGCTACACAGTTCTGTTTATAACTGCCCCACACAACAGGTCCATCCCCAAACATAAAAACATGACCACTTGTTGATTTATAATCAGCATTATCCCCAGCCCAATCTGCATCAGTGTACCCCACCAACTTAGGGTCACTGACAGCTGGCAACCTTAATTTACAGTTCACCGTACCCTTCAGATAACGCACCACCCTCTTCACACCAGCCCAATCATGCTCAGTGGGAGAACTCACTTTCCTGCTAAGAATCCCCACTGCATTGGCTATGTCAGGTCTACATGTGGTAACTAAATACAAAAGTTTACCAATTACCGACCTATATTCACTGTTATCTGGCAACAGCTTCGAATCCTGCTGATTCTTCAGGAAGTCTGTGGCCATGGGCGTTGCAACTGTGTTTGCATCTTGCAACTGCATGCATTCAATCAGATCATTTATTTTCTGCCGCTGGCTGAGAAGAAATGATCCGTCTTCTTCTCTTTCCACTTGGATTCCTAGGTAGTACTTGACGTCTCCTAGTTCTTTGACTCCCACCTCTTTGCTGAGGTGTTTCACAATTTGCACATAGTCTCTGTTATTGGATGTTGCGATAATCAAGTCATCAACGAAAGCCAATATATAAGAAAATTGTCCATTACTTGACTTACTGTACAAGCACTTGTCAGCGTTTCCTTGCTTGTATCCAAGTTGCACCAGCATACTGTGCAATTTCTGATTCCAAGCTCTAGCAGCCTGCCTTAATCCATAAAGTCCTTTTTCTAATTTGCAGACTAGATGAGCCTCATTCGGTTTTATAAAACCCTTAGGCTGTTTCATATAAATCTGTTCTGTAATCTCGCCATGCAAAAACGCAGTCGAAATATCGATGTGACGCACGTCCATTTGCTTAGAGGCTGCTATGCTCAAAAGCATTCTTACGCTACTGTATCTTACAGTTGGTGCAAACGTTTCATCATAATCTTCACCATATTTCTGCGAAAATCCTTGTGCTACTAGCCTTGCTTTGTAGCGTTGCACTTCCCCTTCTGACCCCTTCTTAACCTTGAAAACCCACTTGCAGCCAATGGCTTTCTTACCCGGAGGTAGTTCTGTGAGGGTCCAAGTCTTGTTTTGATGCAGTGCATCCATCTCCTCCTGCGCGGCCTTCTTCCAGAGACTAGCTTCTGCAGTTGGCATCCGCTGAATCTCTTCCCATGTGGAAGGTTCCTGTGGTGACGCCGACCCTGCAAGGTAGGACAACCTTACCGGTGGAACACCTCTGTTGGTTCTGGATGAGTGTCTGACCTCTGGTTCTGGTTCCTGAACCGCATCAGCTTCTTCATCATCCTCCAACGCTGGCATGTCCCCTTCTGGATCCTCTTCGTCTCTGGAGCCGCCAGGATTCTGGTCCTCTGCGTCTTCTGGTGCATCACCTGTAGGGGGCGCTATGACACTAGAAGGCAGATTAGTACTTTGTGGGGTTACAGAAGGAAAGTGTATAAGTTCTTGAGTCCATTCTGACTCCTTGGAACAGTCAATGACAGTCTTCCTTGTGTCAACCTTTGCATGCTCATCAAAATAGATTGCATGTTGTGCGCTGACCTTACCAGTTCGTAAGTCCATCACTCTGTATCCTTTTCCTCCAGAGGCGTACCCAACCAGGATACCTGCCTGTGCTCTGGAGTCTAGCTTGTGTCTGTGTTCCTTGGGCACGTGATAGTAACACAGACTACCAAACACACGTATGTGTGACAAATTAGGCGTTCTTCCATGCCAAAGTTCAAATGGTGTGCGCTCTGCCCCCTTGGTGGGCAATCTATTCTGGAGATAAACGGCTGTATGGGCTGCATTTCCCCATAGTCTTTGGGGCAAGGATGCTTCCTTTAGCATGCATCTTGTCATTTCCATAATGGATCTGAATTTCCTTTCGGCTATCGAATTCTGTTGTGGGGTATATGCGACTGTGGTTACATGTATGATACCTTCCTTGGACATGAGATCTTGCATTTCACGTGAGCAGTACTCACCTCCATTGTCACTCATCAACACACCTGGAGCTCTCTGGAACTTGTTCTTGACCATGGCAATGTAGTCTCTGAACATTTCTACTGTCTCACATTTCTCTCTGATGAAATATGCAACACAATATCTCGAAAAATCATCAAGAAATATCAATATATATTTGTTGTTTCCAAGTGATGGAACATTGATTGGTCCACATAGATCTGAATGCACAATGTCCAAAACTTTAGTACTTCTTTGCTCTGCACAACGTGGAAAAGAAGGTTTTACAGCCTTTTCAGTTATACAACTTATGCATTTTGTTGGAGCCTGGTTGTTGCTCCCTTTTACCTGCAAACCTCTTACAAGATCCTTCTTTTGTAGATCCAGAATGACGTTTCTGTCTCTGTGTCCCAATCTTCGGTGCCACAGCGTTAAATCTGCTTCATCCTTCTGGCTGGAATGGGCGACTTTTGCAGACTGCTTTTCTGAAACATTAAGCTCATAAACCCCATTTGTTAGTCTGGCTTCAGCATACACTTCACCATCTTTGGTTACACTACATTGTCCATTCTCAAATGTGATCTTGAAGCCTTTCTTGTCCAAAGCGGACACACTGAGTAAATTGCAGTTCAATTCTGGCACATACTGAACATCAGACACTCTGGTTCTAAAAGACTCATTATCTACATTGAATTCCAAATGCACAGAACCTGCACCTTCCGACTTCAAAATGCGGCCATCAGCTATTTCGATCTCAGATTCTTGATCATTTAATTCATTAAAATATTCTTTTAAAAAACAGTAATGGGAGCTCGCTCCAGAATCTAAAATCCACGTATTATGCACATTTTCATAATTCTGGACAGCTAAACTCCTCTCTTGTAACAGCATGGAGCACTTAAATCTTTCCTTCCTTTCTGCCTTTTGCTGAAAGGTCTGGGAATTCTTTGCTTTAGAAGCATAATTACAGTCACTTCTCCTAGAGTTGCGTTCTTGAGAATCCAAGCTTTCTCTGCATTCCTCTCTTAAGTGGCTGATTAATTCATTAAAAGTCAGATCTTTTGTGTGATCCATTAGGCTTCTAAATGAAGAAAATGCTGGTCCTAGCGATGCTAGCAAGAAAGTCACCTTAGTCACTTCATTAAGAGCTTCAGGAGTGAGAGCAATTCTTTGCACAATCTCTGAAAAACTCTTAACATGCTCTGTGAACTGCTCTCTGGAGTTCATCTTTAACTTGAGCAATTTATCTAGCAAATGCCTGTAGGAGTTCTGTGTAGATGCTCCATAAATCCGCTCAATGTCTTTTAAAATCTGGGATGCATCATCCTCAATGTTTATTAAGGATAGATGCTCATCGCGAAGTGCACTTAAAATTATGTGCTTGGCTTCGCTATTCTTCCTTTCCCAGGCTTCAATTTTGGCTAAATCTTCTTCTTTATCTCCTGTAGGCTTTTCATCTTTTATAGCCTGCAGAACGTTCCTTGCACTCAGATATACCATTAAGCGTTGCTTCCAGTGCACAAAATTATGGTCGTTCAGCAGCATATAGTTTGGCCTTGCTTCACTATCAAAAGCTAGACTAGCCATCTTAAAATTCAAAAAGTTGAAAAAAATTCAAAAATCCAAAAATTTGTCAAAAATTCCAAAAACAAAAACTCAAAAATGCTCAAAAATACAAAAAACTCAAATAAATCTTCACTGCCTCTGAGTACTGTAAACTCTGAGGGAGGGGAGGGGGGTTAATCCCTTTTCAGCACAAAGAACAAAGACAAAGAAACATGTGCTCACCAGGAAGTACTTAAAAAAAAAAATCTAACTCAACTCAAAAATACAATCCAATGCAATCCTTCAAAAATACACAAAAATATGCAATACTGGGGCCAATAACCCTTTGTGGGAATGTTTAGGAGTGTGGATGAGTATATATTATTTATATATCTCAATCCCAGCTTGTGTGAGCAAGCTCCAAACTTAGCAGAGTTTACATTCCCTTTTAAAACACAGCAGAAAAACGTTTGCATAGGCTTGTTTAAGCCAGCTATATTCCTGGTATATTCCCCTTGTTCCCTCTTAAAAGTAAAGATACAAGACAGCACTGATTATTAGATTTAAAAGGAGTTTACTTACAGACATCCAAGAATTACAGTACATGCTTCAAGGAGGCAGACAAACTTAGATAAATGTATTTACATGCAGTGAAGCTGCTTCCATGAGGGAACAGGCTTCACCTCTGCTTCTCTCAGCTGCAGGCTGAGAGAGAGCATGCTGCTTCTTCAAAGGATGAGGCAAAATGGAGAGTCTTCTTTGGGATCTTCCTCCCAGGTAAGACCACACCTACTTCTGGTTCCTGTAACTCAGTCCAGGTAAACAGGAAGTTAAGCCTGGAGGACTGAGTTACCTTCATGTCCTCTCTAGGAGTGTTGTGTTTGGCTGCTCTGTGCTTACATCCCACAACAGACTCCGCTAACCCAGAAATAACGCTTCAGGTTAAGAACTTTGCTTCAAGGATAAGAACAGAAATCGTGCTCTTGCGGCGCAGCGGCAATGGGAGGTTCCATTAGCTAAAGTGGTGCTTCAGGTTAAGAACAGTTTCAGGTTAAGAACAGACCTCCGGAACGAATTAAGTACTTAACCAGAGGTACCACTGTATAGACGATTGGCAGATCAAGATGATTGACTTGATGGAACTTGCCAAAATGACTGGGAGGATCCGCGAACAGTCAGAAGAGATGGTGGAAGAAGATTGGAAGAAATTTAAATTGTATCTGAAGAAATATTGCAATATTTAATGTACCTTAGGGAAGTTAATATAGGCTTTCGGTGTAGTTTTAGAATTTAGGTTAAATTTTATAGAATGTATATGTTTTGTATTTCTCCTTTTTTCCAGAACTGTCTAGAATGATTAGTAATGAAATTCAGATGGGGGGGGGGACCGGGGGAAGTCACCCAACAATGTTAAGGAAGGTTATGATTATATAAGAGATATTTGTGTTCTGTTTGTTTTTTATATTTGTATGTTTCTTTTTTTTCCTTATAAAAATGAATAAAAATTGTTTTTAAAAAAATGCTGCACAAGGCATGGGATGAATGTTTCAACTATCTGCCTCACTGGATAGTTTTCTAACTATGGAAGAAAATCCTACCTATTCTCAAAAGCTTACAGAAGTGAGTACGACAATTTTGTCAGCAAGACCCACACTTATAGTAAGTTAAGAAATGGATGGGAAGGGAGAATAGTATACCTATCTTTTAGGTATGTGCTGAATTTTTGGCATTACTGAGTAAGTTCAGTTTTACTGGAGCTAGGAGAGCCAAACTATATTTTAGGAATCTGGGGTTTGTATAACCTTTAGGTCAAGGTATTGCAATGGAGAGGGAAGGGGAGCCTTGAGATGAGCAGCTAGTTTTATTGTGCTTCTGAATTTATCCCAGAATTTCCTGCCTCCTTCTCATCTCACCCATCTTGCAGATTAAGTGTTTGAATGAAAATTGTCCAAGTGGGCTGTGACTGAACTGGCTATCCTTTGTCTGCTCTCTCTCTCTTAGCATTATCTTGGTAATGACCCTTGATTTACATGTGTTGATTTTTAAAAGGTGTGAGGAACTCAGGATATACCTAAATGCCTTTAGGACACACTTTGACATGAGGCTTGAACAATGTCAAGCAAGGTTCATGATTGAGAATCTCATGTCATATTTCTATTATACTTACGCTATGATCTACAAAGATAAACAATATAGTAAGTTCAGATTGAAACACACACACTTGTTCACAGCTACCTTACTTCAGCTAATTGTATGGCTCGCGTTTTAGGCAAATATTGACAACTATTATTCTGGTATTGCTTTTCAGACACTTCCTAAGAAATTCAATATTAGTTTCCTTATGGACTATTTTATGCTTTATAAATATTACAATCTCACAGACATAACTAGGATCAGAAGCCCTTTTCTCTGAAATTAGCTCAAGTGGTTTAGTGTAGGAATTAAGAAGAAATGGTCAAATCACATTATATGAGAAGTAGACCTTGTCTCTCTTAATTTGCATCAAGAAAACAAACATATTTTCCCTCTTGATTACCACCAATCTAGAGGCAGCTCCCAGTTTAAGGGGCTCTTGGGCAAAGTCACATCCAAATCACCTGCATTCAACATTAGCAGTAACTGCACAGCAAGGCCTACAGTTCCCAAGTTACTAGACCCCAGTTTCTGTAAGAGGGGCTGGATGCCTCCCTCTCATTTCCTAGACATTATTTTAAAGTTGTGCTGTACATCTTCAAGAAGCAACTTCCTTCCTCTTCCCAGAATCTTCAAATGAGCATTATAGGCAAGTTGGTGTGGGATTATAGCTAACTGCACTCTGGTTTCTAAGGCCAGATACACACACACACAGCATCTAATGTCACTTTTGTAATTAGCGGGCCATATGGTTCAGTACTATCATTACATGGAACACTTGCTGGCAGGGAGAAAAGGACACTAGCAGGCATGGGAGTATTTCTTGTGACAGCTCCAAACCATGTGGTTCACTGTTTAAGAGATTAATATGGGCTGCGTGGAGCCCCACCCACGTTAGTTGGTTGCATCTTTTTGATGGCTAGCATCACATGGTAACATTATGACTGAATATGTCCAGAGTTTCCATTCTATCCTTCAGTTTAGCCTCCAGGAAACCTGTGAGGTTTCCTGGAGGTTTCCTCTGGGAGGAGGAGTGTTGCTGTGTCTCTTCAGGTCATTGCTTGCCTTGTAAAAGAGTTAAAGTAAACACACAGTTGTTTAGCAGGCTGCGTGATGAAGTTGGCATGATACAAGTTGTAAGTAATTGTGCCTTAGATGGATCTCATTTCCCTCCTTTCAGCTCCAGAGCACTCCAGAATTAAATTAAATTAAATTAAGTTGATGTTTTCAGTAGAAAATTTAACACAGACAGGAAGTAATTTTCTGCTTTGTGTTTCAAAGAGGCCCCTAGTGAGAGACAATTCAGAGATTGCATTTGGCAATAAAGAATTGGACACTAGTCTTGGAGTATAACTAGGCCAATATCCTATTTATTTGCAGGCATTGGCTGAATCAAACAGAGTATGTGTGGGATGTAGAAGGCCCTAATTCCTACCTAGTTGTTGCCTGAGGAGCTGGCCTGGCTGTCTAAACTGAGCTTTCAATAAGGTGAAATCCTCTGTTGATTTTAGTATTGTACTGGATATGGGTCCCATTTTCTAGCGGTTGCCCAAAAATTGTGTCCTCCTCATGCATATTTATTTGTTTAAATAGTTAGAGCCCACATTTTCATATGAAGTATCACAAGATAGTATACAGCCTAAAAACATAAGATGAGAATAGTTAGTCCAGTAACATCTTGAGAGCCACAGGTTCCCTAATCCCTTTCTAAGGGATTCCCAACAGTACAAAAAAGTTACAGGTGGGTAGCCATGTTGGTCTGCCATAGTCGAAACAAAATAGAAAATTCTTTCCAGTAGCACCTTAGAGACCAACTGAGTTTGTTCTTGGTATAAGCTTTCATGTCTGAAGAAGTGTGCATGCACACGAAAGCTCATACCAAGAACAAAATCAGTTGGTCTCTAAGGTGCTACTGGAAAGAATTTTCTATTTTGGTACAAAAAAGGTTGTGCATATCACTGCAATTTTTGCCCCACTGCATATATCCTGGAGGAGAACCTGTGGCTCTCCAGATGTTGCCAGTCTGCAACTCCCATCAGCCTAAACTGTCAGGGCTAAAGTTCAGGGATGATGGGGATTGGAACCCAACAACAGCTGGAGTACCAGAAGTTCCCCATCCCTGGCCTATATGAACAGAAAGTGGTCATTGTACTATGACAGGGTAAGCATTAAAAGGTGGGTGATTACCAGCACAACAGGGAATGAGCTTGTTTTGTCACCTATGCTCATTATCTGCACGTTCAAATGGTTTCCAAACAATAGAATACCTGACCTCCTCCCATAGGTAATAACATGAGGGCTGCCGTCTGAAGAAGAAGACGACTTTGGATTTGATATCCTGCTTTATCACTACCCGAAGGATTCTCAAAGTGGCTAACATTCTCCTTTCCCTTCCTCCCCCACAACAAACACTCTGTGAGGTGAGTGGGGCTGAGACTTCAAAGCATAGCTGTCAACCTTTCCCTTTTTTGTGGGAAGTTCCCTTATTATAGCAGTGGGGAACAGCAGGGAGTGTTGACAGCTATGCTTCAAAGAAGTGTGACTAGCCCAAGGTCACCCAGCAGCTGCATGTGGAGAAGCGGAGACGCGAACCCGGTTCACCAGATTATGAGTCTGCCGCTCTTAACCACTACACCACACTGGCTTTCTGAAACTGACCAATGTATTTACTTTCCACATCAGAACAAATCTGGACTCAGGGTTTTGTTTTGTTTTTTAAACTCTACTAAAACATTGCTGAACGTGTGAAATTTCACCCATGCATTCATTTACCCATCAATAACTTTCTGGAATTCCCCCGTCTCAATAAAAAGGGGAGGGGGAGGGGAGAAAAACACTTTGACAGGCCTGTGAAGTAGCAAAGGTTCTGTGAGGTCAGAAAGAGCAGCAGTGCCAGGTGACTCAGCAGTTAAGTAACGAATATGGTGTGCTACATTGTGAGATTATTTATGCAAGTCTGCCCAGTTAGGAAGTGGTGTATACATTTCAATTATGTATACATCATATGATACGGTGCATTTGTAGCTGGAGCTTCTTTTGACTAGGTTGTTTGTACTTGGTTTCCTGTTTCTGCCCAGGATTTTCCCATCAAAACACACATAAGTGGAGCCTGATCCTTTCCCTGTTGGATGTATTTGGATGCTCACATGTATTTCGAAGGGGAAGGTAATAGCTGAAACATATTACCAAGGCACTCTTCATAACTGATGCAATATGTATCTATTCTGCAATTATCTATTAGAACCTGCATACTAAATTTCTCATAACATGTAGTCCTTAGGTCAGAGGCAGCTAACCCGTGGCCCATGGCCTGAACCCAGCCCCCTCAAGAGGTTTCTGTTGTCTTTAATGTAAAAGGGATCCAAGGTGATTTACAGTATTCACATTAAAACAGTATAACCACTCATGAAACCATACATCTAAACCATGAATGGAGAATCGTTTTGGCTCTGTGGGCCAGAACCTTCTCTGGTTCTACCCTATGTGCCAACTTTGACAGGTGGGTGGGGCAAGCCACCTGTCACTCACATGACATAGTTATGGAACCAGATGATTGGCAGGTGGGATGTCCTGTCCACCTGTCAAAATCCTTTGCACAGCCGTTCCCAGGCACCCATACTTAGGGATCTACTGTGGCTAAACAAGGCAGAAATGACTTCTGCTCATGAGTTGATGTGCAGGGAGATTGCTCAAGCTTTCTGCAGGATTTAGTTCTGCAGGAACTCTCCTACACATTCAAACTAGACAAGACTGACATCCTTGCACATCAGCTGATATGTGGTGAGGTCAAAGCTGACATTACAAAGGTGGGTGTGGTCTCAGGGGAAGGTCCTTGTGGGCCAAATTAGAATGTCCCATGGACCAAATCCCCCCCCCCCAATCTAAATGAATCAAAATCATCATAACATTAAAACAGTTAATTAAAACAGTTAGCCCTAACACTTATAAACAGCAATAGATAAATCAATTTCAGCCAGTCAGCTTCATTTCCCCCAAACACCTAGATGAAGACATGGATCTGAAAGTGATGCTGAAATCTCACAAATGACAGTATTGTGTGTGTCTCCAAAGGGAGTTCCATAATTTGAGAGTCTCACATTTTATCTCTGTTCTTTGATTTCTGCCAAAAAATATGGGACCCAAACTTTACTCTGGTAGAGGCCATGTCAAGTAACAGCACTTCACAGGAATGGTAGCCAGGCTGAAGCTTTCTCAATATGTTGATAAAAAGGAATTAAGAAACAATACAGATATATGGCTATTGGACTTTTCTCCACTGATGTCAGTGGCAGCATTCCCAAACCTAATGTATCTTTTCTTCTCTTCCAAAAAAAGGTGTTAACAAGTTAAAGGCAAATAAAATATTTTGATCTAAGCAGGAGAACAAATAGGGCATATACAGAAGCACTCAACAAACACAATTCAGCCAAACATTGATGAAACACAGCCTAGCTACTACGTAATATAAGTTGTAAATTGCTTAACACATGCTTTCTACATTTCCTGCTTATCTGTGGATACACATTTTAATCCAAGAATTTCTTCTTTGCCAGGTAAGCTTAGCTGGTTTGGATTGTTACCATTTCCCAATTCGCATTCATCTGAAAAAAAAAAACCAAGAGAGGAAAAACTGGCAAACCAGTAAGTCCCAGTTTCCAATGAACTGTTTTCTTCCAACCACAGAGGAACAAAATGGTTAAGGAACTGGATGCAAGGAAAGCAATGCATGCCCATTGGTGGAGTGAAGCAGCCATCTCAGCTAATTTCATGAGAGGGCAGCAAGTTGCTAGCTATTTACTGTTGCATTTTTATTGTCAGGAAGGAAAAGAGGAACATGTGGGATTTTCCACTTCAGGTGCCAAAATAATGTGACTAAACTTAGGTCTCATGTACCTTGCCTTGGTGAGACAGCAGGGTCACCATTTGCAGCAAAATGTCTGTGACCAGTTCTGCTAATAGGCCACTACATAAAGTTCCCCAAGTGTTTTTCTGCAGGCTGTTGACCAGGGTGGCTAACCTGTGGCCCTCCACATGTTGATGTCATTCTTGGCCAAAAGGGCCAATGGTCAGGGATAGCGAGACTTATAGTCCAGCAACATCTGGAGGGCAACAGGTTAAGCCACCACATGTTTTATTTAAAACTTGAGAATTCAAAGCTTAGATTTAAATCAAAGCAAATCAAAGTGAACCACACATCTCCTAATTGCAAATATAATTCAAACTTTATGAAACTGTCACAGAGACCTGATGAAAGCAAAGTAAAATACCAAAACCATACAATTTACTTATATTTCCAAAGCTTAACTAGGAATTTTGAGGGCTTATCTGACTTTGAGCATTAAGTGTACTAGGACTTCCTCTAAGAACAATAAGTGTGCTTTTCAATGCCCCCAAACACCCAGTCATAGGTATATGTCTCATGTGTCCTTTATCAAAACATTTATCTATCAAGAATTAAACTAACAAAGTGTAAAGGCAGTTCAAAATTAGTAATCGTCACAGGGCCACAATGTAAGTTAGGAAGGATGTTTGTTGGCCACATTATTGTTCCTTCCGTCGTGTTTTTTTTTTTTAATGAAAGAGTTTAGCAAATATAACTGAAGGTGTCCATTTTTAGAAGTCTGTTCGCATCCAGATCTGGGTATCAACTCCCTGCTGAACAGGTTTTTATTGCAGAGTTACATTTCTGGATCTTAATATTCAAAAGGGAGTGAACCAATGTCTGTGTGATTCCCATTTCCTTCATTTCCTATTGAGTTTCCTGCATGGGCTTGATTGGCTTCATATGTGGTAATTGGCAGCAGCTGTCAAACCTAACCTGACTGACAGGAGGTCAGAACTGCATATAGGGTGACCAGATGTAAATTAGGAAAGGGATCCTGTACCTTTAATGGTTGTTAAGAAGTACTAACATTTGTCATCTCTGCATAACAATCTGTATGGGGTAAAAATCCAAAGGGTCATAGCTCAGAGGTAGAGCATCTGCTTTGCATGCAAAAGGTCTCAGGTTCAGTCTCCAGGTAGGACTGGGAATGCCCCCCACCCCCACTCCCAGCACCAGAACTTGAAGAGCTACTTGTGGTCAGCATAGACAGTCCTGAGCTAGATGGAACAATGGTCTGACTCAGTTTGACAACTTCCTATGTTCCCTTGTTTGTCACTCTGTGCGATTGCAATCCTAGCTTACCAACCTCAAACAGAATACGAGTGCATTTAACATGCTGAGCTTTTGCCCCACGCCCAGGGGTGTGGAACAAGGAAAACAGCATGCCAATGGGAACTTCTCTTCAGAGTGATAGCAGCTCCAAGGACCACAACTGCCATGGACTGGCTGGATGCAGAAGAGTGGTGGGAGGCAACAGCTGGGGAACACCCAATGGCTCATAGCCTGGGGATTGGTGGTGGGATGACGTTGGGTGATCCAACAGAGAAGGAGGAGGAAGAGCAGACCAGGAGGACCAAGGTTCATACAAAGTACAGTGGTACCTCTGGTTACGTACTTAATTTGTTCCAGAGGTCCGTTCTTAACCTGAAACTGTTCTTAACCCGAAGCACCACTTTAGCTAATGGGACCTCCTGCTGCCACCAATCTGGCAATCAAGGGGCTCGGCTTTAAGGTTAATGCGACTGGTGAGTTCCAGCCAAGTACGAGCCCCAAAGACATCATCTCCCAAATGAATCATTTGTAAACAGGTGTGGGTTGCTAGGCTTCCCTGAAGTGGAAATTAGGGAAATTACAGTGTTACAAAACAGGCTCATACTTTGAGAAAACAATACTAAAAGCAGAACTAATTTTGACATGGGGCCTTGAGAGGGGTGTTGAATTGGCAGGCAGTTTATTGAATCAATCATCCAAGCTATCTATTTCATTAGGAAACCCCTTAAAATTGATGGCAAACTGCTAATATTGCAAAGGTTGTGACAAAACCACTGACGGATGTTAGCAGAACTTTTCTGTGTCATCTATGTTGCTTTCCTGCAAAGCTGTCTGAGCCTTTGATAATGGCAAAGCACCCTAACCGTGTGAGATTTGACTATTTGGAGACAAGAGAGGCTTGAGGGTGTCATTGTACAAAAGGCAGCAAGGGAAAGGGAACAGCAAAAGAAAGCATGCCACAAGTTTGCTTTTAAAAATGCAGAACACAGGGGAATTTGTTTTGCAGGACTCCCTCTGATCTCATTGTCACGAAGAGATGAAGAGGCTTTCCCACACACCTTCCCAAGTCAGCAAAAGAGCACAGTTCAGAACTAGTGGATTGTTTGCCAACATTCTTGTGTAGCTGGCATTAAACAAAAGGGCCACAGACAGTGCAAGAATTTAGAATGGGCAAGAGGACAGGCTATAGCAGCATGAGTTTCCTGCAAACCATAGTGATGGCATGATCAAAGCGGCAGGCATAGTTTATCCAAAAAAGAAAAAGAAACCCTCAAACAAACCCAGGAGTGATTAGGGATTGTGAATGAGCACCTAACAGAGGTTACACTGTTACACAAAGAAAGCCAAGGACACATGTAGCATATCACCAGGTATTTTGTGTATTTCAAACACAACATAATGCAGCTTCTAAAGTCCATGTTTCACTTTGTCCACCTTTGTGTCACAAGGTGGACCATGAAAGTTTGACAGGGAGAAGAACATCTCTTAATCATTGGCTGTCAACATATGCCAGGGAGTTGCCAAATCTCATAGATACTGTCTTACTTTGCTACTTGACAACATGCTTGGTGCACCAAGGATGAAGTGGCTCTTAATCTAGAGATTAAGGTTGTACATAAAGAGTGATTGCTTGGGTACAGAACCTAGAAGTAGAAGTTGGAAATCATGATTTGTTTCCTATGGTGTTTGTTCATATTGCAATCCCCAGTCACAGCAAAGGCCCTCATCCCACCACTATAGTATACCTGGTGTCCCGTCTTCTGTCATTCAGGCCACTTGGATCTCATTATTGATGCCTCATTGCACTTTCTAAAACAATAAGTGACCTGAAATGCAATCATCCCTCAAAATTCACACTACTCTGAATTTTGCAGAGCAGTCCTCCAGCCAAATAATGTGTATTAAAATGCATATACTAAGATAAAGCAGAGATAAAAAGGTACATGCTTATAAAAATAGCATACAAAAAGACATTACATAATGGAAATCTGCTTTGCAAAAAATGTGTATATCAGGCAGAATTCTATATTGTAGAGTGTATGTTAGGAGAAATTTACATTAAAATGCTGCTGAATTTTCACGAAGGCTTTTTTTTCTAAAACAAAGTCTGCAATCAGACATGGAAATGTGGAAAACTGAACTTAAAAGTGGAAAATGGAGAAACTGAGTGAAGCAGAAACTGGTTGATTCATCCATCCCTAGCTTAAGCAAATCTACATTTCTACCCTGCCTTCATCCTTCCAAAGGAGAAAGAAAGGTGTAGGTATGGTTTAATTATTTATTCTCAATATTTGTATCCTCCCTTCCAATAACATATCCAAGGTGACTTTTTTTTAGGTACACAAAAATTATCTAATGATTTCCATGTACTCCCAAATATGCACTCTGCCCCTTTTTACTTTGCTGATGGTTTTCTTCTTTCTTGTACATTCCATTTCCAGGCAGCTCAAAGCAGCATGAGAGCCCTTATTCCATTGTCATAGGCTAGCTACACTCCCTCTGGAAGTGCATTGGTTTCCATGGACAAGAAAGTTATTTTAAGACTTTGGAAATTAAAATGCAGCTCCCACCTTTCCTGAATGGGTATCTGAACTATCTTCCATAATATTAATGAGAAAAAATAGCAGAGTATAAATGAGATAAATGGGTACATCTTTGAAATGTAGCCTCCTCCACTCCTCTTTGGAAAAGCCACTCTAACTCTCACAGAGCTTTTATCAATAGAAAATATTCAAAATATGCACAGGGGCCCATCTTATGTTGTTGATTCTCACGTAGTACTTGTCAAAAGTGTATTTCCCACATTCCAGTGTACAATTTTATTATTCATAATCAGAAAAAATTAAGGCTGCAATCGTAGCCCTTCTTAGTTGGGAGTTAACCCCACTGAATTCAATAGCAATTCCTTCTAAGTAGACATATTTAGGATTGTGCTCTAAGTCTCTCATAAACTATGGCTGCTAATTTACAAGTGATCTGTGATGTTTATGGAACCATTTTATGTGTGCATGTGCACTTTAAGAATACAGTACTAAACTTGATTAATTCAATGAATTAATTGGGCTTTTGTACCATCTTTTAAAATAATAACTCAAAGCAAAGCACCAAGAACCATCTAATCCAGTATCTTTAAAGCTGGACCTTAATAAAATCAACATACGATTTACTAAAAAAAGAAAAGGAAAAGGGAAATCAACCCTGTTGCTTAACCCTGGCCACTAAAAACCCAGAACAAATAACCCCCAAATTACAGACCACACACAAAAACTTGTGTTCAGCACCTGATGCTTTCACTGAAAAATGCTGCATCTTTCTAGATTTCACTAACACAAAATAGACTTTCTCCTTTATTAACTTATCAGACATTTATGGGTTCACCCTTAAACATTCACCTACCTGACTGTGCAAATACAGGCCTCTATACCCAATATTTGTGTTCAAACAATGACCCTTCGGCCACCTAGTTGGTATTCCCGGGAAGAACTTTCCTTTCTTTTTTTAGTATAGGATGTCAGGCAAGTTACTGAAATGACTCCCACCTGGCCTGGGAGGGTGGGGCCCTCATGGACTCTAGTTACAAAGGTAAGGTTCCTGTACAGATTCTTGGGCTGGAGTGTTGTTTGGCATTGGGGGGGGGGGCATTATTGCTGTTGCTGGTGTTCATTTTTGGGTATCTTTGTTTTGGGTCTCATAATTTATTTGGAAATTGTTTGATTGGCAGTTTAATTTTTGATGCTTTGTTTATTGTAAGTACTTTTGTTATGTTTTTTAGTTATGCAGTGTGTGGCGGAATAATGCCTGCTGATGATTCAGGTTCATCATGGGTTAACCTATCACTCCCATGTTAGGTAGGTGTTCCCTGGGAGGCAGAGCTAGTTGGCATTCTAAAAGGAGGGGGAACAACCTTGAAAGGCAGTTGGGGGTTTGGCAGTTGGGTGTGGAGGTTTAGAGAGAGAAAAGGGGAGGTTAGGCTTTGGGGAATGGGAAAAAAGGTCATTACCATTGCTAAAGGGATGTAGGAAATATTATAACAAAGCTGAATTACATGAGAAGAAGATTTGTACCAGTAATAACCCGAGACATCCATGTTTTCAAGTTACCTAATAAAGTTAAATGTGCTTAAACGTTTGCTGACTGTGGCAGTGGATCAGTACCTTAAGAGGTGTGACTAAGAGGAGAGAACAAAGCTTTCCTAGGGAAGAGGAAACTGTTTGCTTATTCTCCTGTCATACAGAGGGCTGGACAGTGAAGCCAAGTGTGCCACTTATTTGCCTAAAGGGAAGGCAAACTGCAGTAGTTGGGAACCCTGGTAGGGAGATCCCATAGGTGGCAAGAGGTTTTCAAACGTAGAGCCCTGAGGTACCCCAGAGACAACTCCCATATGAACACTGAAGGATTCATCCTAGTTGTCAGTGAAACCTAGGGAGAGTCACTGTTGGGGAAGCATTGAAAGGGGAGGGAATAGGATCCCTCACACAGTGTTTTATATGTTGCAAGCCACCTTGAGATGATTTTGACTTTTGGAAAGGTGGCATACAAATAAAATGATTGCTTGATTTCCAAATGTTAGGTTTGTAGCACTTACTGATATTTATTTTTTTAAAATCAATATTTTGTTTACGATTAAGTACTTTAGCTATTTTAAATCAAAATTTTCACATTCCAAGTATGTTCTGCTCCATTGTGAGTTAACATGCTAGATATTCGGGGGGTTTTCTGTCTCTGCTTCAATGTCTTCCTTCCTTCCTTCCTTCCTTCCTTCCTTCCTTCCTTCCTTCCTTCCTTTCTTTCTGTATTGCTACATTCTCTAGGGGCATGGTGTAACACAACATGGCTGCTGGGGATGGGGGCATGGCAAAGAATAAAATAAGGGAGCATATAATCATTTGGCTTGGGTTGGCTGTGTGTCAATCTGAACATTTTTCATGGTTTATTACTGTAGATCATGGCATGAGTAAAGTTTCACATGACTTAATATGAAAGGAGATTCCCCACTATGAGGTTTTGTGCCCCTGGTACCAGTCTTATTGCCAAGATAAGATATCCTAAACTCCTCCTATGTTGTGCAAAATCAGTTAATGTAATCTGGTTGCCAGTAAAATCTAAACGCTTCCTGTTACAGAATGGTTGCCACACACACAAATATTAAGATAACTTCAAGGCAGGAAACAAACAAGGATGAAAAGTTTAGTCATTGCTTGCTAGGAATATGTTCAACTTTTAATTAAGCAGAGCAAGCAAAATAGGCAGGAAACTCTAGGAAGAGACAATAAAAATATTGGAATTATAGGAGTTGCTTATTTCTGCTCCCTTCTCCATTAGAATGCATTGGCTAAAATTAGTACAAAACCCCTAGATTTTCAATGGTTGATTAGCTCTCCAAGTTCCAACAAGAAACTTACACATTGCTCTTTTCCCTCTCCATTACTTGCTATTAGTGTGGGTTCTGTGGAAAAAATTGTCACACTTTCTGTAGGCTTTTGAGAATAGTTATTAATTATATTATTATTATTTATTGAATTTATATACTGCCCTCTACCTGGGGGGTCTTTCACTCTTTAGATCAAGGTGTGTATGTACTGTAGAATTTGCTGCCTGCATAAATTGTAATTTTGCTGTCTGAAGCAGTGTTTATATATTCTATCACTTTCATTTCATGTAATAAACCAATCTTTCTTTTTTTCTTTTGTGTGAGAAGTTATTGCAGGCATAAGATTAAGGGTAAACACATATTCATAACGAATAGCAAAAGATCCTCAACCTCTTCATAGTATGTGTATGAATACATGGAGTGTTGGACATGCATGTGGGTTCAGAAATGTATATTGTAAGACTGCAAAACACTTCCTGTCTGAAATCCTAGAGTGCTGCTGCTAGTCAGTGTTGACAATATTGAGCAAAATGGATCAATGGCCAGACCCGGTATGAGTCAACATTCTATGATCCTATAAAAATCCAAAGGCCACATTTCTCTTGCTTTGTGACCAAAATAATCTGGTGATGTGCAGGCCCAGTAGCATCATTAGGCATGGCTATAGAAAAGTCATTGTAGTGGA